>NC_056524.1:201330958-201353391 GCF_019175285.1 Sceloporus undulatus | reverse complement strand
ACACATGTTGCATTATTGGTAGTATTGGAGGTAATACAAGCCCCTTAATTATTGAGATAGTTAAGAGTACAATTCTATAGTTTCTGGGAGGACATCCTAGGGTCACAAAAGACTAAGAATTTTCCTATCCAATGTTTAAAAAAGTGATCCATTTCTGGAGTCTCCATTGTTACACAGATGGAGCACAATGACACATGTTGCATTATTGGTAGTATTGGAGGTAATACAAGCCCCTTAATTATTGAGATAGTTAAGAGTACAATTCTATAGTTTCTGGGAGGACATCCTAGGGTCACAAAAGACTAAGAATTTTCCTATCCAATGTTTAAAAAAGTGATCCATTTCTGGAGTCTCCATTGTTACACAGATGGAGCACAATGACACTTTTGCTCTTCACTGTCAGTGCGTTGTTAGTGGTAGGAAGGGGGGGAAAGCAAGCTGCCTTAGGAAGGATGAAAGAATACCTTGGTCTAGGGATATACAACTATGGCCCCATACAGACAGGCCAAAATAAAGCTGCTTCAGGTCACTTTGGAGGTATTCTGTTTCAATGATGCATGCATACTAAAAGTCTGGAAGCTGCGCCAAAGCTGCGCTCTAGTCCTTAGGACTGGATCATGGCTTTGGTGCAGCTTCCAGTCTCTTAGTATGCATGCATCATTGAAACAGCATACCTCCAAAGTGACCCGAAGCAGCTTTATTTTTGGCCTGTCTGTATGGGGCCTATGACTCTCTAGATGTTGCTGGACGTAACTTCCATCATCCTCAACCAATTTAGCCAACCAAGGAAGATTACAAAAGCTGCAGCCCAAAAAGATCAGGAGGCCTTGGATTCACAGGACGTAAAATTCCTTTGTTTGGAAAGAATCCCCCCCACACACACCAAAAAAAAAGTAAGACTAGAAATAGGGCAAAGGCTGTGCCAAGAATGAAGCTGGCACAGTATATGTCCTTCCCAAAGGAATCAATGGTACAAAAAGGAAAAACAGAAAGAGAAGCCCCCTCCCCCTCCCAGCAAGTGAAATGGAAGTATGGGGAGGGGGGCGGCCATGGTTCTGCTAAGTACCAAGTACCAAAGCCCTACATGGCTTGGGCCTGAGCTACTTGAGGGACCGCATCTCCCCATATAATCCGCCCCGCACACTCAGAACATCCGGGAAGAATCTTATGGAAATTCCACCTTCCAAATATGTTTCTACATCCCAGATGGCCTTTTCAGTGGTGGCCCCGCGAATCTGGAATAGCCTTCCTGAGGAGCTCCGTTTGACGACCCCCCAGAAACATTTTTAAAAAGGCTTAAAACCTTCCTTTTTTGTCAAGCCTTCCCCCCTGATAAATGAAGTTGTGTATGTTGATGCCACTGATTCCCTGCCTTACCTTGCTGTATGACTGTGTTTTAAATTTTGTATAACTGGTTTTTATCTAGAGATGTTTGTAACGGGGTTTTTTATGGTTGTAATGGTTTTCTATGGTTGTAAACCGCTTTGATCTGTGGAAAAGCGGTATACAAATAAAATTTATTATTAATTTATTATTTATTAAGTACAGTGGACTTTGTTATATGCTGGGGTTTGGTTCCAAGATCTCCTGTGTATAACAAAATCCGTGTATGCTCAAGTCCCATTAAATATAATGACATAGTAAAACGGTGGCCCTTATAAAAAATGGAAAATCAAGGTTAGATATTTGAAATTTATACTTTTTTTTAACATTTTCAAGCCATGTATGCTTGAATCCATGTATAAAAAATCCATGTATAAGAAGGGCCGACTGTAACAAAAATTCATCATTATCAAAATTTATTCCCATGGGGGAGAGGGCTTGATTTTTAGAATGCTGCAATTGTGCCATGAAATAAATTCTACTGAACCAAGAATGCTCAAAAGAATGTAAATAGAAATACATATTTTATGTAAAACACCCCATTTTGACATGCATAGCATAACAATTCCTTACTTGTTTAATAATGTTGAGGTGCTGTTTTTCTGTTTCTGTTCTTTTCTTCAATTCATCCTTTAAGTTGTCCTTTTCTGAACAAATGTCCAAAATTAGTTCTTGGTGCTTTTTGTTTTCTTTAATCAATCTATCAATTAAAACAATTAAAATAGTTACTGATGAGGCAAAATGCAGCATGTACAATCTAAAAGTTACAAGAGATCTACCTTGACAAACCATGAATAGCCATGAAACTTCATGACACATGGTGGGCTTTCCTAGAAGTACCTGCAGATGGACTGGCATCAGCAACAATCCAAGAGCACTGCTATTTGAAGTGAACAAATTCAATCAAGTTAGTTTCAAAAGTACAAAGTCAACGAACATGTGGTGAAAGAAGGCATGCAGGGTTTCCTAGACAAATGTGCATACAGTGTCATGCATCACTGAAGCTACAAGGCTTCTGCAGTTAGCAATGACCACATTATAAATAGCTATAACCAATAAAATCAGAGGCAGAGGAATAATTAGACATTGCTAAGTGAGTAATGACCAAGAAACTTTAGCAAATTACCCTCAGGGTTTTATCACTCCCATCCCACCATGCTTCAGCTCTAGTCAATTTCCAGCTGTGGGAATAACTTAGAGCACTCCATTTGCCAAGAGTGATTGCTGCCAAAATTAACACTAGCCTAATCTGCTATGCTGCTTTCAATCAGGATGTAAAACCAACATGCAAGAGAGGCAGTAATCATATTGGCAGTGTCAACAATGTCTCTAACAGAGGTGCTGCACACGCTGGATGACCACTCAGATTTAGGCCAATTTGAAAATAAACTAAATTTAGGAAAAATCTGAACCACACCAGAGAAGGAAGCAAAAGAATTCAAAGAAATGGTAGAAGATAGAAATGAATTAAGGGGAGAAAAACAAAGTGGTGAAGATGAACCACTGCAGCTTTCTACTCTTTCCAAGTTAACTGGATGAGAGTCATTAGACTACCCTCTCACAACCTTTGCTCTAAACAATAACTTCTGTTACAGCTTGTCACTGGCCATGCTGACTAGAGCTGATAGGTCCTGAAGTCCAAAAATTGAAAGGCATCAGGTTAAGAAAGGGCTACATTAGATGTTGGAGCATATGCAAAGGCTTTTTTCTGTCGCTGTTGTTCTCCAGATGGGTGTTTCTCATTCCTGCAAGGCCTTATTTTAACCCTCAGTCTGAGAGTCCAGCTTCCCTGTCCTCAGACTGTCCCTCCCTAACCCTTCTCCACTCACCCATAATACATTTTCACCTTTCTTGTGCCATCTCACCAGAAGTTAGTTTCCATATTACACAATATTCGTACTACAGCAGCCTACAGGTAGTGTGAGGATTCGCTACAGCAGCCAGGGAATGATTTTACAATTCAATTCCCAGAAGCCACACTCAGCACATACAATTGTAAGTGAATGTGGGAGCTGCAGTCCAAAGGTTTAGTGAGAAAAGGTTTCTTTGCTCTTTGGTGTGGGATGATGTTGTACTGTTTTGTTTTGTTTTAAAAGCTTATGATAAAACATAAATAATTTTTTTAATTTGCTGGAGTGGGGCAACAAAAAATATCAACATATCCATTTAACCCAGCTGCCCTGAAATGTTATGAGAAAGAACATCTCAAAAGAAGGAATAAATAAGTAAGTAATTCCAGTCTGCTTTCAACAGTGGCAAGCCTGATATAATCAGGACATGAAGGTAACAGCCTTTCCACTGTTTGTCCCAGAGCCTGGAAAGGTTAAATTTCTAAAACTCCCAAAGCATGGAGCCAGGGTTTTGGTAGCTGTAGTTCATCTCTGTTTGGCAAGCTTCGTTTTGTTCCCAGAATTTGTATCCATACATATACAGTACTACCTCTGAACATGTAGGTTTCATTTTTCTATTGTGGTTAGAAGCCACTAACAGCCCTTTGTACTTTTGCCTAAGGATTTTAAAAAACCCTAAAAGCACATTCCATGACTCTGCACATATATTGAGAGAGAAGGCACAACTGGACAGACAGATACACCTGTAAGATAGATCCACAAGCCACAGTCTTAAAATACAAGCACCTGATTTAAGAAACAAACCACAAAGACTCCCACAAACACTCTACTTTAAGTATTTAGGTTTTTTAAAATGAATAGCATTTGCAGGGCAAATTACATGTTTTAAGCATACAAAGCACTTCACTGTTGTCTAGGTAATAAGCTGTGGAGAGAAAGAATAAGCATCTGTTTAATTTGCTGGCTCTCTGCCTTAGAATACTGCAGGCACATCAAAGCCTTGTAAGATTTACAGATCAAGCAGTTTTAATAATGTTCTGACCAGAAGCTGCCCAAAGTTTATTCGGCTCCTGCTCAGGGTGCCCTTGAGGGAGAAAAAGAAGCTATTTATGATTGGCTCACCTTAGTTTTCCAACAAAACCTCCAATAGTGCAGCCCAGTTTTTTGGTACAGTATTTTTGTGTACAAAAGATGGCATAATTACATTAAAGATGTGACCAAAAGGCCCAAAGCTGCAGGAGGAGGGATACTGGTGTGCCTCTAGCAAAACAACATAGAAAGGTCGAACTGGCACAATGAATCAGCACTGACCTGGCTGACAAATGAATACCCCAAAGCTTGTCCACATGCAACTGATCTGACTTATTGGCAACTACTGTGTATTTTGGAAGACAAAAGTTTATACCCAAAGAACATTTGAAAGTCATTATGTATACATGCTAATAAGAATATAAAACCACATGAAGGGGAGTGCTGGATTAAACCAAGGACTTACCTAGCTGAAATATCCTGTTCTCAATGGAGACAACCATAATAGTCCCCCTCATTTGTGTTCTAATGCAACTAAGATGTAAAGGAATACCGACTCCGATAATAGAGATAATACAGTCGGCCTTTCTTATACACAGATTTTTTATACACGGATTCAAGCATACACGGTTTGAAAATGTTCAAAAAAGTATAAATTTACCTTGATTTTCCATTTTTTATAAGGAGCACCATTTTGCTATGTCATTATATTTAATGGGACTTGAGCATACACGGATTTTGTTATACACGGGGGGATCTTGGAACCAAACCCCAGCGTATAACAAGGGTCCACTGTACCTAGCCATATTATGACCAGAAGCAGCCATTGATAGCTTTATTCTATCACAACAATTGCAGCAGGGCTATCTTTATTTTCAAGACAAAGGACATCTTCTTCTTGAGTGTAAATTTCACCTGAATCCAATGTAAGCTAGAGACTGAAAAGGTTACTTCTTGGACTATAAACTCACAGGGATATGCTGGCAGAGGGATTCTGTATTTTTCCTTTGCTCAGTCATTGTATGACACAGTGGGCCCTCCTTATCTGCGGATTTGCCATCCACGGTTTTGAGCATCCGTGGGGGCAGAAGAGGGGGAAGAGGAAGGCACAGCACAAGGCAGCAGGAGCAGGAAGGTGAGGCAGGAGAAGAGGAGGAGGAAGGAGCAGCACAAGACAGGAGGAGGAGGAAGCTGAGACAAGAAAAGAGGAAGAGGAGGAGGTGGTCATGGTATGGCACAGCACAAGGCTGGAGAAAACCAGCATGTGCTTTATACATTATAGCAAAGCCTTTCAGTGCATAAACCATGGAAAGTTAAGAATTGGGTGTGCCACTAAATGTGACAGCCCTGATACGCGTTCAGGTAAAGTGGCTGTTAGAACAGAATACAGCGAAACAGAATGGTTCCCATTTGGAAATGGCATCAGGCAAAGTTGCATTGTATCAATCTATTTGTTCGACATGTATGCAGAAAACATCATAAGCAGAGGAGGTTTAGATTCAGAAGAAGGAGAAGTGAATATCAGAAGAAGGAATAGCAACAATCTAAGATTGTTATGCAAATGACACTATACTACTGGGAGAAAATAGTAAAGACTTGGAACAATTACTAATGAAAGCTAAGGAAGAAAATGTTAACTCAGGCTTATGTTGGATATTAACAAAAATAATGACCACAGAGCATTCTTTATGGATCACTCACTTGGATCACTCACTGATCAGAATGGAGACTGTAGTCAAGAAATCAGAAGAAAATAGGACTGGAAAGGGCAGCTATGAAAGAACTAGAGAAGGTCCTGAAGTGCAAAGATATACAACTGAACACTAAAGTTAAGATTGTCATTACCACTGTATTTCCTGTCACTATGTATGGGTGCGCGAGCTAGGTAGGGAAGAAAGCTGATAGAAAAAAAATCATTTCCTTTCAGATATGGCACTGGAGAAAAGAGAAGAGTTCTTCAGATACCATGGACAGCTAAAAGAACAAACAAAAGGGTCCTAGAACAAATCAAGCCTCATCTCTCCCTGGAAGCCAAGGTAATTAAATTGAGGCTGTCGTACTTTGGCCACATGATGAGAAAGCATGACTCACTAGAAAAGATTATAATGCTTGGAAAGATAGATGACAGTAGGAAGAGATGATCGCATACCAGATAGACAGACTTAATCAAGAAGGCCACTGTCCTGAGTCTGCAGGACTTGAGCAGAATAGTTGAGGGTAGAGTGTCTTAGAGGTGTCTCTTTCACAGGGTCACCATGAATCAAGGTTGACTTGAAGGCAGTTAGCGGCAATTAGCCTAGAAGGATACCAAAAGTAAGCAGAGTCCCTCACAGCTTCTTGAAGGTTCCTGGTGAGCAGATTTAGTTTTCAGGCTATACAGAGCATTGCTGGAAAATCCAACAATGCTGTGGTCTTTGAGATGCATTACTAATACTGTTTTCTCAGTGCTAAGCACACAATGCCTAGTACACCCAGTGATTCATACACAGTGCTAAGTAAACATGCACATGAACAATGGGCCTCAGATGAATTTATGTGTGGGCTACCATGCTGCAATAGGTGCCTGATCAATGAGCAAAGATTTTGATAACCTGCCCACATCAGGTTTTATCGTTTGACTGATATACTTAGAGGTAACTGCTGTACAGTGGGTCCTTGTTATCCACTGGAGTTTGGTTCGGGGATCTAAATGGATATCAAAATCCGAGGATGCTCAAGTCCTATTAAATACAATGGCATAGCAAAATGATGTCCCTTATATAAAATAGAAAATCAATGTTTGCTATTTGGAATTAATACTTTTTTTTCAGTATTTTCAAACTGTGGATGCTAGAATCCATGGATAAGGAGGGCTGACTGTATTTACCTCTAAGTTATTGCAAACTATTATCTAATGTTTGTCACAAGGAGTAACTAAGAAGCTACTGGGGCAGGAACTGCAGCCTCTTTCTAATTTAATTACAGGTAGCTGCATTTACTTTGTGCTAGTGGAGTATTCTTCTGCTATATCAGGATTACGAAAACCCACTGGGTGACTTTGGGCATGTCAGACTGTCTCAGCCTCAGAGGATGACAAAGGTATACCCCTCTGAACACATCTTGTCAAGAAAACCCTGCGATAGTGTCACTGTGCTTTAGGGTCACTTTAAGTTGGAAACTACAGTGGGCCCTTGTTATCCGCTGAGGTTTGGTCCCAGGATCCCCCATGGATAACAAAATCTGTGGATGCTCTAGTCCCATTAAATACAATGGCATAGTAAAATGACGTCCCTTATATAAAATGGAAAATCAAGGTCTGCTGTGGATGCTTGAATCCA
The DNA here is from genome assembly GCF_019175285.1 of Sceloporus undulatus. NCBI lineage: Eukaryota > Metazoa > Chordata > Lepidosauria > Squamata > Phrynosomatidae > Sceloporus > Sceloporus undulatus. The sequence goes on along the minus strand of NC_056524.1, from coordinate 201,345,812 downwards.
TGGATAAAAAAATCCGAAGATAAGGAGCCCTCCTTATCCATTGGACTTCAAGGCGCTGTACTTCAAGGTGCACAACAACAAAATCAGTAAGGGCACCAGATTTTGGGCAACTCTCTTACCTACTACAGCTTCCTGTGCCACTAAATTGAAGTTGACTCTCAACTCCTTGGGGGCAGCTTTTTTAAGGGTGCAGAGGGCTTAAGTGTGGATAGTGGGCACAAAGGCTTTCTGGTAGCAACAAGCCACCACTGTACACAAGCCAGAGAAAGAGGTTGACTGCAATAAGGTAACACAAACATTAGTATGCAGTCTGGTCAGGAAGAGAACATTTGGTAGGGAAGGGTTATACATTCTCTTTTCCCCCTCCCAACACCAAAGTGTCCCCTTCCCAGGAAAAAGCCAGTTGGGCAAATATATAGTTTCAGGTTAGTAAGTAGTTTAACCCCCAGCAATCAACATTTCCAAAACTACTTTAGTTCAGTCAGTGGGTTGCATTTACCTGCAGTACAAATGTAAAATCACAAACTACTTCTCAAACTACACTCAGTTTATTTAAAAAAACAAAAACAGTTGTGAATTTCTTAAAGTACTGAACCTTGACTATATAGCTTAACATATATTTTTTTTCAAAATTTCAAATTGTTTACATTGGGTTCTCCAAAAGTTATGCTTGTTCAAATTTACCTTTTTAACCATAAGCACATCATTTTAGCTCAGAGTACGGAACAGTTAACTTTTAACTTTAATTCCCAGAATCCCACTGGCCAAGCTGACTGGGGATTTTTAGGAGCTGTTGTCCAGAAAAGGTACTGTATTGCTTTAGCTACACAAAGTTCTGTGACGAAATACACAATAGAGGACACTGATGTTTAAAGATCTATGAATAAATAAACAGCCATTACTCACTTCTTTATTGTGTGCTCCTGCTGAAGATACTTGTCTTGAATGCATTTTTCAAATACAGCCAATGTAGCTTCATTCTTGCACATACCATTTGAAACTTTATGATCTCTCAATAAATCTGTGGACAGTAGTTCAGACTCTATTTCTTCTAACAAAGCCTCCTGAGAGGAAGCATTTTGTATAGTAGAAATAAGGTTCTTAGTACAATCTGTGTCATATGGGCTTTCTGAACAGACCCCAAAAGTTCTTTTCACAGGATCACGCAATAAGTCTGCCAGGGATGAATTTGTCTCATCCGTTTTTGAAACCTGCTGTTCATTGTCTCCATCAGGTAAGCAACCTGATTCCTTAGCTCTTTTTATTTGTGCTTCAAACGATTTAGAACAACCACCTCCATCACCGTTAAAATCAGGAACATGCTGCACTTCAGATTTGTCTCCATGTGAACTGGGATCTAGCATTAATTGTTCATTTTCTTTGCTCAAAGGGCTTTTCTCATTTTCAGTGTGTAGATCATCCTGAATACCCAGCAGTTTATCAGCTTCCCCAACAGAAGATGAGTTTGTGGATTTATCATCAGTCTTTGATGGGCTGGCGGTTTCTAAAGTTGTTTGTTCTTCTGATAACTGATCGTCCATCTTTTCACCAAGAATCTAGGAATAAAATCCAAAATAAAGGATTATAATTTAAAGGGGGAAGGGAAGAGAGCTCTCACAATAATGTTGACTCCTTTCATCAACTAACACTGATCTTAGGAAGTAAAATACATTTCAACATGAATCAAAATCTAAGATGTAAAACAGAAGTGGGCAACTTTTGGCTTTCTAGGTGTTAGCTGCAGCTCCCTTCACCATTGGCTGCGATGACTGGGGCTGATGGGAACTGCAGTCCAATAATATGGACCACAGATTTTGCACTTCTGACCTACAGTGTGTTGCCCCAAATGCAAGGGTCCTGAGAGGGCATCCACACTCAGTATTCAAACAGGGGAATTTTATTACCTCAAATGATAGCAGCTGAGAGGGCTTGGGCGACTAAAGCAGGGATCAAGGCTGTGTATAATGGTTTTGAGAAACAGGACTCCCAAGGGCAAATTCAGTGTAATCACAGGAAATCACCACTCACATAAGGCATTCACTCAAGCACACATTCAAGAACTAATGATATAAAGGTGGTAACAGGTAGTGACTTAATGGAGTTTGCAGAGGATAAGACTGTACCGATTCCAGATGTGTAGCTCCAATCAGAGTAATACAGTAAGATAAGAAATGGCTCAGCAGCTGCCTTGGGACCAAGGCGTGGCCAGATTATGCTGAGGAGTCAAGTGAGACACAGACAGGGTGTCTTCTGACCTCAAACAAGTCCAAATTTGGGGTGTTTTGTCAGGCATTTTTATGGAGCACAAAATATATGCTGGGGCAGGTTTTGGGACATGAAAGGATTTCAAGGAAGGAAGAATGAGAAAGGAAGTTGAGAATGGTCGGACTATCAGCGCAAATGTCCTTGGACAAAAGGGTATACTTGGGGAGTGCACTTGGATGTGTGTAAGCACCAGGTCTATCACCCACCATCACTCCTATCAGTGCAGGGATTATGCAGAGTCCCATCTTGAGCGATCTATCTTGCCTTCGTGCTCTTCAGCTCCCACAGGCTGAGCTTACCAGATTTCCTTATATGACAAGGTAATTTCCCACACTGGGGCGCCCTTGCAGCTATGTGCTTCCCATTAATATCAATTTGATACTGACACAGAGGAGGGGTTCAGAGAGCTAGACTATGGGGTAACAAGTGTGACAGAGATACTAGGGGGAATATAACTTTTGACCAAGAAGCTGAACTAATGAATTGTGTCTGTATATAACACACAAAGCACTGAAGCATCATACTATCAATCCAGTAGCTAACACCTATGCTGCCTAACACATTAAACACCTATATACCCATGATGGTGAAACTACTGCATACATGCCACAGATGACCCACGATGCCATTTGGCCCAGCATCCGGCAGAGATAAGGTGAAACAGGCATGCGCGCCTGTTCCTGTTCCTCCTCCTCCTCCTAGATCTTTCCCGGTCTCTGGCTGCCTTTCTGGAGGCAGCTGGAAGCCAGTAAAGGTACAAGGGGAGATGGAGGAACAGGTGCACGCCTGTTCTTCCTCCTCCCAGACCTTTCCCAGCCTCCGGCTGCCTTTCCAAAAGCTGCTGGAGGCCTGGAAAGGCACCCGAGGAGAAGTACCACCCTAGAAGTCCTGCCCCCAGAGGGCAAAGTCCTGGCTCTGGCACCAGGTAACACCCCGTGCTGGAAAAGCTTTTAGTTGGGGCACTGAGCTCTAAAAAGGTTTGCCATCACTGTCCTTTCAGAGACCTATCCATGCCAGGAAATGTAGAGTACCAGCATTGTTATTTTATTTTAATGCTTTCAGAATTTGCCATGGAAAAATCAATGAGGAGCTAGACACAACACCTGGAACGCTGACAATAAAATTCTAAAAATGAAAACTCTTGAAATGATTCATTTAAAAAGGTAAACACTGCTGACCTCTACCTATGATTAACCAGAGAAGCCAATAACTAGCAAAGAGTCTGATTTGGTACCCTTGAAATCTGGGTATCTTATAGACCACACAGATTGAGTATCTTCTCCCTGCCAGAAACAGATATCGGGGGCGGGGGGGGGCAGGTTTATCCAGCATTTTCTGACCCAAGCTAGCAGACATTTTGCTTTTGATGGTGCACACTTTTTTCTTCTTCAAAGAGCATGAATCATAAGCAACAAAAGCAGATGGCACCCACTTTTAATAAGTCTATCTTTCACAGAACTGAGGCACACTGAAATTGTTTACATGTAAATGCTGTTCTGATGTGGTACCACCCCTTATACAGTGTGCCTGCATCATATGTGGATGCATTATACGCTGCTTTCAGTATACGCTAAAAGCAGTATTGCTTCTTCCGGCGCTATGCACCGGAAGAAACAACAGCATGCACGCACCTCACACCGCCAGGCACCACTGCGAGCACAAGCCCCATTAATTGTATCTTCCCACGTAAAACAAGGGTGCACTGTATTCTGAAAGTACAGAACTTTCAGAATATCTGCATCAGTGTTTACTATGTTGCCAACATGCCTCTGTAGCATAAGAATAATTTTCATACACAATTACTGGCAATTTTGGAGTGTGGGTGTAAGCCTGAGGGCCTTTGTCATAAGAAGATACTCTGGTACCTCAGTACTGTAGAAGCCTTTCTTGACCTCTCCATTGCCCTGTCTTTCACAACTGGCAAACCTCTATATAAAAGGCCATCTAAACTAATAAGAAAATTAGTTAAATATTAACTTCACAGTAACTGCAGCTTTTGCTTGGAATGAGAAACTCATCTAACACAATGTAATATAAATCAACAGAGAGATAATTATAACACAGAATAATATAATGGCTCTTACATTGACCATCATTCACAGCGCAACAATTTACATCTTGTTTTTACCACTGATTGTTGCTGGTTGGTATGCATGGTTTCTATGGCATATTAACTATCCAAAGGATCACACAAAAGTGTAGGCCTTTTCATATTCTGCAAACAGGAAATGTTAGGCAAATAATCTATTTTTATCAGTCATGTTTCCTATACGTCTGCATATTACTACGTATTGTTATCCGCTAGTAGTAGAATGCAAAATAATTGCCATTTTCCTTACTTACGTGACTAATTAATATCTTTTGTGCATTCCACATATAAAAAGGCTGTTAGCACCAAATGTTAGAATTCGTACTACCCACAGAATAAACAGCTCTTCACTTCCTGTTTCTTAGATATCGTAAAAAGCTAAAGAGCAGAGTAAACAGGATGCTTCCCAGCCAGCCCTCTATTTCTTTTGAGCAAAGAGGGAACTGTCTACGTCCAGGTTAAAATTGCTTTGCTTCCATGGAAATAGATAAAGATATGTAGAAATAAAATACACATTTTTTTCTTGTCAGTTGAAGCATAGGATCTCTATTTTCTTTTGGCAAATGTTATTAAAAATGTATGACAAATCAAACTACAAGTGCTATATAAGCATATCCCTGATGGTATCCTTTGTATAGACTATTCCTGCTCTTTAGAGATAAGTGGGAGGTGTGACCCACATTAATGTGGGACAAAGCTTTAGCATTGCCTGTTGAAGAAGTAAAGTTTAACATATTAATTACAGAGGTGTCTATGGCCTACACTGCATATTTATTTCACTTCATTTCATCTGCTCTCTCTCAAATTAGGCAGTGGGAGCAAAAGATGTCAAACATACTATTATTAAATACACTTTTTGTTTTCAAATTGTACAAGTACAGCTCATTTTCTTCACTTTTAACTGAACTTAATGAAATTAGTGCTTTTTTGCGCATATTACGGTAGCATTTTAACAACACCAATCCTGTTCTAAGCATCTTGTGAAAGATGAATGGAGAGAAAAAACACACCACACCCATAAATGAGATCAAAAGAAGCAAACAGAAAAAGAACACAAGTTTTTATGTAGTGAGGCTGAGCAAATAAGATTTACTGCTGAGTGAGCTGGTAATGAATGGAAAACAGGAGGAAGTTTGAGGCTTTGCCACATAGTGTTGCTCAATGGTCCCACTTCACCAATTTAATATTGCAAAATTAGGATATTATAGAATAGCTGTGGAATTTGAGAAAGTTGCCATTCTTCACTAAAGAATTAAAACATAATCAAAGAAATTGTGTGCACTATAGGCCTATAGAAAAATATACACTCATCCCTCCACATTTGCAGCTTTGACTTTGCGGATTTGATTATTCACGGATTTTATTAATATGTTCTGTCTAGGAATATCTAGGTCCTCCAGAGCAACTCTATGGTCAATTTTAACCAAAAGTCGCACTGAAGGACCTAGAGTTTTCTAGAGAGAACACTCCACTGGGCATTGTAGCTTCTCCAGTGCAATTTTATGCCCAATGTCTGAGAGATGTTGCCCACAGAGTTGCACTGGAGGACCTAGAGATTCCTATAAAGGGTTTTTCTCAGGTAAAAACATAGTGTTTTTGTTATTTGTGGTTTTTCCACATTCACGGGGGTCCTCTGCCCCTAACCCCAGTGAATGTGGAGGAACGGGTGTAGATATACCAAGTAATCTCTTTTCTAAAAATTCGGCTCACGTGTCCGTATCTGAAACACAGGGCCAAAACAGACTGGCCCAAAGGGGTGGCACGATGCTGCCCCTGAAAGAGCTGGGTAGGGGGCGTGGCAATTGCACACCATGGCCCTACTCCAGCTTTTTTCCAGTGCAAAAAGAGGCAGTAAAATGCTGTTCCTTTTTGCGCCGGAAAAAGTGGCTTTTCCACTGCAGCAGCACATTTTCGGCGCTCCTGCAGTATGCAGCATATGAATGCCATGCCGCAACTCTGCCCACTGTCTTGTTGTGCATGCGGCATGACACTGGAACTGAGGGGGTGTCTGTACACCACACCCCAACGCCACCAGAACGCTGACTTATTGTGCCAGTCTGTACCAGCCCACAGATAGCCTTTGTGGAGAGAAAGTGGGGGCCATGAAGATGTACATTGTCAATCACTTCCAAAAGCCTGGTTAGACTCAATGGCCTATGAGGCCCCTTCCAACTCTATGATTCTGGAAATGCTGAGGCAAGGCTAATGGTTCCACACTAGAGGGGTCTGGTTATTTGAGTGTCGTAAGTATTCTGCAACACAATCAAAGACTTAATTCTACTTCCAGAGAGATGACACTTTGCTCTTCTTTCACTGTCTTGTCAAGCCTGAATTGCTATGATTGAAAACAAAATTATAGATTCTCCAAGTCCAAGCTTCCTTTCCTACACAAAACAGTGAAAAGTGACAGCAGAAAGGATCAGAGATTCAAGACTGCCCTAATGTTAGTTAACAAAGGGTCTTTCTTTTAGGCTTTTTTCATTAATGTCATGAAGCTTGCAGATAATACTTCTGGTTCTAAGATAAAACACTTGGAAGCAACTAGAGGCAGAATGACTCATTAAATAAAAATGAATGGCCCCTGTTTATCTTTAGCTCACCTCTGGAATCCTTTGCACCCAATATTCTTCCCACTGTTTCAGTGGGAATTATAATTTATTTTCATATCAATTAATGTCATTCTGTGCTAATGCATTCTGTGCTAATGCACAACTAACCAAGCCCACACTATCCACAAGGTTTCAAATGCTACAGCAGAAAGAGACAGAACGAAAAGGGAGTGTGGGGGCAACAAGCTCCTAAAAAACCCAGTTCCTTGAGATGTAATCAATACAGTGACATGTCTTGATTTACTGTAATTTACCCTATGTGGTTTACTGTAATTTACCCTATGTGGGGCTGCTTTAGGAAACTGTTCAAAACCTTCTGACCACTGACCAGGGCTGGCTGTAGGGAATACATAACTTCCAATATTTCAAGAGCTTCACTACATACTGGTTCATTTCTGGAAACAATACAAAGTGCTGATTATGATATAGAAATTCCTTATACTGCTTTGGGCCACACTATCCAAAAGACGATATAACACTATACAAGTCTACCTGAGTTTTAAGATCCTAGAGTGAGGGTTTTGTTTCAATGCCACCACTGTAACAGGTGTACTGTATCTGGTAAGGTTATGTGAGAAGGCCTTCTTGGTGGCTGTTTCCAAGGCATGCAGCTCTATCCCAGAAGAGAACCAGCTGGGTCTCTCTTTCCTTCCCTTCCACTGAAAGGCAAAAACTTTCTACACACACACACACACACACGGAGGTATATATCCACAGATTCTGCATCCATGGATTCAACCATCCACAACTTGAAAATACTTATTTTTAAAAAATCGAAAAAGCAAACCTTGATTTTGGCACGGACACCATTTTACTATACTATTATATATAATGGGAGTTGAGCATCCACAGATTCTGGTATCCATGGTGAGGGGGGGGGGTCCTGGAACCAAACCCCAATAGATCTCAAGGGCTCACTGCATTTATATAGGCTTTGAGGGTCTGTTTATGCCTCCCCATGAACAGACCCTCCAACAGCCAGTTAATTGTTCAAAACCTGTTAAAATGCAGTGGGCTGTACATCTGGTACAGTGGATTGCTGTATATTGGGTTGCTGTACTTTTATTTTCATTGCCTGTACTGGTCACTTCCTGGTTCTTTTCTAGAAGCTATTTTTAAATGTCCTCAGAGAAGAAACTCAGAACTTCTCATAGTAATCCAAGAGTTTATTGTAGCTGGGTCTGGGCACAAGTGTGTACCCACAAACCGCTAAACAGAAGAAAACACCCAAATGGAACAAAATGGACTCCAAACCAGACCAATGAAGACTGAGCATCGGCTTTGGTGCTTAAGGTGTATGGGGAGGGATTCCCCCTCCCGTCAGAACAGAAGTATTTTCCACACTGTAATACTTGCCATAGGGACCTACTTGTTCACTACAGTATTTGCATGGTCCTATGTCTATAGAGGTAAGTCTCACTGTGTTCAGTTAGGCTTACTCTCAAGTCAGAGTAAAACTGCAACCTGACTTTTCTCTACCAGTTTTCTCTTAAGAATTTCACCTAGTGTAATCTGACCTGCACTTTGGCCAGGATATTTACGTGCGATCTCCAAGGTGAAGTTCACTACTGCTTAACTACAAGGAATGGATTTTGACCAAGACAGGGTAATAAGTGACAAAATAGATTAATGCCAAGCAAAGTTGTTTAAATACTATATTTTATATCTACATACAGGTCTGAACATGGCAGATGCCCCCTCTTACAACTAGAGGGAGGAAATCTAGAGTTTATCAAAGTTGCACAAACATAGAGAAATGCAAAGGTTTTCAAGGCACTTCCCTCAGAAATGCAGTATTAAGAGATTACCAGCAAAATCCATACGTAACAAAGAATAAAATTCAAAAGACAACAGATGTAGGGTTAGAGTAAGCACAGCACATTCCTACTAGTGGAGACTATTGGACAGTAATTTCTTTATTGTTACTTGGCCATGGAAACCCACTGGGTGACTTTGGACAAGTCACATTCTCTCAGCCTCAGAGGAAAGCAAAAAACAACCAAACACCCTTTGAACACATCATGCCAAGAAAAGCCTACGATAGGTTTGTCTTAGGGTTGCCATGAGTCAGAGGCACACAACAACAATGCATTTCTTGCCAATAGAAGCCTAAAGACTAGCCTGTCCTATGGGCTGTGGGTGGACAGGGATCTCAACATATTACTCAGGAGTGATGAATAAGCTGTTGAGCCATTGCATATCAGATAGAAGTAAAGGAAGGAATCTGGCATGAGCAATGTTAAGCACCATGTTGCACAGCATCACTGCCTCCTGATGACATCAACTCCTGTTATTCAACATTTTCCCTTTCTTATAAGACCAGAAAGAACAACTTGGGGTTCCTGCTGCTCTTATGGGTAGCCAAAAGGTATGATGCCCATTACTGATTAGAGGCTGACATCTTGAAGAGATGTCTGCTGAGGCCTTCTTATCTGCACTCAGCACTAAAGGGCAGCATCAAACATAAGCAGAGTATCTTTTGCACAGCACTACAGTTAGAAAATATGGACGCTTTGCACCTTCCCTTTCAAATAAACTGCAGTGCTCAGTGTCTCTTGTGTTCAATGTCCCAATGTCTCTGGAGAAAAATCTAGTTCTTCCCATGCTCAGGGGTCACCTATCCTGAAAATAATGTTAGAAAAGGCACCCACTCTGGGCACTCTGTATCAAGCAACTACACAAACTATTGCCAAGGCGGTATTATGGCAGTCTAATGAAGCACATGCCAGAATCACACACTGGAGTACATGTGGGAAACCACGCCAAAGACTATTCAAGAAGCCTGCCACATGTATGGCGGCTCTTGCTGTTGTGCCCCTCCTTCTAATTATCCTTATGTCACCCTGCTAACTCTGAGCCCACCAGCGTCCCAAACAGATGTTTGTTGGGATTGGAAAAACACAATTGTTCTGGGGGAGACAGCACAGGGAGATTACTCACTTCATGTAGCATCCTACCGAGTACAATCATGCATTAACAAGCCCATCAAATATTTAGCTGGGATGAGCTCAATCAAATTGATGAAGACATTATGGGGAAGACCATCCTCATATACCACCTTCAATTAAACTGTGTGTGTGCATACACATACCTCTCTAGAACTGATTAGGGCTGAAATATCCTCAGCTGCTCTACGATGGGAAGGGAAGAGGCATGCTGGGACTTCAGAACACAAGGAGAAGTGAAGTTTAAGTTCCTGCTACAGCTCAGCCCTTCAATCAGGACCACATTCATGCTTGGGAATATGTGAGTATCAATAATTAAAAAAAAAAACAAAACCAGACCCAAGGACACACAAAATACATTTCTTTCTCCACTACGTAGCCCCAGCCTATCTACAGTTTTTTGTGGGTTTTTTGGGCTATGTGGCCATGTTCTAGAAGAGTTTTTCTAGGTCAGCATTCTCTGAAGATGCCAGCCACAGATGCTGGTGAAATGTCAGGAATAAACTCTTCTGGAACATGGCCACATAGCCCAAAAAACCCACAAAAAGCTATGGATGCTGGCCATGAAAGCCTTCAACTTCATATCTACACAAAGTTCAGGAGTAAGGAGCAGAGCTTTTAGGACAGGTGAGATAACTTCTCAATACAGGATTCAGCTCATGCATCTCTCCATCATTATATAAGCACAGTTTAATTTCTATCCAAGCTGTACTAGCAACTATTGCATGCCATCCATTATCGATATGCTGGAATAAGTGGCATCCATTGTCCCATCAAATTAGCATATTATTTCTACAGGCTTTTTGTAAACACAGTAAAACATAGGTAAAAAAAATCCTTCTCATATACATGACCCTCCCTCCACACTCCCATTCCTCTGCCAATCACATAAAAACCATATTGGTAAAAATATAACTATAACAGCAACACCAAAATGAGTAACTAAAAATCTGCTTCCCTTCTATGCTCCCTCCATCTGCTGCCTGAAGTGGCCATTTCACTCTATGGCAGGACTAGATGTGCCATCACTATCAAGTGATCTGCTGCAAATAACAATACTGTACATACCATACATACTGTATAGCGCATACATATAGAGATGGAGCAATTCTATATATGCTTATTCAGGAACAAGCTGTTCTCAAAACAACAGGTCTTACTTCTGAGTATATAGGCACAGAATTATTCTCTGATGAAGAGAGGCATTAATCATGGACAGGGTGGACGTTAGTGTTTTAAAAAATGTTGAAAACAAGTTTATTATCAGAAACCACTGGGCCTCCATCCAGCTAGTTTCCAATCAACTCGTCTCCTTTCAGTCAACAAGAACTCTGCAGCTCAAAATGGAAGATATTGTTCATGTTTGATTATAGCACAGTAAAAGGGCAGCAGCCAATAAATTAATATCTGAAAGAAATCACTAGTAATCACATAAACAGAGTTCACTAATAAAATAAATTGCTTCATCCAAGCTGCTTCCTTTTAAATTCAATATAGTTTCTTCACACTGAGAGCATATTTTAACACATTAGACACTGAAGAAAGATATGTACCCTATTACATAGACAAAAGTAAAAACACCCAGTTAACCTGTCAAACTGATCCCAAGCATATAAACATAGCTGCAACAGCTTGAAATAACCACAACTGTCACCGGCAGATTAAAAGGAAGTCTTACACTAAGGCAGAATCTACAATGCAAGCCCATGTATGTATAAAAATCTCTTGTTGTAATTTTTTGGTAACCGAATTTTTGTTTACTGAAACCACATCAATGACATCAGAGTACCATTTATGGTTTTAATATCTTTTTGTGTCACACACTAATACTTGCAAATTCATCTGGGATCCTAGATTTCATGAGCCTCGCCATAAGCATTAGCCCTATACTTAGCAGATGACTGTAGTAGCCTAAATGGGAATAAAAAAAACAGTAGACAACTGATCCTCTCCTCAACTCCTTTTTTGGTACAAATACAAATGAGCTGTACACAGGTAGATCAGGCCTTGACAACAAACATTTTTAAACAGGACATTTTGTTCCATTAAACTTCAGTCACCTATAGCCCAACTAAAAATCTATTGTGCAAATATAAAGAGATAAAGGAATACAGAAAAACCAGACTGGCAGAAGAAAATTACAGATACAGTAATGCCACTGAAACACAGCAGCAGGTGCTGTGACACATCCATAAGGCTCCTAAACGAATCTTGCTCTATCTACTAAGCTTTCTGAGATAAAAGCTTTGGTTTTACTATTTCATCTATTAATGCTACCGGTTTAGTTTTTAGAACTTCTTCTTACATATATCTTTATGTTAGCAATTTTATTAGCTTAAAAAGTTGGCACATATATTTCTTAGCTGCCATTAACATCTCTTTTGACAGAAAGAACTGAAATACAATGGAGAACAAATAAACTAATTTGCTTAGAGAAGTTCATACCAGCTGGCCTCCTCTGGGCTTTTCAAATAATAGTTCTTTTGTTAACATGCCTCACAATGATTAACAAGTACAGGATCAAAATCTGAAATATAAAGCAGTTTGACAATAAGAAAAACAATATAATTTACCGAAACACCGTTGTTTCTGTGCATCATCAGATTACTAACTTGTTTCATATAACTATTATCATCCACAAAAAGAAGACACCACAAATAAGATTTTTTAAAACAATAATAATGAAGGTGCTACATCATAACATAGTCCCAATTCCTAGCCTACCAACTCTGAAAAGACTGTTTGTGCTTGTCAACTTAAATATATTAAGATTTCAGACTGTAGCAACAATGACAAAAAGAGTCATCTGACAAAGACCTTTACAGCATCACAAAAAGAAACTGTGCAAAACTGTGAAATGGCTTTGTGACCAAATTGCTTTCTGGGATCTCAGCCATAATATAAGTGACTTTGTCCACACTACTGAATGGTTTTACAGGCAACAAGGCTTCCTAGTTTTCAAATATGGAAGCCATAGAAACCATTGTTTATAGCTCAAAATGCAAGGCAATAACAAAAGGCTGAAATCCTGTACTTACCTGCAGGGATTCCACTGAATTTAGGATTTATTCTTACATAAACTGGAACAAAATCAAGCTGTAAATCTCACAAAGATTATAAAGAAAACCACTAGCTATACAATACCTAAAGTCTACCTACCGCTAATGCTGGAAAGAAGAGCAGAAACAAAAGGGCGGGGAAGGCTTTTCTAATCTCTGTGTTTGGAGGCAGTGCAAACAGTAATTAACATTTTCCATTGAGAAAATTCCTGAAATGCAGAGATTTTGCAGAAAGGGAGAACAGCTCAGTAGTGCAGCCAAAAAGTACAGCAAAGCTTGTCAGTGAGCAATTTTATCTAAACTACAATAAAATATATTAACTTACCTTTTCCTGTACAACATATAGATAAATGTTATGTTTTGCTAAATATCGTAGGACCAGGAAAGCTGAAATTAACCAACATAACCCCCACCCTTCCAAATTCCTAAGCTTCACATGGGACAAACCATAAAAATACTTCATTAAGGAATTCTTGCAAGAACGGTGATGTCTAATCCATGCTTACAGACAACGCTTAGGGAGGATGGCAGCATTTAGGGTCAGAAAGGTTAGAGAAACCTGCACAGTTTCACTACCTGACAACTTCTGATGTATTACAACATACTAACCAAACAAGATTTGCTGTGAAGCGTGACACATGTACAAAGGCATCTATAAAATGCCAAACCATCAGGGGAACCAGAGGGTATTCCTCTAGGTGTGTGACCTGTTAGTTTATTTCCTGGTAAAACAGGTATGTATACGCCACAGTTTACCCAGCTCTTGAAGTGAAGCATTAAATGGATTTTTTAAACAAAGATTTGCTCAAGAGAAACTGTATGTGGGGGGAAAACACTAAGGCAGGGGTCCCTAGCCTGGGGTTCAAGATAGGGTTTTTAAGGGGTACAACGAAGAGTGGTTCTGTCCTGGTGTGATAAGTCAGATTCATCACTCAATGTTTTCCTGAATAAATCAGAATCTAATTGCTCAATTTATGAATTTTATACACTGAGTTAAAAGATTATTTCAAGTTAAATTTGTCCCGTCCCCCCCCTTCCTGGTATCATTTGTGGTTCCAAAATTAGAATTAGATTTTTTCATCTTCAAATGTGATACTTCTTCTGTAGGAGGCGCAAACATGAATCAAACTTTTCTTAGGGCTGTGGGGCATAGAAAAGCTTGGGAACCACTGCATTACGGGATCCATGATCCCCCCCCCAATAAGTTCAGTGGGCCCTTGATATCCAGCGGAGTTTGGTTCCTGGACCCCCATCCCCACATGGATACCAAAATCTGTGGATGCTCAACTCCTATTATATACACAGCTGCCTTGAGTCCCTGTACCAGGAGGAAGGCAGGATATAAATACATAAAATAAGAACAATAATGGTGTGGCATAGTGGTTTGAGTGTTGGATTAAGATTCTAGAGGCCAGAATTCGATTTCCTGCTCAGCCATGAAACACACTGGGTGACCGTGGACAAGTCACACTCTCTCAGCCTCAGGGGAAGGCAATGGCAAACCTCCTCCGAACAAATCTTGCTAAGAAAACCCCATGATAGGTACACTGCAAGTAAAAGGGCAAAACCAAGGTTAGCTTTTTGGAATGTATTTAAAAATATATTTTCTAGCTGTGGATGGTTGAACCAATGGATAATGAATCCATGGATCAATGGATAATTAAAGGATAATGAATCCATGGATATGGATTGTACTCAGGACATGTCCTCCATTTCAGCCAGGAGGAATTCCAAAAAAGTTCTCCAGATTCAAAAGCATGAATTTATGTTTATCTGAGAGTTTTTAGCTTTGCATTTGGTCATGTCTTCCAGTTTGCAGTGCTTCCTCCTCCACTGAGGTCATGACATCTGGTCACCCTGATTTGTACTACAATTGTACTACAAAAG
>NC_056524.1:201323530-201330948 GCF_019175285.1 Sceloporus undulatus | reverse complement strand
CACAGCCAGGGCTCACCTTCTTCTCCTTAGTATCAGGTCCTGCATAGTTTCAGCTTCTCAACACAAGGATGGCTAGGCACATCCTCCATTCCCACTCCCTTTTGTCTTTGTCCAGGAGAAATATCAGAACGGACTCCTTTTTGAACATGACAAGGAAGCATGAATGTGTGTGTGTGTGTATATATATATATTCTGTTTTGGAATTTTCTAATTTTATATTTGATTATGTCAGCTGCCTTTGTAATATTGTCTTTTATCTGTATAATTTGTATATATAATCATTGTACAGTTCTGTTTTATTATCTTTAGATTTTACACCTTTGGCAGGTTTTAATGTTTTTTGATTGATTAGTTCCTGTAAAGGGCCATGTAAATGTATGGCCCTATACAAAGAAACGATAACAATATATATATATTTACATGCTGTATGTAATACATATCCATACTAATATATAAAACATTAAATGTACATACGTGTTATATATATATATATATATACACACACATATATATATACACACACACTCACACATATATAATGTATATATTACTGTATGTAATGTATATATATATATATATATATATACATATATACATAAATACACACACACACACATATATATATATACACACACACACACACACACACATTTAACATCATACTAAGTTTCTACGCTTTCCTTTGGTCAGGTCCTCTTTTTTTCCTTGGGACGTCCTCCATTTTGCGATGGCTGTCCCTCCTTTGCAGTGAGGACATACCTGGCCACTGTCCCTCCCCTGATCCCCATCCCTGAGGGTTGGGAGGACCAGGTCGGTTAACCCTCCACACAGATAGATGCATACATACACCTCATACACAAGCCCAGGATCTCTTACCACTCTGCAAGGGTCCCAATGGCAACAACAGAAGCAGCAGCAGCTGCTCCATGGCTAAAGCGCTCAGGAGGAGCGGGCCAGCGAAGGGGCCAAGCCTCCCTCTCTGTCTCTCATTCCCTCAAAGGGTCCCTTCCTTCTGGCTTCCGCAGCAGGAACTGAAGGTTGACACATCAACAAAGATGGCGGCTCACGCCTCTGCCCTCCAGACTCAGAGCAGCTTCAGCTGGGAGAGGAGGAGCTGAGGCGGGGCAAAACGCCATTACAGCAGGCCCGCAAGGGGGAGGAGGAGGAGAGAGTGAGCCATGGCTTGGCCCTGGACGCAGGGCAGAGAAAGAAAGACTTGGTTAGATCCACGCGGTAGAAATAACCCGGTTTGATCCCGCTTCAACTGCCATGGCTCCATGCGATGGCATTCTGGGAATGGTAGTTTGTGGAGGCGCCTCTGGTTATTTCTAACGTGCGGATGTCGCCTCACAAAGAAGAAAAGCGGGGCTCTTTTCAGTCACAGAGTGGCCAGATGTCAGGACAGCAAATTATATGGACAAATAAAAGTTCCAAGTACTCTAAATATAATACAATATATATATATATATATATATATATATATAAAAAAAATAGTTATTTATATTCCACCTTTTCTTGAGGGAATCAAGGCGGAATATACTGTAAATATAGAAATAATTTATTATAATAAATTATAATAAATTATAATAATTTATTATAATATTTTTAAATATATAAATATACGTGTGTATATGTGTGTGTGTATACGCACGCACACACACATATATATATACACACACAGACACATCCCTCCACATTTGCAGCTTTGATTATTCACGGATTTGATTAATATGTTCTCTCTAGGAATATCTAGGTCCTCCAGTGCAACTCTATGGTCAACTTTAACCAAAAGTTGCACTGAAGGACCTAGAGATTCCTAGAGAGAATACTCTGCTACGCATTTATAGCTCCTCCAGTGCAGTTCTATGGTCAGGGTCTGTCGGATGTTGACCACAGAGTTGCACTGGAGGACCTAGAGATTCCTAGAGAGGTGTCCTCTCAAGTAGAAAC
Organism: Sceloporus undulatus; assembly: GCF_019175285.1. Taxonomy (NCBI): domain Eukaryota; kingdom Metazoa; phylum Chordata; class Lepidosauria; order Squamata; family Phrynosomatidae; genus Sceloporus; species Sceloporus undulatus. The sequence continues at coordinate 201,328,998 of NC_056524.1, read as the reverse complement.
ATGGTGTTTTTGTTATTTGCAGTTTTTCCATATTCACGGAGGTCTTGTGCCCCTAACCCTAACCCTAGCAAATATGGAGGGACAAGTGTAAATATATATATGTATATTAATGCTTAGGTCCAAAACACAGGACAGAAATAATCTAGTTTGAGACCGCTTTAACTCAGTGCTAGGGAGTCCTGGCAACTCTAGTTTGTTTTGAGGTTTTGTTTTGTTTTTGTGGCACCAGAGCTATCTCTGACAGAGAAGGCTTAAAATGTCTTACAAAGCTATAGTTCCCAGGATTCTCTAGCACTGAGCCAGGGCAGTTAAAGCAGTCTCAAGGTGGGTTATTTCTGCAGTGTGGTTTGGAGTCCCTCAGTCGTGCTCAAAATGGAGGATGTTTTGACATTCTTCCTGGACGGAAGGTGGAAATGGAGGGCATGCCCTAAATAAGGAGGATGGGCCTGGTCACCTTGGGCGAGTTTTTAAAAGAACAGTAGTGCTATTGCTTTCCCGTGCATCCACAAGTAAATCAGTTTAACACCACCACGCTGTACCTCCATCCTACGGAGTCCAGGGATTTGTAGTTTTGCAAGACAGCATGGCATATTGGTTTGAGGGTGGGCTTTGACTCTGGAGACTAGGGTTTGATTCCCCGTTCTGCCATGGAAACCCACATTGTCAGGTCACACTCTCTCAGCCTCAGAGAAAGGCAATGGCAAACCCCCTCTGAACAAATTTCACCAAGAAAACGCCATGATAGGTTTGCCTTAGGGTCACCATAAGTTGGAAACAACTTGAAAGCACACAAAACACACTTTCGCCGTCTCTGCCAGAGAGCTGGAGCCCCACAAAACTACAAATCCAAGGCCTCTGTAGGATGGCCCCATGGCAGTTGTGTCAAATCGCATTATTTCCACTGTAGATACATGCTTGTTGCACAAACCACTGAACCACAGTGTATTATGGTAAGATTTGAAAAGGCTAAATACAGGGGATGCATCACATCCAGTGGTTTGCTATGTTTCTCCAAACAGGCACACAATCACATAGACATTATTTCATTCCTTCTTATTCATTTTTTCCCCTAGCCTTTTCATTATGATCCTTCTGAGAGCCATGTTTACTAAGGAGTAAAGTTCCTTTCATATGATGAAACTTATTTCCAAATGAGTATGTTTTCGATTTCCCAGATGTTTTTTGCTCTCTTACATTCGCACATGTGCACAAAGGTCCCAATGTTTCCCATACAGTTCCAACATTGTTTTTCCCCCCCGTTCTTGTATATTTTACATAGTTTTTCTGGAGTAAAGTACCACATATATTGTATTTTATAATAGTTTTCCTTAATATCTGTACAGAGGATGTATTTAAGTCTCTTATTCCATTCCCTCCCCCCAATCATCTAATAATATTGGTCTCCCTATATCTTGAGCCCATGTGATCATAAACTGCTTTATTGTCTCACTTTCCATTTCCAGGTCCAATAATATTTTAGATCACTAATTATAAATTTTCCCAACACTGTTTCTTCTTTTTCAATTTGAGATATTTTAGAGTCTAATTTGTACCTTTCCACAATTTGCATATATAAGAACCAATTACATTTTAAATCTTTGTCCATTTGTTCCTCCGTTGTTTTAATTTTGTATTCTCCCTTTTCTAATTTCAGCAAGTCGCTGTATAGCACTGGGAAATGTAGTTGAGTCATTTAGCCCAGTGTCAAGAGCTCTGGTGCCACAACAAACTACCAATCCCCAAGACTCCATAGCAACGTACCATGGCAGTTCAAGCGGTGTTGAACTGGGTTATGTCTACAGTGCAGACACAGCTGAAGGTAACTTTTATTTTTTATATTTTTAAAAAAGATTTTATTTAAATGAAAAACAATAAAAAAACAAATTACATTATAAAATAATACATACACAATCATTTAAACTCTTCACTTCTTATGTCTACACTTTCCTGTCCCATTTTTTTCTTCTCTTCTCCTTCTTCCCTTCTTAATCTTCATCCTCTTTTTCCTCCCTCCCTCCTTCCTTTCTTCCTCCCTTCCTTCTTTCTCCTCTTTTCTTGGATCATTCTTTCCAGTTCCTTCTATTCTCTTCTCACTCTCCCCCGCTTCATATTTCCTCATCTCCTAACTTAACATATCTTACCCTCAACTACTTGCTCTTCCCTGAAGGTAACTTTTCTGAACACTGGTTCTGGATATTTTACTTCAACCTATGAATCATAGGCGGGTTACAAACCGCCAAAAAATACGTATTGAATACGTATTAGGGTTAGGAAGGGGCGGTGCTTCCGCACCCCCCTAACCCTAATACGTAGTCAATACGTACAAGATGGCGGCGCCCTTTCTACATGGGCGCCGCCATCTTTGCGTATTGGACGCACAGCGTCCAGACGCGTCGCGCCGCTGCTGACGTAGCGAGCGCGCCCCTGGCGCCTCGCTACGTCGCAAACGCGACGCAAAAAGAAGCTCCATTTTGGAGCTTCTTTTTTCGGTCCGCGCGGGAGTCGGGCCGTTTGAAGGCTCCGGCTCCCCCGCGGACCTTCTGGCGGCGGCGCCAGACCGCTGCAAAGCGGCGGTCTGTACCCCGCCATACTTTTCCACTACCTGGACTTTGGGGCAACCTGGGTGCTTCCCAGGTATTTTTAACTTTCTGCCTACAAACATAATAGCAATGAGCATTCCTAGGCTGCTTCATAGTGAACTAGCACTAACTGGTTTATAATGTGTAAGCCAGTTGCCCCTAACAAAAACATGGAAGGCTGAGTTGACCCTAGAGGCCTGCTTGAAATCGAACCCACAACTTTGTGGCTGCAATACCAGCACTTAACTATTATGCCACAAGGGCTCCCTTGAATATATAAATATATTATATATATTCAAGACGATGCTAAGGCTGCATCCGCACTGCAGAAATAATCCAGTTTGAGTCCCTGGATCAGTGCTATGGAATTCTGGGAATGGTAATATATTATAGCAACAGACCTCTCTTGACAAAGAAGTCCCTGTACTGGGATGAAGGCGGTATATAAACATAATAATAATTATAAAAGAAGGCTAAATGTCTCACAAAACTACAATTCCATAGTATTGACCTAATGGCATGTTAAAGAAGTCTCAAACTGGATTATTTCTGCAGTGCAGATGCAGCCTAAATCCCAGCTCAGCCACGAGCTAAATTTTTACTTAGAATTTGTCCCAAATTGTGTTACGAAAGTGTGTAAGTCTTGTAATAGGATTTTTTTTTCTTCTCCTCTTTTTGTAAGCTTATAAACTAAAGTTAAATTATTATTTCAGGAAAATAATTCACCCAGAAAAGAGTGGTCTCCAGGGAAATCTCCAGTTTCATCCAGGGAAGTGGGATTGGAACAAGGTTTGGCTCCCGGAACACTAGCAAACTATTTCCAGATTTCTTCCAAGCCTCAAAATAAAGATGAAAACGCACAAGGAAGCAACAAAGGTAGGTTTTAACATCTGTGTGTTTATCCTTTAAAGATAAAGACGGGGTTAAAAGGTGTAGTAGTACCGTGTGTGCGGCAGAAAAAGTCAGCCTGTGAGTACAGCAAATGTGAAAAAAGAGCAAATGTGTTTGCACCATTGAGGATGTGCAGTTTGGGTAAGCAAGGAACTTGGCCTTCAAAAGAGCTATGCAAAGCATATTTTTATTTTAAAAAATATTTTTATTGCAACATATACTTATTTCTATATAGAGCAGGTGTAGCATAATGGTTTGTGTTGGACTACGACTCTGGAGATCAGGGTTGGATTCCTCAGTTGGTCACTGGGTGACCTTATTATTTATTTATTTATAATATTAATGCCCTGTTCTTCAGCCAAAAGGCTATCAGAGAGGCTTACATTTTTTTATATTAGACCTTTTCCTGCTCTCAGGCTTACAATCTTGACTGAGTCACACTTTCTTAGCCTCAGAGGACAGCCATGGCAAACCCCCTCTGAAGGAACCTGCCAAGAAAACTTCAAGATAGGTTCGTCTTAGGGTCGCCATAAGCTGAAAATGACTTGAAGGCACACAACAGCAGCAATATTTCTGTAACATAACAGCTTGTGTAGCGTACGCCCCTTTCAAAATTGGCATTTATATCCATTTTCGGTGTTCTTGTGTGCCTTCAAGTTGTTTCTGACTTATGACAACCCTAACGCAAGCTTCATAATTAAATGTCTCCTACTGGCTGACCTTAGGTAGGCAAGTCACACTCTCTCAGCTTCAGGGAAAGGCAATGGGGGGAAAAACCTGATCAAATTTTGCAAAGAAAATGCTGTGATAGGGTCGCCATAAGTCACCCAATGAGTTTCCAAGGCAGGCCCAGAATTCAAACCCTGGCCTCCCAGTGTCCTATTAGTCCAATGCTCAGACCACTTTTTATTCTCATGTCAACATTCATTCAGAGTGGGTTTGCCTTCACCTCCTTCTGAGGCTGAGAGAGTGTGACTCTCCGTCACCCAACAAGTTTCCAAGACTGACCCAGAATTCAAATCCTGCTCTCCCAGTGTCCTAGTAGCACATCCCTCAAACCACTACTATATCCGCCCTGCACACTCAGGTCCTCTGGGAGGAATTTATTGCAGCCTTTAAAGACCAGACTAACTGCAACCTCCCAGAGGACCTTTTCCGCATCTGCTCCCAGATTGTGGAATGGCCTGCTGGACCGGATCGGTCAGATCGACAGCTTGGACAGCTTCAAAAAAGCGGTCAAGATGGATCTCTTCCGGCAGGCCTTTCCTGAATAAAAGCACTCGGCCACAGAATGGATTACAGTACTCCCTCACATCATAATCTGAGGGAGAGAGAAGGCTGGCCCAGTACCAGCAGGGACTAGCCTGAAGAAGAAGAGCCCTCCCTCCGGTCCATCTGCCTTGGTCCAGGCCTCAGAGGGAGAGAAGAATGCTGGACCTGATTCCCTCCCCCCCTCACTATTCCCTTCTCCTTTTGTGTTGTGTCTTTTAGATTGTAAGCCTGTGGGCAGGGAACTGTCTGTTATCCCCTCTATTGTAAACCGCTCGGATTCCCAGTGATTGGGCGGTATATAAATAAAACCTATTATTATTATTATTATTATTATCATGTATTAAGCTACCACTCTGCCCATTGTTTATGGATCCATTAACTGTTTATGCTGTTATTAACAGCCTATTTTAAATTAATTGTAATTCTAAGATGTTTAATTCTTTCTTAAGGGGGGATGTTGTAATATACTAAGCATTGTATGTTGGATGTTTTAACTGTTAGCCCCTTTGATTGTTTTGTTACAGAAAAGTTTTATTTATTTTTTATTTTACACCACGCTGGCTCTCTTTAAGTGATATCCACAAATTATAACATATTATATTATTATATATTATATAATATTATACGTTATATAATATACATATATATACACATACGTATATATAATATATATATTGTATAATACATAAATTATATATAATATATAATTTTATATATACACATTCT
>NC_056524.1:201235600-201323505 GCF_019175285.1 Sceloporus undulatus | reverse complement strand
AGATATATATAGGGGTGTATCTCTAGATTATCTCTATAGATAATATATATATAAGGTATCATTAATGTAATAGATATCACATATATCATGTAGGATATATTTATAACACATTAAAGATTCGTCCTAGTATTTTCTTTTTTATATCATTTCTCAGAGAGAATTATTCTAATTCCTTCTCTAGCAGGTGTCCTCGTCAACTTATCGTTCTTCGATTCTGTCTTCTCCACTCTATATCTTCTGCGAACTATGGGTCTCTTCTATGTACATCTTCATCACCGTCTAAGCTTCTCTCCTCTATAGTTACGCTCCTCTGTTACTATTGTGGCTCCCTTAAAGAGAGCCAGCGTGGGTGTAAATAAAAAAAATAAAACTTTCTGTCAACCATCAAAGGGGCTAACAGTTAAAACATCCAACACAATGCTTAGTAATATTACAACATCCCCCTTAAGAAAGAATATAACCTTAGAATTACAATTAATTTAAAATAGGCTGTATAACAGCAAAACAGTTATGGATCCATAACAATGGCCAGAGTGGTAGCTTAATACCTGATGTGAGGGAGTACTGTAATCCATTCTGTGGCCGAGTGCTTTTATCAGGAAAGGCCTGCCGGAAGAGATCCATCTGACCGCTTTTTGAAGCGGTCCAAGCTGTCGATCTGACCGATCCGGTCCAGCAGGCCATTCCACATCGGGGAGCAGTTCGGAAAAGGTCCCTGGGAGGTTGCAGTTAGTCTGTCCTTAAAGGCTGCAAAAATCCCCAGAGGACTGAGTGGTGCAGGGCGGATATAGTAGTGGTTTGAGGGATGTGCTACTAGGACACTGGGAGAGCAGGATTTGAATTCTGGGTCAGTCTTGGAAACTTGTTGGGTACCTGGGAGAGTCACACTCTCTCCGCAGAAGGAGGTGAAGGCAAACCCACTCGGAATGAATGTTGACAGGAAATAAAAGGTGGTCTGAGCATTGGACTAAGAGGACACTGGGAGGCCAGGGTTTGAATTCTGGGCCTGCCTGGAAACTCATTGGGTGACTATGGCGACCCTATCACAGCATTTTTCGTTGCAAAATTTGATCAGGTTTTTCCCCCATTGCCTTTCCCTGAAGCGTGAGAGAGTGTGACTTGCCTACCTAAGGTCACCCAGTAGGAGACATTTAATTATGAACCTTGCGTTAGGTTGTCATAAGTCAGAAACAACTGAAGGCACCAACAGAACACGAAATGGATATAAATGCCAATTTTTGAAAGGGGCGTACGCTACACAAGCCGTTATGTTACAGAAATATTGCTGCTGTTGTGTGCCTTCAAGTCATTTTCAGCTTATGGCGACCTAAGACGAACCTATCTTGAAGTTTTCTGGGCAGGTTCCTTCAGAGGGGGTTGCCATGGCTGTCCTCTGAGGCTAAGAAAGTGTGACTCAGTCAAGATTGTAAGCCGGAGAGCAGGAAAAGGTCTATATAAAAAAATGTAAGCCTCTCTGATAGCCTTTTGGCTGAAGAACAGGGCATTAATATTATAATAAATAAATAATAAGGTCACCCAGTGACCAACTGAGGAATCCAACCCTGATCTCCAGAGTCGGAGTCCACACAAACCATTATGCAACCCTGCTCTAATAGAAAAAGTATATGTTGCAATAAAAATATTTTTTAAAATAAAAATATGCTTTGCATAGCTCTTTTGAAGGCCAAGTTCCTTGCTTACCCAAACTGCACATCCTCAGGTGCAAACACATTTGCTCTTTTTTCACATTTGCTGTACTCACAGGCTGACTTTTCTGCCGCACACACGGTACTACTAACACCTTTAACCCCGTCTTTATCTTTAAGGATAACACAACAGATGTAAAACCTACCTTTGTTGCTTCCTTGTGCGTTTTTCATCTTTATTTTGAGGCTGGGAAGAATCTGGAATATTTGCTAGTGTTCCGGGAGCCAAACCTGTGTTCCAATCCACTTCCCTGGGTGAAACTGGAGATTTTCCCTGGAGACCACTCTTTTCTGCGAATTATTTTCCTGAAATAATAATTTAATTTAGTTTATAAGCTTACAAAAAGAGAGAAGAAAAAAAAATATCCTATTACAAGACTATACACACTTTCGTAACACAATTCGGGACAAATTCTAAGTAAAAATTTAGCTCGTGGCTGAGCTGGATTTAGGCTGCATCTGCACTGCAGAAATAATCCGTTTGAGACTTCTTTACATGCCATTAGGTCAATACAGTATGGAATTGTAGTTTTGTGAGACATTAGCCTCTTTTATAATTATTATTATGTTTATATACCGCCTTCATCCCAGTACAGGGACTTTTTGTCAGAGAGGTCTGTTGCTATAATAAGTACCATTCCCAGAATTCCATAGCACTGATCCAGGGACTCAAACTGGATTATTTCTGCAGTGCAGATGCAGCCTTAGCATCGTCTTGAATATATAAATATTAATATTCAAGGAGCCCTTGTGGCATAATAGTTAAGTGCTGGTATTGCAGCCACAAAGTTGTGGGTTCGATTTCAAGCAGGCCTCTAGGGTCAACTCAGCCTTCCATTTTTTGTTAGGGCCAACTGGCTTACACATTATAAACCAGTTAGTGCTAGTTCACTATGAAGCAGCCTAGGAATGCCATTGCTATATGTTTGTAGGCAGAAAGTTAAAAATCCTGGGAAGCACCCAGGTGTGCCCCAAAGTCCAGGTAGTGGAAAAGTATGATTCATAGGTGGAAGTAATATCCGAACCAGGGTTCAGAAAAGTTACCTTCAGGGAAGAGCAAGTAGTTTGAGGGTAAGATTATAGTTAAGTTAGGAGTGAGGAAAGATGAAGAGGGAGAGTGAGAAGAGAATAGAAGGACTGAAAGAATGATGCCAAGAAAAGAGGAGAAAGAAGGAAGGGAGGAAGAAAGGAAGAGGGAGGGAGGAAAAAGGATGAAGATTAAGAAGGGAAGAAGGAGTAAGAGAAAAAAAATGGGACAGGAAAGTGTAGACATAAGAAGTGAAGAGTTTTAAATGATGTGTATGTATTATTTTATAATGTATTTGTTTTTTTATGTGTTTTTCATTTAATAAAATCTTTTTTAATATAAAAAATAAAAGTTACCTTCAGCTGTGTCGCACTGGACATAACCCAGTTCAACACCGCTTGAACTGCCATGGTACGATGCTATGGGTCTTGGGGATTGGTATTTGTTGTGGCACCAGAGCTCTCTTGACACTGGGCTATGACTCAACTACATTTCCCTGTGCTATACAGCGACTTGCTGAAATTAGAAAAGGAGAATACAAAATTAAAACAAACGGAGGAAACAATGGACAAAGGTTTAAAATGTAATTGGTTCTTATAATGCAAATTTGGAAAGGTACAAATTTTAGACTCTAAAATATCCCTTTCCCTCCTTCCTCTATCCCTCGCTCTTCCCCCTCCCCTTTTTTAAATGCTTTTCCCGCCCAGTTCTTAATCCTAACGTCCTTCCAACAGCGCAGCACGCGCATGCTCATTAAGCGACCACGAGGCAGCTGTGGGGGGGGAGGGGTCGAGAGGAAGAAAAGGCAAGGAGTGTGAGAAAGGTGTGCGCGACCTCTGCGAGAAGCGGAGCAGGTCGAAGGAAAAGATGAGGTGAGAAGAAGCTAAGCTTTGAGACGGAGTGCGCAGGCGCGCGGCCTCATAGAACGGGAAGGGGGAGGGGGGGCAAGGGTCGAAGCAAGACGGCCGCGCGCGCAAGAGAGATAGAGCGCGCTCAGTTTTGAGACGGAGTGCGCAGGCGCGACGCGCGAGGACGCGAAGGGAAGCGGGCAAGGGTAGGAGCAAATACTGTAGCAATAGGAGAAGAGGTGTGGCCGGCGCGCGCCTGTGCGCGAGCTCAATTTTGAGGCTGAGTGCGCAGGCGCGAGGCACGAAAGCGGGAGAGAAGTTCGGTAAGGCGTCGTCTATGAGGCGCCGTCGCGGTTGTTGACGACTTTTGAGGCTCTTTCGGCACAACTTCATCCCAGACTCGTCCTTTATTCCCCCCCCAAACATACATATATAGGCGCCCCGCCGCCCGATTGCCCTTGGAAGAAGGCCCTCTCAGGTCTCATTGGAGGCTACGAACCGGTTTCGTGTTCGGGTTACAAATAGGTATTGGATCAGGGCAGACTCCGTCGCCGTTTAACGTTCCTTTGCCCTCCCGACAGAGAAGGCGAATAAATGGACTCACAAAACTACAACCCCCAGAATCCTCTAGGCTAGGGGAAGATAAAGTGGTCTCGAACTGGGTTATTCCTGCAGTGCGTTTTGGATTAAATCCCCCAAAGTCTCCATCAGTCTTGGTGCCATAATGCTAAGATTGAGGGAAGAGTCCTTTTTTAACACTTTCCCCAAAGATTGCAGGTTTCACACAAGTTTGGCTTGAGGCATGAAATGTAATTGTTAATTTTGGGATTATTTTATATTGTACTTATTTTTGTGTCGTTTGCTTTGTAAACCAGCTCAATCCTGGTGGAGAGGTGGCATATAAATAAAAATGTATTAATTAAGAGAACTTTGATGCCGTTTTGAAAGCTTGTAAATTTGTAAAACAATAAATATGTGTGTGTGTGTATTATATAGTTTTATTGTTTTACAAATGTACAAGTGTTCAGTAAAAATACAGGAAATGGAAGGTAGGATAGCTTGCTTATGGGATCTTTGTTCAAAACATCTGGGAAGAAGCACTGTTTTGAAAACATTTTTGCAAACCTTAGGGTTTTTAAGGAAAAAACTCACATTTCATGTTAGGGAAAAAAATTACTGATTTGGTACGTCATAAACTATAATGGAAATGTTGTAACTGCTAAAGTAGATTGGTTAAGACAGCTGCATTACTTAACATTTTAATGTGTAAGGTTTGGTTGTTCTGATCCGTTCACACAAATTTAATTTTTGAAAGCTGAATTTGCTTCATCCCGTTTTCAGGGAAGGATGTCCCTATGGATGCACACAAGATGGCACAGAGGTTTCATGTAAAGAATAAGGACCTCAAGATTCCCAATGAGTCGCTGAGATGTCCGTACACGGGTCCCAACACTAAAGGCTCTCCGCTTGAAGATAAAACGTCAGCATTGCTGAACAATTTTTTAATCTGTGACCAGACTAAATTGTTTGTGACTAATGACGGTGGTTCCATTGAAAGTAGCCATGATGGCTCTCGCAGATCAAACATAAACGGAGAACCAAAAGGTGAGAAGACTACTGGTCCATTTATTTCATTTATATCACATGGGAAACAGGGTGGTTCACAGCATGAAATACTTTTTTTAACAAGGTAAAATGCTTCTGGTATACTTGAATCCTGTATGTTACCTTTACAGCTTATGCCTGCTTTATGCAATAGTAATAATAATAATAATTTATATAGTGCCATACATTTATATGGCACTTTACAGAGATTAATAAGTTAATTAAGTTATTAATTAACTCTGCCCTCAGGCTCACAATCTAAAAACACACGACACAAAAGGAGAAGGGACTGGCAGTGGGAAGGGGAATAAGTTCAGCAGTTCTTCTCTCCCTCTGAGGCCTGGACCAAGGCAGAGATGGATTGGAGGGAGAGCTCTCCTCCTTACTCTGGTTAGGCCCAATGGAGCTTGCCTGCCTCTCTGATGCCAGATGGCAATCTCAGAAAAGATTTATACATTTAATCAATCTACAGATGGATATTGGTAATAAATGTTTTCCTTTCATGAAACCTTGGAGAATTTTGTCTTGAGTGTTTAACAGCTTTTGTATCGTGTGAACTCCCCTAGCAAATTCTCTGGTGTCTGCTACCTATTTGCTGCCCAGCCAGTCTGTAGCATTGAAGCCCAGCAATCCAGAAAGTAAGTTCACTTTTAATTAGGAAACCAATTGCTTGGACATTATGGAGGGCCTTTTTCTCCTTTGCTATCAAACATCTCTGTAAGTGTACAAAAAGAAATACTTCATTTAATGATAAACTTAGGTATAATTTGGTCTTGGAATGCTGTTTTTTAGATTTTGTTGTGATAGATTTCATAAAATTCTACACATTTTAGATGGTAGTTTGCATCGTACAGTGAGCCCTCCTTATCCACAGACTTTCCATCCACGGATTTGAGCATCTGTGGATGGCAAGCCCTCGTTGTTCCCAATGATACATGCAGCCATGCCACTATTAGGAATAAAAGTCCCTTGCCCTCCTTCCTTGTCTTCTCCCTCCTCCGTCCTAGCTAACCTCCATCTTTCCTTCCACTCTGTCCCAGCTTGGGTTTGAGGGCAGAGCCTGGCTCCCAGTCAGCCGAATCTGGTGCCTGAGTCTCAGGGCCCTTGTCCCCAGCCCCAGCATCTGGGATAGAGCCTCTGCGCCCTCTGGCCCTGGCTCCCTCCGGCCAATGAGTTCTAAGGGGTTTGGATCCCAGAGCCCAGAGGCTCCATCCCAGGTGCTGGGCCTGGGGACAAGGGGCTCTGAGACCCCAGTCCTGGCTGAATGGGAGGCAGACTCAGCCCCGAAAGCCAAGGTGGTGCAGAAGCTTCAAAGAAGGAAGGAAGGAAGAAAGGGGGAGGGGAGATAGGGAGGGGGACTCCAGCCCATTCTCCCTAATAGTGGCGTGGCCATCTGGCTGTGCCGCCATTAAGGAAAGTGGGACTTGAGCATCTGTGGATTTTGGTATCTGCTGGGGGGTGGGGAGTCTGGAACAGATCCCACACGGATACCAAGGGCCCACTGTAGTTTAATCTGATGTGATATACCCTTTATTTCCTTTGACGTAACTCTGACTGAGGTTATTTTTGTTGTATGCCTTCAAGTCGCTTCCAACTTAAGGCTACCCTACCATAGGGTTTTCTTGGGATGAGTTGTTGAGGAGAGGGATTGTCTTTATTTTCCTCTGAGGCTGAGAGAGTATGACCTGTAAAGGTCACCCAGCGGGTTTCCATGACTGAGCAGGGATTTCAACCTTGGTCTCCAGAGTCATAATTTGACACTCAAATCACTACACCATGCTGTCTCTTGGATTTGAGGTTAGTGGAACTTATTGGCAAGTCCATAGATGCAGCCCCAGCTTGTTCTCCCTAATCAAAGATCACAGCAAATTTAATTAATTATAATAATTTTTTGAGAAATCAGATCATTTCTAAACATTTCTCTTTCATGTTTTAGGGGATTTGAAAATGATTGATAACGCCATTAGTTTGCCACCGTCCTCTGCAAATGAGATAAACCCTGTGAGTTTCTAAGCTTAAATATTTCTCCTCTACTCACTCTGTCTGGTTGTCAACATTGCTTCTGGCCTTTTTCGCTAGCGTTAACACTATTATAATTTCCTAGTCATTGTATATTTCCTTGGTGGAGATATATGTGTGTGTGTGTGTGTGTCCTGGACTGTGGTGATTATGTAGATTTTTACTTGATTTTATTCAGACGAAGGAATTGTGTATTATTAATGTGGCTGAACAGCAATTAATATGTAATTTTAAGACAAATGCATAACAAGTTGTTCTGAATATACATTACAGGTATCTGGTTCAACAATACCTTTGAAGCAAAAAAAATTAAAGAGCTGTCCTGACAATGCTTTATCTAGGGGCTGTGATCCACAGTTCAATCCATTATATGAGCCCAGTTGCCATTTTTGTGGACTATTTGGTAAGTTTTTATATTATCTGAGATAAAATAGAACATCTGATCCAAATGATGATTATTGCTTGTACATCTTAACAGAAGGAATGTAAAGTGCACTGCAATATCAGTTGGAAGCGGCTAGTTCATCATCCTCCCATGATTTTACTAGGTAACTTTAATCAAGCCACTGTTTCTCAGGCGGGATATAGACCGCCATATAGTACGTATTCTATACGTACTAGGGTTAGAAAGGGGCGGTGCTTCCGCACCCCCCCTAACCCTAGTACGTATAGAATATGTACAACATGGCGGCGCCCCTTCCACATGGGGGCCGCCATGTTTACATACTGGACGCATAGCGTCCAGACATGTCGCGACGCCTATGACGTCGCGAATGCGCCAGCGGAGCCTCACGACCTCATAAAGGCGCTGCAAAAAGAAGCTCCAAAATGGAGCTTCTTTTTTGCTCCGCGCGGGAGGCGCGCGGTTTGGCTGCTGCGGCTCCCTCGCGGAGCAAATGGCGCTGTCGGGAGACCGCCGCAAAGTGGCGGTCTATATCCTGCCTTACTTTCAGACCATATCCACAGTATGGGAAAAATATGGTACAGTATAGCTGTGTGCATGTGATAAATGGGAATCCCTTCATTTACCAGAACCTTCTCCCCAGATAACAAAGGTACAATTACATTTTAATGAAGATCTACATCACATGTGGACAGATGGCAACTTTCCAGTCAGATGAGCTGTTGGGGAGAAGAGAGAACCTTTTAGATGGTGCTATGGGAAGGTTTTAAAAAGGTCTAAAGAAGCAACAAGGATTTGGCCTGTTTGCCTGTCTGCCTTTGTCTCTGGCCTGGTAGATTATCATGAGGGGCTTCTAACTAGCAAGACTACAAATTCCATTTGATGTAGGAGTAAGACTAGCAAAAATGTAGCCGTCGGGGGAGTCAGGTTTTGGATTTATTTTCATGGTTTGGCTGAATTAACGGTTCTGTAGCTTATATTTTCTTTCTGTGTCTAGAGGGCAAGTTGGGCCTTCATGTAGTTACAGTATATCCTTTTTCTATGAAATCCCTTTACTTAGAATAAACCTTTTCTTTAAGGTGTTCTGCCTCTCTCTGTACTCTGTTTTCATATGGCTTGGCTTGGCTCAGTTCTTTGCTAAGTTGGCAAGTGAAATACAGTGAGTCCTTACCTTACGCGGGAGATCCATTCCAGACCCCATCCCCTGTGTAAGGCAAAAAATGTGTATGCTTGAGCCCCATTGAATACAATGGGGCTTATGCATGTGGCACAGCACCATTCATTTTATTACAGTGTGGCTGCAGCATAAGCTGAAAGCCATGCATGGTGCGCTCACATATGGAGTGAATGCACTCTACCAGTAGAATTACCCTGCAATATGTGGCAGGGCTGGCTGGGGTCGGTCCCTAGGCCTTGGCGGGCCGCATGCAGCCCGCGGGCCGTAGGTTGCCGACCCCTGGTATAGAATATGAGCTTGTTATTTTAAGGAAACAAGCACTGACAAGTCCTGTTGCTGAGAGAAATAGACTAACAAATGACTGCACTGCAAGCGTGTTTCCATATCTCAAACTTGTGTTGCACTGACAAAAATAGTCAAGACGAAATGTGATGTTGCTTTGCCCACAGATTCACATCCACCGTTGAGTGAAATAGAAGGTTCAAGTAGTACTGAATCAGATTTTCCTCAGCTAGAAATATAACTGATAAATAGTGCAGAAGGTTTACGTAAGTGAATGTGAATGTCAGACCTCAGCAAAGAAAACTGAACTGTTCATAGATATTAGATACAGTTCTTTTTGGATATATGTTCTAAAGGAGCCTAAAGGCACCAGATCTTGTCCGATGTTGGAAGCTAAGGAGGATCAGCTCTGGTTAGTACTTGGATGTGAGATGGCCAACTAATACCAGGTGCTGTAGGCTATATTTCCAAGGAAGAAACTGGTAAAACCATCTGAGTATTTCTTGCCTATGATGTTCATGGGGTCACCATAAAACGATAGGCAAGTCGAAGGTATATGCATAGCCATGTCCTAAAAAACAAAAATTCTTCCAGTCGGTCATTTTTTTGTTAAATATAAGGGAAGAATATGCTGTTCTCTTTACCTTGTTACAAATATACCAATAAAGTTAATTTCCACATAAAGCTTTGAATGTGTTTGAATATAACACTTAAGCCAAATGTTCTAAATGAGATAACTTATTTAGATCATAGGAAAAAAAATTGGGATTTTTGCCCCAGGGAACTCTCACTGCTTTCATTTCAGTTGTCATCACTAAAGAAGGCAGATTCATATAAACACTTGTTATAAACTGATTAGTTTAAGAATGTGCATGTGTATTAACTAAATGAAGACTTGCAAGCTTAGATGCAGAATACTTTTGAGTACATGAAATTAGCTTCAGAAAGCTGATTATTTCATTTACAAATGTGTATGAAAAATGATTACAAATTATGCATTATAGCCATGTATCACAGATTTTGAAACAATATAAATTGAATAACATCTTCTGTCTTTTCATTAATGCATCATATTTCCTGTTTCATGGCAAAAAACAGTTTAAAATCTATAATGGTAGTATCAGTATGTCATCAGATATATAGGCTTAGAATTATAGGACTATAGTGTCTGTAGAATTTCTGTTTAATGTAAATACAGTGGGCAGAACTTTTTCAACACAAAATCAAAAGTTGCTTAATAATCATATTATAGATCAGGCATCAATTCCTTCCTCTTCCTGGTGGGCTGCACTGGTGCATAGAAATTGGGAATGATTGATGTCACTTCCTGTTTCTATTTTGGCTGTTGAGTGAGGCAAGGGGAGCAAAATGAGTATTTATTCAAAGTACTTAGATTTTATAAAGATTTGAGGGGGGGGGTTGCCTAAGATTTTAAAGTTTTGTAAGAATGGGATCTGATTTGCAAGAGTGTCCTAAGTGGTGCTAAGAGCGGTAAAAAAAAAAAAGACCAAACAACAATAACAAAAGAGTTTGGGAAAGCCAGTTGTGGGCCTCACTTTCGTCATCCCTACTGTGGACTAACAACGCTTCCACAATTTGTTTTAATTTTTTTAGGATCCTTGAGATGCACACAGTGTAAACAAATATGTTACTGTTCTGTGGATTGTCAGAAGAAAGACTGGCAAATGCATAGTGTCGTTTGTAAACCAGTTAAACTGAAGTAAGTTCATAGATTAAAGTACTATTCATTTGAGTAAGACTTCTCAACTTCTCAGTTAAGATGAATTGTAATAGCTGTGCCTTAGTTGGTTAATACCTATGTTGGAATACAGTGCAGTTATGATGTTGATATCCCTATACTTCTTTATATAGTGTATACTGTATATACTAATGTATAAGTATAGAAACTTTAGCCAAATAATTGACCCAAAAAACCTGAGTTGACTTATCCATAGGCCAATTTAAGCACTGTACTTTAACTCTTATAAAAAGGGAACCATCCTCTGGTGAAAGGCAAAAGTATAATACGTCCTGAAAGCACTGAAACCCCACCACCACCACCACTCGCTCATCTATCCAGCCTTTAGTGGATAGAATTTTTGTCAAGTTATTTGGTATAATTTTCCTTTGCTTCATCTTATAGATCGTTTGTCACATGCCCCTAAATTTTACCCTCGACTTATACATGGGTCATATCAAAATCCATAATTTTAGCCCCCAAACCTGCCCTTGACTTATACATAACGTCGACTTATAGTCGAGGATATACAGTATATCTTGCCTTTCAGAAAGAATCCATATATGTATGCAGCCTTTTGCTTACATTCTAGATAAATATGTAGGTGTACATCTACGTTGTCACACTCAGTTATTCTGTTTATGCAAAATCAATGTGCATACTTGGGATGACCAGTTGTTACTTGTGATTAGTTGTTAGTAACTGCAACACAGTCTCACAATCTAACTTGACTCACAAGTTTGATGATAAAGGCTTGAAACAGACATGCCAAAAGGAGCGGCTTGCCGACCCCTGACCTATATCTTTAAAAGCATGAAGTCCTTAATCCAGATGTGGTGAATGTTTTAAAAACCAACAACTAGAATGTATACAGGTGGGACTTGCAATGAAATAATAAAAGTGTGGGGTGCTTCCATTGTGGCAAATCAGCCACTCGCAGTCTTCATTTGCCTAAAAATCTTGAGGATTTTTAAAGATTTGTTTGTTTTGTTTAGAGAAGCCTAATGGGTTAACTTGACCTTATTGATACCTCCACCTCATGTGTGATTGTTGCTGTTTTGGTTATATAAGTAACAGCATTGAAAGAATTTGATGAGAATAGTATTTGTTTCATTTTATAAACAACCTCGACTTTCAGTTCTGAGGAAGAGGCATTATATAATGTTAATAGTGATAATACAGGAGTATTATATTTCTTTGATATGGTTGCATTTAGAAATATTTTTCAAATTTCCTTGTAGTTTAGGACTGCAGTTTAGGAGGACATGTAAAAATTCCTAGTACCATGTCAAAACTTGAGCCTTGATTAGACATTTCTGGATTAATCACTCTTTGGGCCTGAGCAAATGGGGCATAGCTCAGCCTGTGTCTGACATGGAAATGGGGCAGCTGGGAGGCTTCTCAGATGGTTTGTACACCAGCAAGGTAAGGAGTATCAGAGGGCACTATCAGAGCAGCCTGGTTTTGCTATGGAGTTTCTTAGTGCAAAACCAGAGCTATTTATCCCCAGGGTAAGGGCTCTTTACTCAGGGGTCTGAACCAGATCCTTCAGATCTGCATCTGTCCTGGCGGGATTAGGCCCAATCCTGCCACGGTCAACTTGGGCCATTTGGCCTGTGCGGACAACCACTATGTTCGTTAAGTAGGTAATGATGCTGTTCACACTCTCCTCATCTAAACATACTGCATCTTCTCATATAAGAGCTTTGCAGTTCCTGTCTTGTTACATTTAGAAAGGAGAGTGCTGGTGTTAATGTTGGTTTACATATTGTTCTTACAAGCAGAATCAGATTGTTACTTAAGATCCTGGTTACTAAACAGAGAGTTTCAAATATAGAGACTCAAGTTTCAACGGATCAGGCTTGACTACTAAAGTACATGGGAAGGGAACTACGAGTAGCATTCTGAGTACCATTCAGCAATTATGCTAATTAGTAAAATGTTTTTTAGTACAGATAAAGTTGAAGATAAACCAAAAGCATTGGACGAAATAAAGAAAAAGGTACAATTGGAGTTGTTTCTTGTTTGTTTTCGTTTTGTTCCTTAGTTGGGTGATAGGGAAAGCATTATTGTTTGTGAATTGATAAGTGTATATTTAAATATTGTATTCCTGTAAGCATGTGCAGGGAATTACTTGAATATTCTTTGCTGGCATTATGGGTGTAGAAAGTTGTTAAAGTACAGTGCGCCCGCGTTGTACGCGGGTGCACTATACGCGGCTTCCAGCATACACTGGGAGCCGTACCGGAAAAGCTTCTCCTGTGTCCCGGAAGAAACAATGGGGCACGTGCCCATGGCACACGGTGTGCCAAGTGCGCACCGTGGGAATAAGCCCCATTATTTCTAATGGGACTTGACTTTACGCAGTATTTCCCTTGTGTGGTGGTGTCCGGAACGGATCCCCTGCGTAAGGGAAGGGCCAACTGTATTTTATAGTAACCTGTGATTCAGAGAAAGTAGGTAGCATACCCAAAAATGATCTACTTGTGATATGTAAAAACATCCCATGGGGTGTCTCTCACCTTTGTCACATGAGCAGTTTACTGTGAACATCTGTGTAGTTATGTTAATATAGCAAATCAGGGCTTGACCTGTATGGCAGGTGCACTGAAGAGGAACTGAAAATGTGTCGGTTTCATGAGAAAATAGTAGAAATAACCTTTTGCAATTCTTGAGCAGAGAGGGACAGTCCTGAATAATGTGGTATTTGGCACAGAATGCTGCTTGAAGGAACATTCACATTTTGGGAGCATCAAGGGATATAACATAGCTGGAAATTTTGAAGCCATGGGAAGGGGAACCCTCTTTGGCAGAGTGTGAATTTTTTTTTTTTTTTTTTTTTTGGAAAAGTTGAAAAAAGCAATATTAGCATGCTTTACATACCTTGTGGTTTGGCATCATGCTTGAAATAACAAAAGTATAGTTTATTCAGAAAATTACAAATTGGCTTTTCTTCCAGTATTACTTTGTTACAAATGGAGGTGTGCAGTGGTTTGAGCATTGGAGTACAGCTCTGGAGATCAGGGTTCTGTTATGGGGTTTTTCATGGCAAGGTTGGGGCAGAGGGAGGTTTGCCATGGCTTTCCTCTCAAGGCAGGGGGTTGGACTTGGATGGCCCTTGTGGTCTCTTCCAACTCTGTGATTCAAATCCCTGCTCAGCCATGGCTGGCCTTTAGCACATCAAGTCTCAAAGGGAGGCAAAGGGGAATCTTGAACAAGGGAAATCAGAACAAGAAAATCCCATGATAGAGTCACCATATGTTGGAAATGGCTTGAACGCACACAACAACAAACAAATGTCCCTGCACTGGGAGGAACATCTGAACTGTAAGGAACCTATTTGGCTTTCCCACTTGATGAGAATTGAACCAAAAAGATTAAGAACAGAAGAAACTGTCAGCATTAGTAAAAAAGAAAATAAATTTATTTTGTCTGTCAAGAGCCGCCCACTCCTTTGGGTCAGTAAATCAGTCTTCTGTATTTTAACAGCAAGCTTTGTTTCGGTTGCTAAAGAGGTTAACAGTATGACCTGCAGACAGACCTATAGTAATCCTCGGACACTCACATAGAGTTAGTGTGTGCCCACCCCATTCATTTGTGGTCTTTTCTCCCATTTGTTCACAAACCAAAACATTTCTACAACCAGTGGGATTCCTGCCTTTTCCCCCGACACATCTCTCCTAAGCCCTTTCAAGTTGCTCACATGGCTGGCCTTGGTGGATCCTGGCACTACCAGCCATCTTCACACATATGTTCATTATCTAGCTAAGCAATTATTTCACTTTGCACAGGCACCACAAATCCCACTGAATTTACCAGCAACCTCCTCTTCCATTCTTACACAATTCTGTAGGGCATTAACAATAACAGTATACACAGTAGTAAAATTGCAAGCAGAAATAAATCAGCAAATAGCATACACTTCAACATTTTCATGGCAGGATCTCGCAGATTGTTGACAGTCTCCCTTGTTGCTTCATAGTGCTGACTACACATAAAAGCATTTACTCACTCCCATAAAAAGAACTGAGAAGAAGGATACCAAGGCCATAAATTGCAATATGGGAGATCCTGTAGATGGTCTTATCAAAAGGTCTACGTGCTACATAGTTTTTAAAATGGGGGGAGGGGGGAGTAAATATATTATCATCTGGTCTTAAATATTTTAATCATAATTCTTAAAAACAACATTCCCATAATCCTTTAAAAAGGGTGTGTGTGGAGAGAAACCTTGGGGGGAAAACCCAGGAAAAACCTCTGAGAAATCTGCCTTTTTTCTGGGCCTTTACATTTGGCAGTAATATTCATTCCTCATCCCATATTATTCAGGAGGGTTCCCTGTCTTCCTAGAGAGAATTCAGGGGGCCTGGGAGTTGCAGAGAGGAAGGAAAGTAGAGGTATTATCCTTATCATCCAAACCATACTTTCATTTCAAAACTTTCTTGTGTATGAATTGGGGTACTTAATATTACTCATATAAGATAACTGCATATTTTGATCAGTAAACAAATAGCCATCTACGTCTAATAGGAAAATGTGCTATCTGTGAACACTAATGAAACAGAAGGACAAGACAAGAAAACAATGATTTCTGATTTGAACATGTTGGAACTCAAAAAAAATATGAAAGTAGAGGTAAGTTCTCCTTTCATCTCCTTTAGGTTTGGATTTTTCATTTGAATGTTAAGCAACACCATTACACTTCCTCATCTTTGTTCTTATACTATACAGTGGTACCTCGGGATACGAAATACCCAGGTTACGAAATTTCCGGGATACGAAAAAATCCCATTGGAAATAATTGTTCCGGGTTACGAATGTTTTTTCGGGTTACGAAGAAAATTTTTGGTGCTTTTCGGCGCTTTTTCGCACGAAACGCGGCTTTTCCCCATTAGCGCCTATGGCAATTCGGCTTACGAAGGCTTTTCGGGTTACGAAAGCGGCCGCGGAACGAATTAATTTCGTAACCCGAGGGAGCAGTGTAGTAGTATTTTGATTGGGGGAAGTGATGTTTTGGGTTCCTTTCACAGGTAACCTACATGATATGTTACTGAATATTAATTCATTGCTGGCAGTTCCAATACTGAATAATACTTTACTGCTGACACTAATACTTTACATCTAATGCTTTGATTAAAATATTAATACTATTCAGTGATTTTAATGATACTAGTGATTACATTTATTGGTGTAGACAAATTTCTTATAGCATAGTTTTTTCTCCTCTAGGGCACAGTAACAGAATTCCTTAATCCTAATGAGTTCTATATACAAATCAACTCGCCAGAAGTTCGAAGTAATATAAGCAAACTTATTGTGAAACTCAAAGATCAAGGTGCAGTAATTCAAGATGAGTATAATCCTACCAAAGGGGAAGTTGGTATTGCAGAGTTCTCCTTGGATCAGGTAAAATATAACCTTTGAAAAGACACAGTGACCACTTCGTTTATTTAATTTTATTTAATTAATAGCCTGCCTTTTTCCTAGCACAGGATTAATGGTGGCTACCAGTTGACACTTGCCAGATTCTAAAAAATAGTGTAGTACCTGTGGCTTAACCTTGATGATTTACTGCAAGGCTAGGCATCCCTGTGATGTTCTAGATATTTGACTCCAATCTTCATCAGTCTTAATAAGCATGACCAGTAGTGAAGGATGGGTCTTGTGACTGAGGACTTAAAAGGGATCTTGTAGCACCTTTGAGACTGTGTAGAAGTTATAGCATAGGCCTTTGTAGACTTGGTCTGCTACCTCAGATACATGATGAAATGATGCCCAGGAAAGATTTTTATAATTAGACTCTGTGATTACCTATGGAAATGGAAAACATGAGGTGGCAAGTTCAGGTGTAGAAAGGGAAGTATGCAAAGAGATCTTGTATTAACTTTACGACCAACTGTGCAAAATAAGTTGTAGCATAAGCTTAGTCTACTTCCTCAGTCTATGAAAACGTATGCTACATCTTCTTTCACACAGTTAGTTTCAAAGGTGATACAAGATGCCTTTGCATACTGATATTACAGACTAAATTGGCTATGTCTCTGAATTCTACCCCTGTAGGAAGGGCAGTAGCCAATAAGTTAGAATGAGAAATGTCTTATAATTGAATGTTCTACAATTATTTCCTCCTGATTTGTTTTACTAGT
This sequence comes from Sceloporus undulatus, assembly GCF_019175285.1. Taxonomy (NCBI): domain Eukaryota; kingdom Metazoa; phylum Chordata; class Lepidosauria; order Squamata; family Phrynosomatidae; genus Sceloporus; species Sceloporus undulatus. The sequence continues at coordinate 201,306,554 of NC_056524.1, read as the reverse complement.
TAATGCTGATAAAAATTGTTGAGTTGCTAAAGTTACATTACGTGTGGGAATTTCCTTATCATAAATGCTCCAAGCAGGATTGGCAAACATATGGTCTTTTGTATGTGTTAGTGAATTACCAAGACCTGCATAGTCATGGTTTACTCAGTTTTAGTCAACACACAAAACCTAGACCCATCCCTTCCAGTGTCATTCTCTTCATGTGAAAAATAATGGGTCTGAAGACAAGTTCTTGTTTATGTCGAGAATCTTCATATGTCCTTCCATCATTACTTGGGTGGAAAATAGAAATGAAAGAATGTTGTTTTTTTAACTTCTTTCCAAAAAATAAAAATAAGAGGTTCTCAATCTTCAGGAAATCTGGTTAAGAACATCAGGGCAGCAGTGAAATTCTTCACACTTCATGAAGTATTTGAAGGTAGTTTGTGAAGAAATACATGTGTTTATTCCTGCAAAGAACTCACTTTTTTATAGAAAATATGTTTTCTTTGCAAGAAATAGTTAATTTTGATCAGAAAATAATTTCTGTTCAGAAAACTTGCCTCTCCTATCATATCATTACAGGTAATATGTAGCAGTATAAGAGGAAATGAACTGATTAAACCCTCTTCATCCCGATAGAAAGAAAATATACAAAGATGTAAGAAAAAGTTCTGAACAGAAATATAGGAGAAGTCAGGGAAATTCAGATTGACTTCTCCTGTGGTTCTTTTGGGTCTTCTGTAGGGTTTTTTTGGGCAAATGTATATTTTTGGAAATAAACTTTATACAGTACCTGAGTAGTAGTTTTGAGCATTGAACTATGACTCTGAAGACCAGGGCTTGAATCCCCACTAAACAATGGAAACCACCTGGGTGACCTTAGAGAAGCCACACTCTCTCAGCCTCAGAGGAAGACAAAAGCACCCCACCCACCCCCCGAATAAATCTTGCCCAGAAACCCCTGTAATAGTTTTGCCTTAGGGTAAACATAAGTAGGAAATGATTTGAAGGAACGCAACAATATTTAAATCATCCCATCATTTTTCTCTCCATATTACCATGAATAACATGCATGTAACTGTTTAGCTAGTGAAGGATAAAGGACAAACCTGTAGCGTTGTGGAAGTAATGCTTAAATATGCAAGTTCTGTGAACTTGATGCCACAAGATCTAAGTATTCATTAATAAGTTACAATATTTCCATACAAAATAGCATGTTTCAATAGAAATAATTGAAATACTGGTGTCTGTCTCAGTAAAATGGAATGTTTTCAGGTCAGTGAGGTGACATCTTATTCTGAAGTACGCACACCAAAATGATATTGCTGTAACAAAAGAATTAATTTTTCAACTTGAAGGCAAAATGTTTTTTCTATGTTCTGGTAAAGAAAAAAATGGCTACCCCTTAGTTAAATTTTGTCTAAATCTGAAATTACTTTTTAATGTTTAGAATTGGTATAGAGTGCTTATAAATGATGTGGATATTCTTAAGAAGAATGCTCATGTACTATTTATTGACTTTGGAAACCAGGAAGTTGTACAACTAAATAAAATTAAACGACTGCCCAAAGATATTGCTCACTTCCCGCCCTGTGTAAGTATATGTTTTAATATCTAAAGATCAATGTTGGTATGATGTACTCATTATGATATTATGTCAAGTAATGAATTGTGCTTATTCAAATGTGTGAACTTAAATTATCCCAAATTCAAAATGAAAAGTGAACTAACGGACCATTCACATTTAGAATAGTCCATTAGCTCTTAGAAACTATGCATTTTTAGCTCAGCTGCTTTTCTTGACCATTGCTTGAGATGCAGGGACTATTTGGGGTATACTCAAGTCTTCGCTAGCCCTCTGGTCAGAATCTCCAGAGTATCACTCCTGGTCAGACTCTCTACCATAGCAAGTTGTAATAATACCAGTGCTGAAATAAAGAATGACACTTTCTGTTCTTTAATAGCTGCAGCTCATTTTAAAGTACTCATGAGAACAGTAGGTTGTTTTGTATGTTCTTTTTTCCAAAATAGTATGTGGAACTTTTAAACTGCTTAAATACTGTTTCACAAAATTGTAGTTGACATATTCTTAAAATATTTTCATGCCTCCTTTTTAAGTACATTTGTGCTATATGCTGTGTGCATTTATATGTGTTTAACTTAATTAGTATATTTATTATTTAGAAAATATATTTTACATTTCTAAAATGACTTTGTTTTCAGGCCATTAAGTGCTGTGCTGATAATGCCCTTTTTGTTAAAGAAGAATGGAATGGAATCTGCCGCAATGCTGTTGCTCCAGTTCTTATAGGAACATATTGTTCCTTGACTATTATTAATATTTTAATGGATGAAATTCCCTGCTTTGTTGTAGATGTTACCTTGCCAGATTCTGGTAAGTTTGATTAGTGGTAATATTTTTTGTTCAAGAAATGTTCAAGTAAACAATTACTGTTAAGATGAAATGCAGTAAAATGATAGTTTCAACTGTCAAGATGCCCAGCGGCCGAATGGGTATGAAAACACACAAGTTATGGATTTATTACCATGTGTTAGAGAGGATTTGGCAAAGGGGAAATGATAGACATGCATAATGTGCATAAAAACACATGGTCAATACAGTATGTATGGTATGTGCAGCAAGATCCACCCTTAAACAGGCTGATGGCCATCTGTTGGAGGAGCTTTGATTGTGTATTCCTGCATGGCAGGGGATTGGACTTGGTGGCCCTTGAGGTCTCTTCCAACTCTGTAAGTCTATCAGCATTATGTGAGGGGACGGAACCTTTCCTTTGGTTTGGAATTAGGGAAGCAAGACTGGGACAGATTGGCCTAGGGCCTTAGAGCAAAACTGCTAGTCAGAAGTAGCAATATTGGGTTAGATAGAGAAGCAGCTTCCTGCATTTACTGTATACCAATTGAAATAAGGGTATCGTGCTATTTAACTAAAACAGCTATGATGGCGAGGTCCCATGTGTACATCCTATTGCCCCAAAGCAGTAGTTAGCATTTCCACTTTGCCCAACATTGCCACCATCTACCCTGGATGCCTCTTCCTTTCCCCCTCATCACATTGCTTGCCTCCTTTTCTTCATATGCTTTTCCATATACCTTCTCCCCTCCTCCCCTTAGCAGCCATTTTCGATCCCCCAGGCATCCATCTTGAAACATGTTGTTTTTATAATATTTATTTATAACCTGCCTTTCTCCCAAAATTGGTACTCAAGGTGGCTTATAGCTTTAAAGAAATGCTGCTAGGGAAAAAACCAAAAAGTGAACATTAAAATTTGGTTAAGCAGTTGACAATATTAAAGTTATTTCAAACTACACTTAAAAAGATAAAATGCCATTACAAGATAAAAAGCAATTAAAACAGTTCTGTCTAAAACAGTACAGCACACTCTGCTCATTCTTTAAAAACATTCCATTTTAAAAGCCTTCTGGAATAAATAGGTATTCCTCCAACATGTGCAGTCATGCCACCATTACAGGCTTGCTTGGTGAGGACACAGGAGAGAATCATCTCAGTGGCTGCTCCTACACTCGAATGCCTCTCCATGGGATGCTAGGCTGTCCCCTTTCCTTCTCCCCTTTCACTTTTTTTAAAGCTAATGGTTTCTTAAACAAGACTAGTCATTCTATTGTGGATCACTTATCTGTGGTTCTTACAGTGCTGTGTCCAGTATTAAAGTTTAAGCTGTTAGTGTGATGAACAGGTAGATTTGACAAATCAGGTTGCAGTAGTCTTGGAGAAGGTGGATATTGTGGTTTTAAACACATTACGTTATTGCTTCATTTCTGTTTACCCGCGTGTTTCAGTTTGCCTATTTCTTCATTTATTGTTTACCTGTATGTTTCAGTTGAACACTTAAATGCTCTTGGAAATGAAAGATGGACTGAATTTAAAGAATGAAAATACTAAGATTGTTTCAGTTTACCTGTTTCTTCATTTATTGTTTACCTGTTTGTTTTAGGTAAACACTTACATGAAATATTCTTGGAAATGAAAGGTGCATTGAATTTAAAGAATGGAAATATTAAGATGAGTGAATCAATTACTGGTGAGTCCATAGAGGGTTTAAAAAAATACTTGGGTTTCATTAGTACGGAAAGCAGGCACAATAAGAAGCAAGCATTAATAGAGACAACTTTAATTGTTTATTATTGATTTGTCCTGTCTGCTGGTTTTGGGATTACATTCATAGGTTGCACAAACTTGGATAAATTACAATGGGGCGCTTTTCTGTGATTTGAAGGGCTAAGATGCCACAATTCTAGCTTCTGGCTTTCTCCCCTGATAATAAAGGATTAACTGTGGGTGGGGGTACTCTCACTTTGTGAGGAGAGTCGACAACACTGGTGATGAGAGGGCAACTTTCCAACCAGATGGTTGTTGAGAGAGAATCTTCTGGATGGAGCTGAGGTGAAGTGGGGGAAAAAGACCTGAGGGAGAGCAGCAAGACCTCGGCCTATGTCTCACTGCTAGTCAGGGGCATCAGGTTTGGGTTTATGTTAATGTTTGGCTGACAAGACTAATATATAACTTACACTTTAAGTTTGTGCCTGGAGGACTAGTTTGTCCTCCATGTAGTGAGCTTCTGTTTCTCTAATGTTCCTTTCCTTAGAATAAAAATTTTTTCTTAAGTACTCTGCCTGTTTGCACTCCTTTTTCACTGGCTTTAACTCAGCTAGTTCCTCACTGGGTTGGCAAATACTGGTAGAAGTCTCAGCAACGTCCCAGTGCATTGCTAAGGTGTAACTGGTTAATCATTAGGTAGTGACAGCAAGTTGTTTTGGATAAAAGGTGATCTCAGGGGGTCCCATCCAACTCAGCAGGAATGGAAGGGGGCCATAGAGAACCTTCACACACTCATATCTCAAACTTAGAGAAATTATCAACCCCCATGCTAGACTATGCCAAATGAGTTCATAGGGAAATGAACTTCTTTCTAGATTGTATTGACCTTGGCCTTTCTGTGATACTTAAAACTGGGAGAAATATCAGACCACACAGCAGTAATCTACTTTTCAACCCTTTTATTCCATTGAGGTGTGATGGGTAGGGGTTTAGACTCAAATTATTCTGGGATACCTTGGATTCTGCTGTAATATTACTGTAATGTGCTTGCCCAATAATAGTCAAAGAGAAGAAGACAGCGAACTGTTAAGTGGTACTCCTGAGTTTTGCCGCTAATGGTCTAACATATGCAATTGCTGCTCTTCCAAAAATACTTTATAAAGTGTAACCTATAATGAGTTGTATGTTGGAGTGCTCCTGATCATTGCTTCCAGTTAAGTCATCCACAGTACTCTATTGCATTCCTTGTCCTACAAATGGTTAGTATATGTGGTACCTATATATAAACTGATAAATGTTCTGAGAATGGATGGGACTTACTGAACCTTAGCAATGAGTGTAGGCAAATTGCTTCCAGTAAGCCACACACAGCTATTTCATAAGGGAATTTTTTTACTGAACACATAATAAAAAAAAATAAGACCAGCATAATTGCATTAGGGACTAGCAAGTATTTGCTTTAGGAGGCTTCATAAAGATAAAATAAAAAGTGAATAAAATAATTAGCTGAGTATTATCAACCATAAGCTTCAACCATAAGCTTCAAAGGAAGAGGCAGTCAGTGTTGACGTTCTCTCGCCAAAAATGGTCATGCCATGGTCCAGACTGGCTTTTCTTCAGTGGCTGTGTTTGCTTGTGGCCTCCAGAAGGCTTTTGTCAACCAAGTATGTCTAATTCTGGTGGATCTAGAGTTCCCCAGAATGATTCTAGGATCCTCAGAATGACTTCTCTGATTTGATAACAATGACAATGCTTACAAGCTTGACTGTTATCTTCAGAGATAGAACCTGTTAAAACGAGAGGATGCTACGCTGCAAACTAGAAACCTATGATTTGAATGGGATGATTCCGTTTTCATTATAAATCACTGATAAATTTTGACTGTATGCCTTCCAGTGTGTGGAAGGCCTTTTGACACTGATATAGAAAAAAAGATTCCCTATCTCTTAGGCCCGTTACAGATGGGCTAAAAAGTACGCGCAGAGCACGTACCAGGGTTAAAAGGGGGCGGTGCTTCTGCACTGCCCTAACCCTAGTGCGCGCTCTGCACGCACAAAATGGTGGTGGCTGTTCCATACGGCCGCCGCCATCGATACATGACGACCGCGCCGCCTCCAAACGAGGCAGCGCGGTTGTGACGTATTGGGGTCGCGGCAGGACGCCTAGGGTGCCCTTTCTGCGACCCCAGAAGGAGCTCCGTTTTGGAGCTCCTTCCTGGTTTGGTCCGCTGGGCGCAGCCTTCAGATGGCTGCGCCCAACGGACCAAAGGAGAATGGGGCCAAACGGCCCCTTTCTCCTTCTCCCCGCCGCGGCGGGGTGTCCTTGGGGCTTGAAGCCCCAAGGACACCCCTTTCCAGGCTGCGGGGAAGGGGCCTTTTGCCGCTTCCCTGCAGCCCGGAAAGCGGCGGATCGGGGCCTCAGTGGCTGCTGCTCTGGCCACTGAGGCCCCGATCCGGTGGAGAAAGGTGCGCCTACAGGCCGCCCCTAAGGGGCGGTCTGTAACGCGCCTTAGAGTCACATAGTTATTTCAAGTGAGCCTAGCAATCTAATACTTCTAGGTACAGGTTGCAGCTCTAAGATATGTCATTTTGCACTAATGCACATCTGATTGTAGGGCTGTTACCTTGATCCTTTTTTTTTGGTAGACATTAAAAACTAAACTATCCCTCTGCAAAACTCTTTTTTATGAAGCACCAGTTAAAAAGAAGAGGGTGACAGGCATCCCATCATAATGAATACTGCTTTGAAATTTGTCCTTGGATACTTTATTCCACTGAACAAGAAGGTTTCTTTTCTATAGTGCACTGAAAGTATCCTGTTCACCTGAGTGAGGTTCTGCTTTACTTCTGAAGACAGAGAAGGAACTGAGAAATGTTATACTTTTTTTACTAGTTACAGAAGGAAGTAAAAACTTAACAATTTTTAAAATTTTCACTTCTTGTTTATCACAGCCACATTTGATTTGCCTAAAGGCAATGATAAGTCTTCCAGTATAAACTGATAATGGTATGCTAGTAGAACATAGAGATCAATTTTTCATACTAGATTCTGTTTTCCTTAGGTTCTTCTGTGGAAAAGCTTACCATTCAAGAAAAGAAAATTGAAAGCAAAGCTCATAGTGGTTGTCTAACTCCAAACATTATCTCACTATCTATAGGAGATTCATTTTTGGGTATGGTTGCCCATATACAAACTCCAGGAGATTTTTTTTGTCAGCGGATGGAAAATGGCTGTAAGTGTGTGTGTTTTAGTTATGCTGATGTGTAAACACTTATGCAAAAAAAAATGTTAATGTATAACAAAACATTAAAAGAAGTTAAAGAGGTTTTTGCATGAATTCCCTCTTGAGATGGGAGAAAGTGTCAGGAAAGAAACATTCCTGTAAAATGTATGTTGGTTCCAGTTTATTGTTTATGCAAGCTGTTCATTTTATAGTAAGTTGACTTACCATGAGAACTGACAAAAATGTTAACATAAAGAACTAAACCTATTCTCAATAATAGCTGAACTTCCAATGAATCCAATAAGTATTTGGAATAAGAGAAAAAGTAAGATCTCTTCTTATCCATGTATGCTTTAAAGATAGTATTTTGATTTTGTCATGCAGCACTTTTCACACAAATACTTATCTTCTCAGGCAAATTGTCTGAACTTCAAGTATCCCTGAATGAATACTGTGCCAGAATCTCTACTAGCAAAGATTTCTGCCCTGCAGTAGGAGATACATGCTGTGCTCAGTTTACAGGTAGGGGCAATTTAGAAAGTATTTAGATGTTGTGCCTTTTAGTGTGCATGACATTTCTCAGAATACAACTAGACTGGAGGCCCCTGGCTTCAGCCATTTCCTCTCCTATGTTGTCATCACTATGTGTGAGAGGGAGAATAGAGGAGAGAAAGCAAATAGAGAAGTTAATGAGGGATGGGGATGGGAAGAGAGCAAAGAAAAATAAGCAAATCAGGAGGGAGTGCTAATGGGAAAGAACTTTAGGGATGAAAGAAGAATGGGTGGGGCTGGGAAACCTTGTCTCTTCCTGTCCAGCTTCATCAGAGACTTTCGGAGCAGAAGCTGTAACTTAAAAAATAATAATTAAAAATCAATTTCTGAAGGAGGCTGGGAGTAGAGAATTTCACATGCATAGCTGGGGTGTGCAAACAGAATCACTGTTTGCACACCTACAGCAAGTTAGATTTTTAAAAAATCTATTTTTTATTTTCCAGGAGACAAACAGTGGTATCGTGCATCAGTTTTGTCCTGTGCTTCTGAAAAAACAGTTCTTGTGGGTTATGTAGACTATGGAAATGCTGAAGTTCTTCACTTAAATAAACTTCGACCAATTGTTCCTGAATTAATGGAATTATCATTCCAAGCTATCAAGTGTACTCTAGCAGGTATGAAAAAAGTAAATAAATACAAATTAAGAATAGGTACAGTGATTTCCCCCCCCCCCCCCACAAAATGGGGATTCTTTGTTAGGCACATATACACCCTGAGTATATGTGCCTAACAACTTTCCTGAAAACCTGAGTAAAAAGACACAGCTACTGGAAAACAAAAACATGTGGGAGTGGATTTGTTGTCTCCTTAGAGGTAGCCAATACTCTTTAGCTTGCTCTGCATAGATATGTGAAGCAGCTTCTTAATCTAAACTGGTCAATCAAGGGCAATATTTGATATCCAACTGTGGAAACAAGCTAGGTATTTAATTTGTGAATGGTTAAAAGAAGAGAGGAAGTTTCTTTCTTTCTTTCTTTCTTTCTTTCTTTCTTTCTTTCTTTAGGTGTGAAGCCAAAATCTAGAACCTGGTCCACAGAAGCAACTTCAGTCATGACCAAGCTACTTCAAAATAAAGTGGTCACCATAAAAGTAATAGATAAGAAGGAGAATACTTTTGTGGTAGAAATTACAGATGAATTAATAACTCCAATAGTAGATGTCTCCAGTTACCTTTTGAAATCAGGATATGCGGTAGAAGAATCTCCTTCTGTGAGAATGGCTGAAACAAGGATTGGTTCATTGGAAGAAGTGAGTGGTAAGTTTGTTACTGGAATAAGTATCTGGTTTCATAGTGTAGCTTTGGCATGACTTCCACATTAAGTGAACAAAGATTGGTGTTTAGGAATAACACTATACCATCATTTCCCCTTGGAACACAAGTTGTAAGTGTTGCTTTAAAAGCAAAGTTTACATGTTGCCTGTGTCTTCATTACACCAAAGGTAGGGTTGTGGCATATTTACTGAGATAATTACACCAGTATGAATATAGAACAAAAATGATTTGAGTGATTATTCATATTTTTTGTATTTTTATAGATCAAAAGGTGGACCTTGTTGATCCATCCTGGGTCACATTAACAGTCAAGCAGGTGGTAAATGTCATGGTGTGTGTGCTGTACAATCCCAGTGAATTCTACTGCCAGTTGTTAAACAGTCACGGTACATTTTTGCTTGTTTGTTTTGAATATTCTATCCTGAACATTGGTATTGCAGTTTAGAGGTTTATGGCTTCTTACTGGTAACTGCTCCTGTTCCTGGATCCTGTCATATGTATGGTTGTCTTGGTCACATACCTAAATAACAGTCAGAAATCTCACAGGTGTTGTCTTGCTTTTCTTTCACTCACACAGCAGATTATACAAATAATTACACTTAGCTTTTTCTTCAAGATAGAAAAGATATTGGAAAGTGTTTTTTCTTCTGACATAACATTCATATTAATGTCTTGCTGGTTTTTCATTTAAAATATTAATACACTAGAATAGGATAGGGTAGAGAATATGTGGCCCATATGATGCTGGATTGCAGTTCCCAGAATTTTTTACTATTGATAGTATTGGCTAAGGTTAATAGATGCTGTCCAATGCAGAGGGTAAGCCACATTCTGATTGTTGAAGTAGGGAAGTGTGACAGAGTGCATAATACCATTAGCTGTTTCCTGACATTACTTTATAGCTGTTTATTTAATCTACATTAAAGTTCATTACTTTTTCTCTAAACATTTTACACCTCATGCCATATAATTATGTAGTTATTGCAACAGCAGTACTGATCGATGTAATTTTTAAAAATAATTTCTATTTATGAAGCTTTAATTGATTGAAGTTACATACTGAATGGAAGACTATTACAGGATGAATATGCCTTATCCGAAATTTAAAATCTTCCAAAATAAAAACCTTCTTCCATGGGTGGCTGAGCTTGTGATACCTTTGCTTTCTGATAGTTCAATGCACATAGACTTTGTTTCATACACAAAATTATGTAAAAGATTGTATAAAATTACCTCCAGCATATGTGTGTAAGAAACACACTTGGGTTTTATCTTCAAGCTATGTCTCTCTCTCTCTCTCTCTCTGTGTGTGTGTGTGTGTGTGTGTGTGTACTCCAAAATCTTCAAAAGGTTTTTAAAAATTCAACATCTGAATCCCCTGGTATTTTGGATAAAGGCTACTCAACCTGTACTCTGATTAAATTTTAATAACTATTTTACAGTCTGAAATGATAGGTAAGGGTAAAGTGTTTCAGTCTTACTTTTCCAGATTTGATTGCATTAGAAGAACTCAATTTATCTTTAGCGGAGTACTGCCAGAAAACAGCTCCAAATGTTTCCAAAGTCACAAAGGGTGATCTGTGTTGTGCTTACTTCTCTGGTAAGTTTGTTTCCTGTATGGTACTGATCCCCCCCCCCTATAAATTAGTTTCGTAGAAGGAATAAATCCTCAAGGGAAGTTTGGTTATATGTGTATGTGAAGTCTTAAATATTTGCTATGTTGAAAAAGCAAACTATATGTGTTAGGATTTCTTCTGACAGCCAGTTTTGAATTCCACTGCATAGCAGAATTTACCTGCTACAATTAATTAATTAAAAGATTAGTAAAACAGATCTGCAGAATTTTCTAAGCTTTGACGTATTGATAACTCTGAACATGATTTTTCCATGTTTCCTGAATTCCAGTTGAACAAATTTAGTTTTTCAGAGAAAGAAACATCAGTGCGGAATGCATCTGTTTTATATTTGTATACACCAAAATAACATAACGAGAAAGGTCAAACACTTTATTTTTGAAGAGAAAGTAAATTTGTCTGCTTAGTATGGAAGTGTACAGTATTTAAATCCAAAAGCTACATTAATGCTGGCTCAGAATGTAGGGGCCATGTACGTGTGTGTATGTATGTACCATATTTTCCGGCATATAAGACGACTGGGCGTATAAGACGACTCCAACTTTTCCAGTTAAAAAATAGAGTTTGGGGTATACTCACCGTATAAGACTACCCCTCTTCCAATGCAAACCAAATAAAAATTTAAAAAAAACAAACATCAGATTTGATTTCAATATGGTAATTTTAATTCAAATGCTTATGACATGCGGGTACTTAGCAGTAAAACCTGTTGTATACAAAGCCTGCTTGGACTGGTCAGCTCTCCCTGCCTGCCCAGTGCTCCCTGTCTCCAAGATTTTTTTCTACCATACTTGTATAGTGCTGCTTTCATACGGTCACCACATACAGAGGGGATGCGGCCGCAGCCATTTTTGAGCTCCCCCCACCATATGCGGCGACCGCAGATTCTCCAGTCCAGCTTGGAGGTTTCAGCACTCATCCTATAAGACAACACCCGGCGTATAAGACGACCCCCAACTTTTGAGAAGATTTTCCTGGGTTAAAAAGTAGTCTTATACGCCAGAAAATACAGTATGTTTCAGTGATACTCTTCCCTCCTTTTCTGTTGAGCCTCACTCTTAGCAGCCTGATATATTTCATTCTTCTCTCCATTACTAGCAGTGGTAGAGCAGGGAATTGAGACAGAGTGGAATTAGGGCATTCCTAGGAGCCTGCATGTTGTGCAATCTGAGTAGTTAGATAGTATGAAATGTTTGTGCTTTTCATTCAATTCAGATGACGGTAGATGGTACCGAGCCTTGGTGAAAAATGCTGCTTCTGTTGAAGTCTGTCAAGTTTTGTTTGTGGATTATGGAAATTGTGAAGAAGTTACTATGGATAATATCAGGCCAATTTCAGCAACTTTTATGAAACTTCCTTTTCAGGCAGTAAAGTGTGGTCTATCAGGTAAAGTTCTTGGTTTTCAGTAGTAAAATAATCTGTCAAACTGCAAATAAGATAGAAATTTACCTTGTAAACAACATCAGTAATCTTTTGCTGAGTATGAAACTAAATATGGTCTAGTGTAGGGATTTGTAACCCAGAGATAATCCAGCCATAATCGCATTCTCTGGACGGCATAGAGGAGCAATTCTTATACTACTGGGTTATTACTCGTATGCATACAGATGATGCAGAAGTCCAAAGTCAGGGGTTTTTTTATGTTTCAACAGTTGGCTCCTTCTCTCTTCGTATCAGTTTTTAAATTTGCTGCCTATGTAGCAAGATGTGTTTTCCTTTGATCAAACAACTTTCAGTTTGGCAGAGAGAAAAAAATAGAAAATAAAAAATGTTAAATATATAGAAGGAAAACATCTGTTGGGGACTCTGACTATGCTCATGTGTCTTTGCCAACATAAAAGAAAAGAAAGTAAAAGGCATAGATCAAGGAAACAGAAATGGTTCTGCTGACTGTTCTCCAGGAAATTGTGATCCAAGAAAAATTAATTAATTCACCTCAGATAACTACAAAGCAACAAGTCTCTAGGTCATTAATGATGTAACATTTTTAAAAAGTATTTATTTCAACAAGTGACAGTGAATTGGATGGCCAGTTGGTCCCCAGGATGGCCCCATCATGGGGACCAATTCAGGCTAGCACCCAGGGCAGAAAAGTATGGGCCAAGCTCATGCTTTTCTATCCTGTCTGCTCAGCCCCTAGGATCACCAGCCCCATTTCAAATGCCCATAAGCACCAGATTTTATAGGTTTAGTTCAGATGCATCAACAAATTTTCATAAAACGTTTATGTCTCATTATTGGGTCCATAAATACCTATTAAATGCATTATCTTGCCATTCCATTTATTTTCCATAATTAATCTACCTAGTCCCATCTTCAAAAATCAATTTATGTCGTTTGATTTATGTAAAACCATTCCTTTTATTTATTTGTTTATTTATTTTGGTGGGGTTTTTGGGCTATGAGGCCATGTTCTAGAAGGGTTTCTTCCTGACATTTCGCCAGCATCGGTGGCTGGCATCTTCAGAGAATGCTGGTATGGAACAGAGGGGGGTATATATGTATTGTGTGATCCTGGGTAGGGAGGAGTGATTTCCATGTTAATCTGTGTATTATTCTGTTGTTGAATGGCATGCGCACCATTTTGTCCCCCGAGGCTTGCCATCTGTGTGAGCTCAAGTCCATGTATGTCAAGCCCTGAGGCGGGCGGACTGTATGTCACAATATTATGTGGACTGCTCCTTTGTACCATCCAAAGAATTAGGAGTTTGTGTTTACTGTGAATGTTTTTATTATTTATTTATTTATGGTATTTATACCCCGCCCTTCAGCCCTAAAGGCTATCAGAGCGGCTTTACAATTATTATTTTTAATTAGATGGTTTGCTGCCCTCAGGCTTACAATCTTCCTTATAGTGAAGAGTGAACACTATCATTTTCTTATTCTTTGAAAAACAGTATAATGCTCATATTACTTCCTTAATTACCTCTTAATCCAACCTTTCTCAACAAACCTCTAGCCTCAAGAAGGCACTGGAGCTCAGGTAGCTGTTCAGTCAAGTAGCTGTTCAAAGTGGCTTATGCATTTTTGAAATACTGGGAGCAAATTTTGCAGTATAATTTTCTTGTTGCATTGTACTTGTGTCTCTAAACTTTGTGGGCTAAATACAATTACTATTCTTACTTAGAGCAGAACCATTGACTCACTTGCTGAACAATAAGTAAAACTTAGGTCATTGTTTCAGTAGATGATAGAAATTAGCAATTGCATGTGGCCCAAAGGTACTTATCTCTAGCAAGGGTGTCAAAATTGATCTCAAAAGCATTATATGAAGATGAAATGTGCTTTTGTAACACTTTATTTTCTTAGGTGTAAGGCCAGTAAATGATGAATGGACAAAAGAAGCAACAACAACACTTCAGACATTCATAGCTGGAAAGAAGCTTCAGGCCAAAGTAGTTTCTTTAATCAATAATAGTGCTGAAGTAGAACTTATTGATAATACTACTGGCAGTCCTGTAATGATAAATGACATTCTAATTGAAAGACATTTGGCTTTTAAAAAGGAGATCATTCCAAATCAGAAAATGCCTTCAGATGAATTAGTAGCCTGTTATTTCCAAGGTAATCTTTCTGTCTTTTGAATGGCACTAGCATCAAATATCTGGGATTTAAAAAAAAAAAAAAAAGTCTTGTTTGTAACTGCTGAGTTGTTGGAACATGCTAGCCAGAAAATATAAGAAATTTTTGAATCACCAGCCATGTTTCAGACATTTTATTGATATGGCTTGGTCATTATTAACACATTTATTGAAAGTGAGTGAAATTTGGTGGTCATTGGTAGATAAGGCACCAAAGCACTAATAAATTTTAGCAATGCAGATATCAATTTTAATAAAAAAATAATCTTGTACAATATAGTGTTCATTGAGATTTGTCTCCCTCACATATAAATAAGCAAGGTCACTTTATACATGAGTGAATTGTAAACCATGTCCTTTAAAAATAAACTTCAGGGATATCATTTAATCTACAAACTAATGTGGATTAATATTAGGTAGTCTAAATTTCATTCCTATAACAGAAGAAAATATAATTTCAAGAGAACATTGGTATTTGAATTTAGGATTTTGAAGTTCTACTTTGAACAGTCAGAATGCTAGGTGAAGAGGTCTCCTGCAATTTAGGTGATCTTTAGATGCTAACCAGGGTGGGGTGGAGTGGAGTGGGGAACAAATGAGGTTATCAGTTGCTGATCAGCTCAGACTGCTGCTAAAAATACCAGTATGGCTCATTGAAAAATATAATTATTGCCTTAATAGTAGTTACTGCATATTTTATTTGACTCTTCATTTTGCAGGTGAGATTTTTATGGTATTCTATTTTTATTTTTATTTTTCACTGTAGTTCCCATCAGTTCTGACCAAGATAGCCAGTAAAGGATTGTAGTAGTGGTAGTCCAACAATATCTGCAAAAGCAATTGGCCACTGATTGTGCAGTATGAAAGGGCCCATTACTCTATTTTGTTCAGTGTTAAAGGGCCCTAGGTCCCATTTATTGTTAACACAGTGTCATACAACTAATGGCTGATCATTTTCCTGTGAAATCTGTTACGTACAACACTTCATAAATTTTGATCTCTGATATTACAGAAATGTCTCCAACTATACAATGGAAAACAGCCAAATTTGCAGTTGGTGAAACAGTACCTGTACATGTATTAGATGTGGTAAACCCTGGCTTATTCTATGTTGTACCAACAAAACCTATAGGTAAGATTCAAAGTATGCTGCATGAAGAAAAGTGTTCTTTGCCATTAGTTCATACGTAATAGGAAATCATGTTTTTCACCGAGTAAATGAGGAATGGCAAGCCTTGGGCTTTACGTTTCCCCTGTCCTTTTCCCCCTTCTTTTTTCTTTGTAGTGCTTTGTTAGTCGATATGATGTCTCTGGTTCCTTCCTATTTGAAATGTTTCAGCAGATCGAACAAAGTTTATATTCCATGAACTGCCCAACGTTCATGGGTTACTTGCCTTTTATGTTTATGTTTTGTGTCTTACCTCCCCCCCCCCACCTTCTTACAGTATACTTACAAAATGTACTTAAAGTTGCTAAATCATATCTGATTCTCCTCTGTTGAAACAAATACAGTCTGCCCTCCCCATATGTGGGAGATCCATTCCGGATTCCCCCCCCCCCCGGCATATGGGGAAAAGAGCGTATCCTCAAGCCCCATAAAAAATAATGGGGTGCATGCTCGTGGCGGCGTAGGTATGCACCCCATTACTTTTGCCGGGGCTTGCCTTCCATGTAAGCTCAAAGCCTCAAAAGGCAAGCCCGCCTATGGGGAGGACTGACTGTAGTAAATGAATCTACTAAACCATAGTCCAATGAAAGCCCATTATATTTCAAGAAGTTTATCAAAATAAAATCTTAGCATTTTGACATTATTCCCCAAATAGGAAGCACACAACAAAAAACAAAAACCTTTTTGTTGAAAGTAAAAATGTATGGTTAGACTTGGATCTCCTCAAAAGCAATTCAGGCCATAAATCATCTTCTCATTCCCAGCTCAGAATATGTAGTAGTTAATCTGTACCTGTTCTTTTAGTCAGGAAATTGCTTCTAGAAGAGTGAAATAGTGCAGAGTTTAATTTTTAACATTTAAATTGTTTGAAAATTATGTTTGGTTCAATTTTAGTGGATCCACAGGATCTCCATAAGCTAATGACTGAACTTGCAGATTACTGCAGCTTTCAGAATGATTGCATCTTGGAACCAAAAGTTGGTGAACCCTGTTGTGCCAGATTCTCAGGTGAGGGAATAAATTTAGAATATTGAATACAGTGGTACCTCGGGTTACGAAATTAATTCGTTCCGCGGCTAATTTCGTAACCCGAAAAACCTTCGTAACCTGAATTGCCATAGGCGCTAATGGAAAAAATAGCTCTCTGCTGCCCTCCGGTGGCGAAAATAGCGCCGAGGTTTTTTCGTAACCCGAAAAAACCTTCGTAAGCCGAAACAATAAATCCCTATGGGATTTTTTCGTATCCCGAAAAATTCGTAAGCTGGGTAATTCGTATCCCGGGGTACCACTGTATCTTATTTTTATAACTCCTGTAATGCTTCGAAAGATACGTCTTCGATGAAATGACTTGCTTATTTCTGACTACATGGTGCCTGTGTTTATTTCTAATTACTGTATTGAATACTAGGCCAGACGATGAAATGGTATTGCATGAAAGAGCCACAATGATCAGTGGTCAGAGATTCAGGGAGCTTAAATTTAAATGTCAGAAGGACCAGAACCACAGTACAAATGTCTTAACCTCTTTTTAGTCTGTATGATAGTGTGCTCTTGTGATGTAAATTAATCACAAATAAGATGACATGTAAAGTTTACCAAATGGTGAAAACCATGCTGGCAGTATGCAATCTAAGGCAGAGCAGCTTTCTTGGTCCAGGGACTTGTTCATGTGCTCCACTGTACCTCTATTCCCTTGTTTTTTGTTTTTTCTAAAATAATTTTAAAAACTGATTTAGAAAAAAACAGGATATAATAGGTGAGGCAGTTCCTCCTCAGTGCCTCATAGAAACTATGGAGAGACCTTTTCATTAATTAAAAATCAGTGGGGAATTATGCAATCTACATGAGATACTGTACACTCCTGGGTGGGAGATGGATGGATCTCCAAATGGTTTTGGACAGTCCCAATGAAAAAGGTTTACCTTTCCTGGAGGTAGAAACATCAAAGAGTTAAGTTCCAGTTGCTTGGTTCTCTTTTCTTTAAGATTCCTTTGTCACAACTAAAACATTCTGTCCTCAAATGCAGAAAATATATCCAGGGATAGCCATGTTGACCATACTACAAAATACAATTACATCCAAAATCCACAGAACAGCAATGCCCTTATTGGGCCAACCAAAAATACAAAAAAAACATTGTGCAAGTTTTCAGAGTTCCATTGACTTCTTCATCCAGCAAAGGTGTTAAAGATCATACAGGAGAAGAAAAAACATGACAATGTCAGAGTCACAGGGCTCCAGTTTATCAAAATTTTTGTTGTTGTTGACAGTTAAGATAGTCTGGAGGAATAACAATGCAGGCAGAGACTACTCGGATGGCCTCTGGACAGCGATATGTCTTTTATTCACACAATAACAAACTTTCCAAAGTAAACCTTGGATTTTTTTTTGTCTCACTTTTCTAGGTGATAACAAATGGTACCGTGCTCTTGTTCTGGAAATTTCCATTTCAGAAGTGAAAGTAGCATATGCAGACTATGGAAATGTGGAAGTGTTGCCAAATTCTAAACTTCTACCAATAACAGCCCCCTTCTTGAAGTTACCTTTTCAAATACTGAAATGTTCCCTAGCAGGTAGAAAATGAACCATTGACATCTATCAAGTAGTAAATATCTGGAATTTATATTTACATATACAGGTCTAAATCTAGTAGTTCTAACTACAGTAGATCCATTGAATCAGTGAAAATTCCATAAGTGATAACTTGTAAAGTTCCTATTTATTGAATGGACCTACACCAAATTGGGACAAACAATTGATGTAAGGCTATTGTCTTTGATCTTAGTGTATTAATAAACACTGCAAATATTTATATTTATATTTATATATATTTTAACTGGGTGGCAGCACCACAAAACTAAATAGACTTCCTTTGGAGTTCATATATATGAGATTATGCCGTTAATGATCTAGACTTTTAAGTTAAGGTTTATCTGTATTCTAGGAATTACAAAACCAGATGGAAATTGGTCCGTACAAGTAACAGAGAAGCTCAAAAGTCTCTTACTTAATGAGTGTGTGATGATTACAGTTAAAGGAGTTAATGCAACTGTTCATGAAGTAACTGTCCAGAAAAATGGTGAAAATTGTATTCTAGAGATAGCTGACGAGCAAGTAATTGAAAATTCGGTGAAAGATTGCAGCAGTGGAAATCGTAAGTATTTTACACAGTAGGCTTTTTTGTTTCTGCTACAATTGTATGTACTCCTTGTTTGGATTTGTAGAGTTGTCTGTTATCACATGCCACAAGTGTGGAAATACCTTTCTGTGTTCATTCTCATTGCTTATTACTATCAATTTTATTTCTCTTAGAATGTGCGGAGAAATCTATGTGCTGTTGTACAGAATTGAAAAAGCAAGTAAGTATCTGTCTGGAATTTCAGTGCACTCGTCCCTCCACATTTGCTGGGGTTAGGGGCACAGGACCCCTGTGAATGTAAAAAAACTGCAAATAACAAAAATGCTATGTTTTTACTTGAGAGAACACCTCTCTAGGAATCTCTAGAGCCTCCAGTGCAACTCTGTGGTCAACATCTTCCAGACATTGACCATAGAATTGTTCTGGAGGAGCTACAGATGCCTAGTGGAAATTCTCTCTAGGAATCTCTAGGTCCTTCAGTGTGATGTTTGGTTAAAGTTGACCATAGAGTTGTACTGGAGGACCTAGATATTCCTAGAGAGAACGTATTAATAAAATCCATGAATAATACCACAAAAGTCAAAGCCACAAATGTGGAAGGATGAGTGTAATTTCACAGCTCATAAAACGGTAATGTTGAGACCATTATCTAAATCACTGTATACATCTAATGAAACATAAAATGTTGCTAGCTGAAATTTAAGTGGGAAATAAAATGGTGTTCAGATTTCAGTGCAATTTGAGAGATGAGTGTGGAGCCAAAGATATCTTTGGAACAGACATAACGTCGTTACTCAGCTAGGTTTTGAAAATATAAAATTAAAAATAAAATATAAAATTATTGGTGTTAGAATTTTGCTTTAAAAAACATTTGATGCAAGGAAGATAAGCTCTGGCAATGGTGGTCATGGAAGCATGGCATGAAACTGCATTCAGGGTAATATTTGGAAAGTCTGTATGTCTTCTTCAGTGAGGTATGTAATTTTCTTTTAAATGGCAGTACAATTGCAGGACCCTCAATGCACTCTGAACTAGGCCATCTAGTGGTCCTTTTTGTAATAGTCTGAGTAAAAAAAAAAGACTGTTCAGTTCAATTGTAACTTGTGTAATTTCTTATCTTCTCATAGGTTGCAAAGCTTGAGCGGATTGTTTATTTACTATTAAAGGACCATTTTGGTGAAGATAAGCTTCTTGAAATTATAAAGTCTTCAGAACAATGAAGGTTCACCTTAATATATGGCATTATATGCGTCTAGAATATAATGTTATATAATCATACTTGGGGAAAATGCCTGTCTAAAGGGTCAGTTTCTTTAGGATCAGTGTGGAAAAGGCAGACATAAGTGCAATTGCTACTGCCAACTAGAGTAGATCGATTGAATCATTTGCTGAATGGTAAGTCAACAGTTAGATAAATCCCATTGATTTGGTGAGTCTGTTCTAATTAGGAATAGCAGTTAGATTTGGGCCAGAATAATTTAAGTCAGTAGAAGTTCTACTAATAACCTCAGAAGAATATAAATTGCACCCAGTATATTTAACATTGTTAAATAGTGGCTTGTGAAGATTCAGATACAATTAAAAGAGGCAGAATGCTAGCCTTCAGAAGAGGACAAGGTTGGTACTTGATTCCTCCTCATCTCTTATCAGTGTAACATTATGTTTTACTAGTGTTTGTGACAAAGATTAGCTCTCCAGATGCTCATGTCCTGAGGTGTGATGACCTCTGATAGCGGGGATTATATTAATTTATAAAATAAAAGTAAAGAACCTTTGGTCTTTCAGATGTTTTGGTTTACAGTCCAACCTAGTATAGCTAGTGGTAAGGGATTGTGGGAGTTGTAGTTCAAAAGAGCAGGAGGGCCTAAATTTCCCATCTCAACTGTAAAAAGTATCTCAAGCCAAAGAAGTAATTATTCTAAAGCTTTTTTCCCCATTAAAAATAATAGCCATAGCCCATGAAAGCATTCATTTAGGTTTAAATTTTACGTTTAAGATTCTGTATTTAAGTTTTTAATGTGTTTAGCCTAATTTGAAATGGCTGCTGTTCAAAGTATTTTGAAACCTTCATAAGAAGATACAGTTGTTACTTTGCTAATAAAATCATTGTCACTTTCTGAATTGTTGGTCTTTTTTGTGGAAATTATTTTGTGCATTTATTATTTAGCACTTTAATCCTAAACAGTTAGTTGAGATTTAACCCATTGGGCCTGAATAAACATGTACAGGATAGTACTGTAAACCATACCAAGGAAATTATATTCTTATATCTGCATGCTTCTTCCATTCATGTTTTAACTAAATTGGTCTCACACAATGAATGCTGGGGCATATTGTTTGTAAATGTCAAATGTAAATGTAACTGATTTATGAGATAGTTGTAAACGATCTTACTTTAAATTACTATATACAAAGCTGCATGTTATTATTATTATTATTAACCTTTATTTATGAAGCGCTGTAAATTTACACAGCGCTGTACACACAATCTTTTTAATTAGACGGTTCCCTGCCCTTGAGCTTACAATCTAAAAAGACATGACACAGAAGGAGAAGGGAGTGGTGGAGGGAAAGGGTAAGAGGTCCAGCAGTTCCTCTCTACCTCCGAGGCCTGGACCAAGGCAGATGGACTGGAGGGAGGTCTTGGCTTCAAAATGGAAGGTTAATCTTCATCCAGGGAAAATACATAATCTCAAGTAGGATAATACATATACAATACATAGCAATACAGGAAATGGTTTGATAAACAGGCACTAAAAGAACATCAGATGGTAAGCGACTATTATGCAATGCCTGGGAAGGCTTCTCTGGACAGGATGTTAGGCATGTGTGCCTAAAGAGGCCAGTACTAAGAGCTTGGTTATGGAATTGCTTGTACAAGGGGTGTAGCTTTATCTGCAAGAGTACAAATTAACCTAAAAGTCCGTGAAATTTAAGAGGAAGTGGTAGATCTGCAACAGTTCTTTGCAGAGTGCAGATAAAATGCAAGATTTCTACAAGATAAAAACAGTTTTCACTGGTGGTGGTGGTAGTGATGATGATGATGATATTTCCCACCTCTCCCTACTGATTGGGACGGGATTGCAACATAGATAAAATTACCCAAAAAAAAATTCCATCAAAACATTCAGTGCCATCTAAGATCAGTGCTAAACTGGCAAAACTCCCTTCCTAGCAGTTTCTAGGCAGCCAAATTAGTTGTACTAAAAGACTGGATCATAGATGACCTCTGAATTCAACCACTCCCATTCAGTGTTGAGGATTCCAAACTAAATGATGCGTAAGTTGGTGTTAAAGGCAACACATGCTTTCTGCTTTCAAAAAAATGTGAGCAACTAATTTCTTCAAATACCTATATAAAGTGATTGGAGGATTTTGAATTGATCTAGAAGAGTGGTGATGAATCTATGCCCACTATCCCCTCTGGCCTGCAGAGCATGGGAGTGCGGGGGAAGAGGATGAGCCATGTAAGGATATTTGGCTCAAATTAGGGGAATATCAATTAGCTCAACTCATCAGTAATGGGCTCCTTACAAGTACCCTTTTTGGACCGAATCCCAAAGTGTTTACAGAGGGGTCAAATATTCCATGAAATAACGCAGAAGCATATCCTTTCAATTAACAGCTAGTTTATTAATGGGAAGGAACACACACACATACAAAACCCACACACTCATGCTCTCAAGACTCAAAGAAGAAGAGGAGGAAGAATGGACAGAGAACACTGAGCATATCTAATGATAATACTTACCTGATGGTCTCAGAATCTGTACAAAGCCGCAACACAGAAGATGGGCAAGTTAAGGGGGGTGGGGGTGGAACTGCATCAAAACAAGCTGACAGTGCTGGCTTCAGCTAGGGCGCAGAACAGAACAGAAACGGCAAGGCGTTTTTATAAGGTTTTTCCTTGTCTTCAGCGGAGGATGTTTTCCTACTTCAAAGCAAAGCCAAATTTACACATTGCTTGATCTACAGTCAGCGTATTCAATGGGAAAGGCAATCGATACTGGAAGTATTTCAGTCATAAATCTGTCCCAAAAGTGTGAAGCATTCTTCCTGTTTTGCAACTCCTAACTAAGGCTTAGTTGCCTAAATGGGATGCTCGCTTTGCTGTCATGGAAGACAGTGATCATTTCCCATCATGCCTTCCATTAGGGTCATCAAGAGAAAAGTTTAAGTCTCATCAAAAGGCTTCTATGTCCAAGCAGTGCCAAAGGGAACAGCCAATTACCTACGCCAAATGCACTTTGAATGGGGGGGAATTGGGGTGTTTTTATAAAATTCCATCCTCACTAACAGCACGTGCCTCTTTCTCCTCTTCCCCCTACCCTCCCATGCCTTTAACTGGCTTCCCAAAGCCAGTTAAAGGCAGGGGAAGGAACAGAGCAGGCCCGTGCCTGTTCTCCCCCCTCCCTGTCCTGTGCTTTTAACGGGCTCCCCTGCAAGACCTGCCTCTCAACACTGAGTGACACCCAGAGCAGAACGCCACTGAGTTTGGGCACTATGGGGTTGAACAGGCCGCCCCTTTCAGTGACGGATCGAGGCCGTGACAGCTACATGCCACATCCTCTATTCCTTTTTGCACCGCAGAAAGGGCACCATAGCCACCTGCACGTGGCTTTTCGGCGCTCCTTTGGCACTGCGGCATCTGGACACAGTGCCAGAGGAGCGCCATGACACTGCCCAACGTGCAGTGGGGCACAAAACATCACACCAGCATGGGGGCAGAGTCAGGGCATGTGCTGTGTGGATTCCATGCCCCCACTCCACCCCAGTGCTGACCTTTATCCCCAGTCTGTTGAGGCTGATAGTCTAAGGTTCCCCATCACTGGTCTAGAATAAAAAGATCATTATTTATTATTAACCTTTATTTACGAAGTGCTGTAAATTTACACAGCGCTGTACATACAATCTTTTTAATTAGACGGTTCCCTGCCCTCGGGCTTACAATCTAAAAAGACATGACACAAAAGGAGAAAGAAGTGGTGGAGGGAAAGGGTAAGAGGTCCAGCAGTTCCTCTCTACCTCCAAGGCCTGGACCAAGGCAGATGGACTGGAGGGAGGGCTTGGCTTCATAATGGATGGTTAATCTTCTTCCAGGGAAAATACATACAGTGGACCCTTGTTATGCGCTGGGGTTTGATTCCAGGATCCCCCATGTATAACAAAATCCGTGTATGTTCAAGTCCCATTAAATATAATGACAGCAAAATGGTGTCCATTATAAAAAATGGAAAATCATGGTTTGATATTTGAAATGTATACTTTTTTGGAACATTTTCAAACCGTATATGCTTGAATCCGTGTATAAAAATCAGTGTAAAAGAAGGACCGACTGTACTCTCAAGTAGATCATCAAATGTTAATCCTTTAAAAGATGCATTTTTGTTGCTTCTGTTATGGGAAAAGGGAGACTCATCCTAACTCTTGTTGGGGAAACGTGTAACATTGCCACCCATGCCTCAATGGGAGCCTGTTTTAAATAAAGGGGGCAGTCCTCCAAGGCCTGGAGAGAAGCATGTGCAGTTCTCCAAAATTCTTGGGAGTTCTTTTCTAAACAAGATTGTCATGGAGGCCTTAAGGCACAAGGACTTGGTTTCTTAGTACCTCTCTGAAGTTTGTTTGTCCATTACATCTCTATTATATTTTGCATACAGTGGGCCCTGGGTCTCCACTGAGATTTGGTTCTAGGACCTCCTGTGGATACCAAAATCCATGGGTGCTCAAGTCCCATTAAATATACACTCATTCCTCCATATTTGCGGTTTTGATATTTGCAGATTTGATTATTCACGGATTTGATTAATATGTTCTCTCTAGGAATATCTAGGTCCTCCAGTGCAACTCTATGGTCAACTTTAACCAAAAGTTGCACTGAAGGACCTAGAGATTCCTAGAGAGAATACTCTGCTACGCATTTATAGCTCCTCCAGTGCAGTTCTATGGTCAGGGTCTGTTGGACGTTGACCACAGAGTTGCACAGGAGGACCTAGAGATTCCTAGAGAGGTGTCACCTCAGGTAAAAACATGGTGTTTTTGTTATTTGCGGTTTTTACATATTCACAGGGATCTTGCCCCTAACTCTAGAGAATATGGAGGGACAAGTGTAATGGCATAATGTGCTTATTGGATTATATATTTTTTGAATATTTTTAAGCCATGGATAAAGAATCCTTGGATATCAGGGCCAACTGTACTTGGACATCACTTATAGAGTCCTTCGGTTAAGGTTGCCATGGACTTGGAGTTTCAAGGGGTACATTTCTGTCACTTCTTCAGATATCAAATAGCCTGCTTCACTTCAGGGATCTACCAAACTCAATGAAGCTTCCATGTAAGTGCTCATTATGCCTTTATTGGTAATTTCAATCATCTGTAGCAACCAGAAACACTTACATTCATTCACATGAGAATATAAACACACACAACCAAACATCCAAAGCCCAGTTGTGCAGAATCATTTCATTCAGAATGCTGTGTATGCAGTTTTCATCCCCAAAAGCAGTCTAGGCTTCAAGATCTGGACCCCCATCAGTCTTCTACTCATGCCCACCACTTGCACTCATGTTAGTTTTCACCCCTGTTTGGATGACTGTTCAACCAGAAGCTGAGTGTTTCCTCCCAACCAGTTTTGATGAGTGTCTACCATTTGGTAGAGCCAGTGTAACGTAGTTGTTTAAACATTGGACTACAACCCTGGAGACCAGGGTTTGATTCCCAGCTCAGCCATGAAACCCACTGGGTAGCCTTGGGCAAGTCACATGCTCTTAGCCTCAGGGGAAGGGAATGACAAACCTCCTCTGAACAACTCTTGTCCAGAAAAGCCCATGATAGGGTCGCCAAAGTCAAATGACGAAGGCACACAACAAACAACCATTTGCACAGCTATTGTGCATATTAGGGAGACCAAGTTGTTTCCAGCAGTGTGAATGTCCATACTTAATAATAATAATAATAATAATTAAAGCATCCTTTAAGACACATCCATGAGAGCCTTCAATTGCTATTCTGGGATTTATAGATGTACATCTAGGGTTGTTTTTAGTGGTGGACAAATGACAATGATGTACCTGCAGCAAACAAGATTAGTTGTGACGCTACCCTAGGTTAGAGGTCTGGAAGAAAAGCAATTATAGTCCGTTCTCCATATCCATGGATTTTTAAAACGGATTTAAGCATCCTCTGCTGGGGAAAAAAATATCAAAAAAATACATTCCAAAAAACAATCCTTGATTTTGCCATTTTATGTAAGAGTTGTCATTTTACTATGCCATTGTATTTAATGGGACTTGAATATCCACAGATTTTGGTATCCACGGGTGGTGTGTCTGTGTATGCTCTTCCTGGAACCAGACCCCAGCAGAGTGGTATACAGTAACCAGTATGATAGGACCACAAAATGAATGAGATGAGAAAGAGCAGGTTGTGTTTTGCTTGGGTAACCACCCCCCAACCCATTCCCCAATTGGACTGAAGGAAAAAGCAGGTCGGGTTTGTCACAGGCTCCTTTGCCCTTCCTCCTGACCCTGGTGTGTAATTGCTTGTTGACATTCCTGGCTTGCATTCCTCACCTGAAAGACACATACCTCAAAGGTGAGCCTTTCGAGCAGAGAAGAGGCAAGGTCCTCCTTTTCCAGGACATGCCTTCCATTTCAGCCTTATGTCCAGGAGGAATTCCAAAAAGTTCATTTGGAGCATGACCAGTGACCAGATGTGTCCCCCTTTTCCAAGACATGTCTTACATTTCAGCCATCTGCCCAGGAGGAATTCCAAAAGGTCCTCCAAAATCAAGGATTGCAGGACTCAGAAGTATTTATCTGTATCTGTTTTGAGCTTTGATTTGCTCCCTTGAATATCCTACATTTTGAGGTATCTTGTCCTCCTTTCAGGTTAAGACATCTGGTCACCCTGAGAAGAGTTCCCATCCGGTCCTTCCCAGGCTGAGCCGATGTCCTAACCTCAAAGGAGGAGGACAAGGTACCGTAAAATGTAGCACATGCAAGAAAAATGGGGGACCTGGCCAACTAAAACCTCGAAATACTCAAGTGCATGCTTCTTAGTCATGTTCCAAAGGGATGACATGCCAACCTGTGAAAGATACCATCCCCATGCCATCTTAACTAAGGACAGAAACAATAAATGTTTGGGTAACACCTTGCCTGATGAAGAAGCCAGTGGAGCCTCGAAAGCTTGCAACATGTCTATTGTGCATGTCGGTTGGCCAAGAAAGGTATCACGGTTTGGTGGATTTTTATTTGAATATATTTAGGTTACTATTTATGATAGTTCACAAAATAAGCAGTGGCTTCACTTATTCATTCCTGACTGGTTTGTTGGTCTGCTCTGATTATAAATATAAATCCCTGCTGCTTAGTGGTGCTCCAAATGGAGTACCTTTTGCAAATCCTCCTGGCGAAGGGGGGGATCTTGGTGGGTCCCCAACTCTCCAAAAGGGCAGAAAAGCTCAGGGCTGGAGGGGATCTGCGCCCATCCCCTCACCTGAGATGCCATCGAAAAAGCCAAGAAGAAAGAAAAGCTCTTTCCAATCTCCTCCCTCTATCTATCTTTCCCCTCCTTCTTCTTGCTTTGCAGAGGCGATCCTTCCACATTTCCATTTCTCTCTGCCTTTTCCCAAGAAGATCCACTGCGCCGGAGGATCTACAAGGGGAACCAGCCAACCAGGTAAGGGATCCACTCTGGAAACTTTTGGGCTGCAGAAATCCTGGGGTCGGTCTTTTGTTGTTTTATCTCCAGAGCTCCAAAAACAAAGGAGTTTAGCTTTAAAACTGAGTGAAAGACCATTCTGTTCAGGGAATGTTGTTCCCAGACATTACCTGATTGTTATTTTATGTTTCTCTTAATCTGTTGTCTATATATTTTTGTTGAATGGTATTGTGTATTAATTATATTCCATTTTCTAAAATGTACTCCACTGACAGATCTATTTGATTTTATTCTGTTCTATTTGATGTATGGCGCTGTGTAAACTTACAGCGCTTTATAATTAAAGTTTGATAATAATGGCATCCAAATTATGCTGCCTTTCAAATTATTCCGCCTGTCTGTGTGGTGTGCCTTCAAGTGGTTTCCGACTTAAGGCGAGCCTAAGGTGGAACCAATCATAGGGTTTTCTTGGCATGTTTCTTCAGAGAGAGTTTGTTTTGGGTTGTTTGTTTTTGCCATGGCCATCCTCAGAGGCTGAGAGAGTGTGACTCGACTGCTTGCATGGGGATTTGAACCCTGGTCTTCAGAGTCATAGTCCAGCACTCAAACCACTACACTGCACCTGCTCTGTAGTCTGCCTTTCGAGTCCCCTTGAGAAGCAGTCCAAGGGGCTACTATTCTAAGGAAAAATAGAAACCATCACATCACTTGCTTGAGTCTTATTTGCCTACCTTTGACAGAACCTCCAAAATAGGCCGAGGAATGGACCTGTGAATGCATAAAGTATACCCAAAGATGTGACTGTGCAATCGTCCAAACTATTTGTGAAACCTCAAAAGTCATAGCATTTGGTATACTTGTTAAATTCATGTGTACTGGTTTGAGCGTTGGACTAGGACTCTGGAAACCAGAGTTCAAAGCCCACTGAACAACCCTGGGCAAGTCACACTCTCTCAGCCTCAAAGAAAATCCATGGCAAACCCCCTTCTGAAGAAACCTGCCAAGAAAATCTAATTAGTAGGATAGGTTTGCCTCAGGGTCACCAGATGTTGTAAACAACTTGAAGGCACACAACAACAACAACAACAACAACAACAACAAAATTCACAGTACATTCCTCCATCCATTTTGGAAGTTGTAGTGTTCCGTCTAGGAAGCTAGTGTGGTGTAGTGGTTTCAGTGTTGGATTACAATTCTGGAGACCAGGGTTCAAATCCCAGCTCATTCATGGGAACCCACTGGGTGCCCTTGGACAGGTCACATTCTCTCAGCCTCAGGAAAAGGCAATGCCTCCTCTGAGCAAATCTTGCCAAGAAAATCCCATGATAGGGTTGCCTTAGGGTAGCCATAAGTCAGAAATTACTTGAAGGCACAGAATAACAAGGGCTAAAGACACTGGGTGATGGTGTGCCTGAGCTCTGTGCTAGAAATCCCACAAGCGGTCAAAAGGAGAGGATGCCTTTTCAAGCCAACAGGGAGTTCTTCATTTTGGGAAGAATTTGGAAACCCAGCCTCCAGAGAGCTCACCTGGTGGCATGCTCCAACTATAGCATCCTTTCATTTTAATCCATTTTAATACGTTTGGGGTATGACATTAAACAGTTGTATCTGCTCTGTACATTTATATCAGTTTTGTGTTAGCTTTAATTGCCCTGTCTTCCATTCTAAGGAATTCTGGATTTATGGTTTGGTGACAAATTTAGGATTTTCTACTGGAGACCTATAGTCCCCTGAATTGGAAATGCCCAAAGTATATTGAGTATCTGTTTACCTTAACAAATTAAACTGATTTCATCATCAGTCCCTCTTTTCCAGGGTACCTTATTTCATTTCATTTAATTGGTATGCTGCCTTTCTCACAGAAAGGAACCCAAGGCGGATCACAGATGAAAACATTCTAAAAACTGTACAATAACAATTTTAAAACAATTAAAATAATCTAACTAAAACCAGTTTAAAATGACATTAAAATATACAGAAGTTAAAAAGCATAACTAAAACACAACACCCCATATAAGGGCCACCCTGACATGATCATGTATTAAAAGCCTGCTTGAATAACTGATGTTATTCCAGTTAAATGTTTTTATTGTTATTATTTTGTATTGATGGGAGGGAGGGTAGAAGGGTGGGGTTTTTCGAATACTGTTTCGTTATTTTTTTCTGTGACTTTGTATTTGAAATTTTCCTTGCTGTTACCCGCCTTGATCCTCAAATGGGAGAAGCGGGATACAAATAAATAAATAAATAAATAAATATTACAAAAACTTTATTGTGTCATCAGACTACAAACCCCAGGATTCCCTAAAATGAAGCCACATTTAATAGAGTGGTATGAAACTGGTATAACTGTGCAGACAGGATTAGTAAAAGCTTTTTATTATTATTACACTAATATGATGCCTGTGAAGGTGCTCAGTGAACAAAATTCTAGGTTTTGGAACTTTGCTGAAAGATTGTTGGAAATGCAGGCTGTTGTCATATTTTATTTTATTTGTAATTTCCTTGGCAATCAGAGGCCGAATTGCTGAGTTTTTTGGATTCGGGTCCCATGCCAGTGGTGGAAAACATTGCAGCCCTCCAGATATTATTGGATTGCAGTTTCCAGCATTCATCACCATTGATTATGCTGCCTAGGGCAGCTGGGACTTGGAGTCCAACGTGAAGGGATGATGCATGATTCCCATTCTTGTTGGCTGAATCTTGTAGACTCTTAGTACCAAATCAAGCATGTAAACTTGCAATTTTCCGTGGAACTAATATCACCAAATCGTAGTGCACAAGCTTTCCAATTTTCCAGCACTTTCCCAGGACAGATCAGGAGTAGGAGTCATGTAACCTGTCAAATGTTGTTGGATTGCAAGTTTTTTGTTTTCTTTGTGTGTGTGTGTGTGTGTGTTTGTCTTTGTTACTGGTATCATGAATGTCTTTGTCATGTTTGTATGTTAAGGAAATTAATAAAAGCATTTAATTATTTAAGTATTTTCAAGCCATGGACAGTGGAATCCATGGATGCAGAATCTGTAGATTCTGCTGCTCACCCCTTTCCCCTTAACATCCAAACTCAAAAAGACTTCTAAAAAACTTGAGAACTCACAATTGCCTGCTTGCTTTTTGTAGCCTCAAACAAGGGGCCCTGAAGTTTCAAAACCTTGCACAGAGTGTTGTGTTTTTGTTGTTTGTTGGCCTAACAAAGCTATTTAGCAGAACACAAGCATTCCTTTGGGACATCTTAGATGGTCCCAACAAAGTCACTGCCTTACTGTGAAGTGTGGGTTTGTTTTGGTAGAGAGATGTGATTCCCTAGGTCAGTGGTTCCCAACGTGTGGGTCGGGACCCCTTTGGGGTCGAATGGCCCTTTCATGGGGGTCGCCTAAGACCATTAAAAAACACCTATTTAATTACAGTTATGAAGTAGCAACAAAAATAATTTCATGGGTTTGGGTCACCACAACATGAGGAACTGTATTAAAGGGTCGCAGCATTAGGAAGGTTGTTGGGAACCACTGCCCTAGGTGTTTTTGATGGGATTGTAATACCAGCCTTCGCAAACCTGCAAATGACCATGTTGGCTGAGAATGGTGGAGTTATTCCACACAGCTGGAAGGCACCAAGTGGGGGAAGGAAGTGTCTTACATACATCCTTTTCAGTTCATCCGAGCTGTGAACCTATGAATTTTAATGACCACAGGCAAATTCTGAGTTCCCTTCTTGTGTGTCTCCCAAAAGAAGGCAGCTGCTCTCTGCAATTCAGAAATCAAAAAGGGGTAATTTATACCATTCAGTTTTGGTTGGGAACAAAGTCCTGTTTCCAATCCGCAAAGAGAGATGGGGAGACAACTTGCTCCTTTGTCTGATCACGGTGCCTCGGGACTCATGCCAGCTTCCTGGAAGCATACCTGTACACTTAAGATCTTGAATAAAATGGATACTTTTCTGTAAATGTAGCTGCTGCCTGATCTTATCACTGATGTGAGCTCATCTGCTTTACTAAGCGTCTCACAGAAGTGGGTTTCCTGGAGCAGCTGGGAAGAATGTAGCTCATTTTCTGAGTCAAACCAATGAGACAGTCCTGTGAGATGAAGCAGAAATGAAGCCATTGTGAAGAGGGGTTTCTTACAGTGATAGGAAACATGTATTGCATGCACAATGCTCCAAATAGCCCCTTTAAAGGTTAGACTGTAGTCTAGAATAGACCTCCTCCGGTTGACATGGTACCCACCGGCCATCACTTAATGTGTATGAATTTACATAGTAATATACCCACTGTGCATGTATATTATCCTTCCTGGTTAAGAATGGGGTCAATTTTGCTTTCCCTCTGATTTTTCAACATGTTATGCTAAGTATTCATCTTTTCAGCATTTCTGTAGGCTATAATCATTAGTTTTATATTTTCGCACTAAATGTTTCCACTCGGGTCCGTATTAATTTAGGCCAGTTTGTGTATAAGAAGAAAAATTAACAGCACAATCTCGTGCATGGTTACTCATAAGTAAGTGCCATGGTGCTTACTCCAGATAAATGACTGTAGGACTGCCATCTTGTAATTGTACTATATATTTGCTGTTAATTTGCTCAATAATTTGCTCCTATGTCCTTTGACTCTTGGCTTTTGAATTGTTAGACTATTTGGGTCATTCCTGCCTCATCTATGGCAACACCAATCCAAGTATCATACATGAAGGAGTATCATTCATGTCTATCCTGAAAAGACTCTGGAGTTCATGTGGGAATCTTGTGGTCTTCCATGTGTTGTTAGATTGCAGCTCCCGGCATTCTTTACAAGCTAGGGCTGATGTGATCTTTAGTCCAACAACATCTGAAGGCCACATGATTTCCAGCATCTGCAAACAGAATCTTGTTAGACAAGGCATCCCAGAGTGGACATGTGGTCCTCATGATTTCAATATTAAATTCGATTTGGCATTTGTTCCCATAGAAAAAAAAATAATTCCCCAATATTTGCTTATAGGGTCATATTGCAGTTTTGATTAATGGGAAATCAGTTTCTAAAACTGTCTGCATGAGCGCATATTGACTATATCTCTCAGAAACCAAAGTTCATATCTTCACTTAGCTATGGAAAACCACTAGGTGACCCTGAACAAGTCTCACTCTTCAAGCCTCAGTAGAAGGGATTTGCAAAGCTCTCTTGAAGAAATCTTGCTAAGAAAATCCTTAAATAGCATTACCATAAGTTCAAGTTGAATGTAGCAATCCTACTTCAGGAGTAATAGAATAGGGAATATGCTAGGATCCAAATCCAGAGTTTTAGAAACTGTGGGGAAAGTATGTAAGGGCAAAATTAGACCTTACAATAGGTGGGGTAAAGATACTCCTTGAACCACCAACTGACAATACTTGATTTCTTCCTTTTTTACCAAGAGCAAAACCAAGTACAGTGGTGCCTCGGGTTACGAAATTAATTCGTTCCGCGGCCGCTTTCGTAACCCGAAAAGCCTTCGTAAGCCGAAAACCCATAGGCGCTAATGGGGAAAAGCCGCGATTTCGTGTGAAATAGCGCTGAAAAGCACCAAAAATTTTTTCGTAACCCGAAAAAACATTCGTAACCCGGAACAATTATTTCCTATGGGATTTTTTCGTATCCCGGAAATTTCGTAACCTGGGTATTTCGTATCCCGAGGAACCACTGTATGTCCTAACTACCACCTATGTGGGGTAGCTGAAATGAAGAGATCTTGGAGTAGCCATGAGTTGGCTTACAGGTCAGTTCAGTTCTGGTGCTAAAAACAAATTGATAAAGTCAGAATAGATATAGGAGATAATCTAATTTCCACTAATTTTTCATAAGAATTTGTACATATTTTCTCCAAAATAACATGAAGGCTTTCAAATGTGGATGAAAATCACATTGATTCTTGCTTAGAGGCTCCATATTCTTTTTATTTCAAATGTAGGTGTTTTGTGTTTGGCATTTGTTGGTAGGTCTTGGAAGTTCTACTGAAAAGAAGATGAAAAAAAAAAGGGGGGGAAGCAAAATCAAAGTCTATCTGGCAAGTCTGAAGTCTACAAACATGGAATTTCTGTACTCAGATTTCAATTCTGGTGTGGTTTGCAAAAGCATTGACAAACAGGAGGTTCGCCAAAAAGGACTAGTTCTTGAGTAGTTCGCCGTGAACCAAATGAACTTCTCTTTAGAGGTTTAGAACTTGTCAGCCAAAACAAACATCGACTCACCCTTCCCCCTCAGATGTATGTGTCATAATAACAGATGTATCTAGTTGCACTGGAAAGATTAAAATAAGCAGGTCTCTTTCTTCCATAAAAAACATATCTAATAAACAGGAATCTGCATTTTGGCTGTCCTTTTAAAACTATATTGGCATTTATAAAAGATGGTGGAAGACTTGTTGTAATTCTTGTAGCAGGATTTTGTAACAGGTGGCATTACATGTCTCTAAAATTGTATTTTTAATGACTATTTTCTTACTAAGATGATCATGATGATGAGGTTATCATTATGTATTTATCTACAAGTAGTGTAGTCTTTACTAAGAAATAGAATGAAAAACCTAATGACTCTCTCTCTCTCTCTCTCTCTCTCTCTCTCGGTAAATTTGCTCCTCATCAGTTAAAACTTGTTGCTGTTGTGCACCTTCAAGTTGTCTCTGACTAATGGTGACCCTCTTTTTCTAGGGATTTCTTGGCAAGATTTGTGGTGGGTTTTTTTTTTTTTTTTTTGGTGTTTTTTTCCTCCTGAGAAAGCGTGAGATGACCAGGATCACCCAGTGGATTTCCATGGTCAAGAGGGGACTTACACCCAGGTCTCCTGGAGTCTTAGTCCAACAACATTCAAACCACTGTACCACACTGGCTCCTGATTCAAGCTGTACTATTTCACAACACTTTCAAATGAGCTGTTTTTCTCCTTTTGGTAGCATTTGCTTTAAGGGTCTCTTGAACACACTTTATGTTTATGATCATGTATGCAGATGAAAAGAGGAAAATCCCCATCCAGATCATATCCTACAGTATGGAAGATCTGTGGCCCTCCAGATATTGTTGAACTCTCCATCAGTCAATGCCAAGGCATGAAAGGAGTTCTGGTAACTTCATTGGGGTGCACTGTTTCCCTCTTCTGTTCTGCAGAATAAATCACCTTACAAACATATATTCTTCATAAATCTCAGTTTAATTACTACAGTCTTGAATGTGGGTTTGTCAGTATGTGGGTTGAATTTGAACTACATTCAGTTTTAAATGTTTTGAGCTGCTACTGCTGCCTTTTTATTTGAAGAATTGGCATTATTTTAAATTTTGTTAAAATTTAAGTTAAAATTAGCATGCACACACACACACAATTTGAAAACTGCAGATAATTTGTGGAGATATTTCTATATTATAAAATTCATTTCACTGAAATCTGTCTATCTAGGAAAATTCCCATCTACATGCCATTTGTTTTAGCATAGATGAAAGAAGTCATATGGCTATAGGATAGTTGCCTTTGTTGTCTTTTTGGATACATTTGATGTAGAAAGGCAGGAGCCAGACACATTCACATGATGACTTCTTTATAATAGCAGAGCCAGTCCAAATAATCTGACAAGCCATCTAGGAAGACTGCACTTCTTGTAGAGTGTTAGATGACATCAACATGGGTCTGATCCATTAAAGCACTTTAAAATTTTAAACAAAACTGCACACAACTCCAGCCAGTTATGGATAATCCTCAAGAGGCCCTAAGAATGCACTATGTTCCAAAAACGTAAAATACAGATGGGTGATTCGTGGGTATTGCTGAATCCAGACTTAGCAAAGTTAAGAATAAATGCATTAAGGTTGGACAAGTCTCCTTTATTTCAGTGGGTCTAGTATAAGTATGGCAGTCTGAGTCCAAATATATAAGACCAAATAGACTACCCAAGACCCAAGTCTGCCTGTCCCCAATCTAGCTATAGTCCATTCCATTATTTATCCCTTCCCCATTACTGCGGTACAATCAGCCCTCCATAACCACGGATTATGCATCCACAGATTCAACCATCCAAAAATTCCAAAAACCAAATGTTGATTTTGCCATTTTATATAAATGACACCATTGTACTACATCATTGTATATAATGGGACATGAGCATCCACAGATATTGGTATTCAGTGGAACCAAACCCCAGAGGATACCAAGGGTCCACTTTAGTACCATTAATTGATGATCCTCAGAACAGGAATAGGAATCTATCTTCTAACTGTTGCATCTGCACAGTGGCATCCCCACCTCAAGTATCACCTGGTGTGTAGTAGCCAAAAGGACACACTTGCTCTTTTCGTTTGCCACAGTGGTGGCCTGCTCCACATGAGCAAGCTGCCACTGTGGCAAAGCCTGGAAGTGCATGCTTGCCCTTTCTCACCCTTTCCCCATGTCACCCCTCTTCTTCTACATGTCAGCCGGTGTGGCCTGCAACCCTTAGTGATGCCACAGCACCTACTGACGAGTTGTTGGACTATAAATCTCAGTAGTCCTATCCAGCATAGCCAATGATGATGAATTCTGAGAGTTCCATTCTGGTCTGGAGGCCCAAATTATCCCTATCCCTCACTTAAAGTAGAAGTTGTATTCAAACCTGTCTCCCTCCAGACCTGTCTCCCTCCATACAACACCCATCATTGATGGCTATTTGCCATGCTGATGTAGGAGATATGATCTGGAGGATTCAAGATTGGGGAAGACTTCCTGAGAGGAGAAACGGCATGCTAACATTTGTGTTAGATCAAGCCTGCAGTATTTAAGAACCTCTAAGCTGAATGTCCAATAGGTTCAGATGGCAGTCTGCAAGGGCTATAGCAGTAATTGCAGTAGTAAATGATACAAGAATACTAGTGGTAAGAAATAACACTAGTAGTGAATAATACTGTTGATGGTTGCTGCCTGGAATTCTTGGTGGTTACCAACTTCAAATTCTGACAGCCCAGCTCTTGAGGCAACTGTATGTATCCTAAGCACATTTCTCTTGTTCACATATAAAGAATGGGTGCAGTTAGGATGAAATTCTTAAACAGAGAGAAAGTTTTGTGTTCCCTTCACTCCACCATGGAGCCGCACCTAATTTCTAGTACTGTGGCTGGGCTAGGGATAACTGTTTAAACAGAGCCAAGCAGAACACGGAGCAATAAGGTGGAAGCATTTGAATATTATTTTTCTGCCCGCTGTGATACTTTCTAGAGGAGAAATAAAATTAGATCTTCACGGATGCAAGACAGGCATATGCTTAAGATTAAACAGAATTGCCTCACATATCTACATTGTGTAAGTGCGCACTGAGAATGCACTTCTGACCCCTTCCAGTGGAAGCCCCATTTGCAAATCTAAACATTCAAAACCTTTCACAGATACTGATCTTAAAAGTGATATTAAATGAGCACTGACTGATAGCTTGCTAATGCACCCATATGTTGTTTTCTGTGCTCACTGTTCCCTCCGAAAAAGTAAAGCAGGGCAGCTAGGTGAAATAATTTCCCTGGAGAAATCTGAGATTTCAAGGAAAGATAAGAAGGTCATGAAAACATCTTTGTCTTCCAAAATTCAGAATTATGGTGGATTCTCTTGCTCACTTGTCAGATATGACAGCAAGTGGGGGCCTGTTTCTGGAAATAGCAGTCAGGTAGTTCTGGAGTTGTGAATGTGTGCCCTTTAGGAATGGAGGGAAAGCACTTTCATCTTCCTGGCATGTGCCAAGAGATGGAGTGCAGAACAAGAAAATTAAAGTTACTGAAGGACTCCTCAGTTGCTGTCAGACTTGCAGGTATCTAATTAAACACAGAGCAACGAAGTTGAAAAGAGGTTTCAGGTGGCACTCAGCACATCAAGCATTATTACTAGATTGTTTTGCTGTAATATGCTTTCAAGTTGACTCTGACTTATGGCAACACTGTGGTGGCAGTTGTGTGCCTTCAAGCCATTTCCAGCGTTTGGTGACCCTAAAATAACCCTATCATGTGGTCTTTTTTGGTAAGACATTTCCAGAGGCTGTTTGCCATTGCTTTCCTCTAAGGCTGAAAGGATGTGACTTTACCAAGATTATCCAGTGGGTTTCCTTGTTGAGTAGGGATTTCATAGAATCATAAAATCATAATATTGGAAAGGACCGTTTAATCCAACCCCTGTCATGTAGGAATACATACCTAATGCACTCCTGAAATATGTTCATCCCACTTCTGTTTTAAAAAACCTCCAAAAAACATCTTCCTAATGTGGGATCTCTTTTCTTATAATTTGAATCCACTGGTTCATGTTTTAAGTCCAAAACACACTTCAAAAACAATCCAGTTTGAGATTGCTTTAACTGCCCTGGCTCACTGTTAGAGAATTGTGGGAACTGTAGTTTTGTGAGATATTGAACCTTCTCTATCAGAGAGCTCTGGTGCCACAATAAATTACAATTCCCAGGATTCTCTAGCAGTGAGCCAGGGCAGTTAAAGCAGTCTCAAACTGGATTATTTCTGCACTGTATTTTGAATCTTAGTGTCTGGAACAGCAGAAAACAAGCTTGGTCCTTCTACATGACATCGTTTCAGATATTTAAACATACCTACCATGCCATCTCTCAGTCTTCTGTCTCAGATTTGAACCCTTGTCTCAGTGCTGTCTCCACATCGGGTGACACCCGGTGTGGGGGTGGGACTTCCAGCCCAGACTTCCAGGTTTCTGGAACTCTGGGGCTGGAAGGACATTTGTGAGGGCTGCAGCCATGCCCCCGTGGGCCACAAGAGGAGTCTGTGCTGGCCCAAGAAACACCCACATGGGTTGAGGAGCTGCTGCAGGGGGTGAGAAGATGACCGAGTGTCTACCCCATTCTGGGGTGTCACCCAGTATGGCCCACCCCTAGCCAGAATGATACTACTGCCTTGTCTGCCAGTGTCCTTGTCCAACACCCAAATCACTGCACCATGGTGAGTCCTCATGTTGGTACAATCCTGGAGTTTTCTTGGCAAGATTTATTCGGAAGAGATTTGACATTGCTTTTGTCTAAGGCTGAGAGAGTGTTACTTGCCCAAGGTCATCCAGTGGGTTTCCATGGCTGAGAGGGGATTTGAACACTGGTCCTCCATAGTCAAACCAGTATCCTTGCTTACACTGCTTCTCAAGATCAAAATTCAGTTGCTTGTACCAGATGGAGTAAACTCTGAACTGATGGAGCTTACATATGTAATGAATTACCATGTTCCTGCTGTTTCAACGGTTGAGATGAACAACTGGATTTAAGTCTAACGTAACCACAAAATATAAGATATCAAGGGTACAGTTGTCAGGCAAATCTCCTATACTCAAATAGTAAAATACAAGTTTTTAGAGCACTCTCTCCTTGACCTGAAAAGTATGGGCTAAACTACTTCATTAAATATATTAACATAGACCCTATTGTCAGTCCTGACTATTATTATTATTATTATTATTATTATTATTATTATTATTATGCTTTATTTATATAGCGCTGTAGATTTGTACAGCGCTGTACATGCAAACAATAAAATAGATACGAGTAAACCTGCCCATGACATACAATCTAAGACTAGATCTATTAAATAAATTAATTTTACCTGTGTATTGAGACACCATTAACAATTAATTCAATTAACCTGTTCTACTTGGGACTAACCAATAAGATTCAGACCATAATGCACAGTTTTGGATCACTTTCCTTTTTTATAGCCCTGGTTTGGGTAGGGATCATTGTACTTGGTTGAGGAAGTTGAAACTTTTCATTTTAAAATCCCTCTTCATTGTAATTAATAAAGAAAGAAAGGTTGCGAAGTTAAATTTGCCCAGTGATTCCAGAAGGTTCCGAGCTGTGCTGCATTTGTGTGAATTTGCAGATGACCACTCGAAGAAATACTGTTACAGGTATGCAACCTGTCCTTTTCCATTGCTAGAGCTCTGGGAGTATTCTGGCCAGTTAAAAATATCTGGGAGAATGGATGAATGGGCAGACAGACAGACAGACAGACAGATGGTAGAAAGGCAGGTAAGTACAGCTGTAACCTAGTTTTTCTCAAAGGAGTTCAGGGTAGCATATATTGAGTTATTAGGTGGTCTTCAGTCTTGGTCAGGGGTGGGCAATTGTGGCCCTCCAGATGTTGTTACAACTGTGAGTATTCATCACCATTGGTCAGCTGTCTAGGGCTGAAAGTACACTCATCCCTTGTGGACTTGGAGTCCTTTGGTCATTTGCAGATGGCAAGCAAGGAGGGACAAAATGGCGCACATGCTTCTGGTGTGCGTGCAGTGGCGTGGGCAGGAGCGCGCTGCCATAATCGATGGGGCTTTAATATCAGTGATATTTCCGATTCGTTGGGGGGGGGGGTTTCGGAATAGATCCCCCATGAATCAGGAGGGATGAGTGTAATTACAGTCCAACAACATCTAGAGGGCCACAGTTGTCCACCCTTAGGCTAGGTACAGGACTGGCCCAGGTCTGTGTGGATAAATCTACACATGTAGCATCCTTTTCTATGTATTTCTAAAAAATGCATGAGTAGGCATATTGGCCATTAAACAGAATCCAAAAAATATGCATCGCTAATGCCTTCATTGGATCAACCAGAAAGTAAAAAAAATTGTGTTCACTCACTAATTCATCAGACAAAGTTGGTAACAAAATAACACATGGGAAACAGGAGTGGCTTTGTTGGAGTCAAGAAAGCCTGAAAGTCTGCATTTTGTGGCTTTGGATGTTACCGTGAGAGTGTTTCTGCAGCCTAAAAGTTAAGTCTCCACCTTCCACCCACCTCCAAACAGATGGAGGAGCAACAGGAACAAAGGCTCTGAAAGAAAACACATTCTGTTCTCCTTTGTAACATTTCCCCTGAGAACAGTTCTGACCCCTCCAGTAAAGCCAAAAAGCCCCAATTTTGGCAAAGTTTGTGTCTGGATAAGAATATTCTCACTTAATATCCAAAGCATGGGATACAGACTAGCATGCTTTAGTGATTCCTTCTGTTTCACCTGCATTTTAAACCACCTGATGAAGAAGCCAGTGAGCACTGAAAACTAGCATCATGTTTTCTGCATCTCTAGGTATTATTTGTCCGTCTGTCAATGCACAGACCAAAAAATCATTTTCCAGGATTCTAGGCTACAGTTTGCTACAAGGTGCTATATCTGAATTTTGGTAAGTTGAAATGAAGCTGTATAAGCTGTATAAAGGACTATACATAGGATAGGGCATGGCTCCCAAACAATATATCAAGACTCACCAATGATTCATGGCAGCCTTCTACAACAGTCACCAGTCCAGGGTTTCCATGCACAATTTTAATGGAAAATTTTTGCTAGAGTAAACTTGAGCGCTAGCCAGCTAGAGGCCAGATCTATGTTTATTCAAAAGTGCCACTACTATTTAGAGCAGCATATAGAGGTTTATAAGTAGCTCATAAATTAAAAAGGTACTCATGTGTAATCTATAATAAGAAAATGGATCTACAGTACAACTATATAGTGTGTATCACCATGTAGGACTATTTTTACTTTCCAATGGCAGGCAGAATCTTAAAAGTTTGTATATGTACAGTAGTTTATGTATTATAATACCATCACCCATATTCTGGTCTGCCATAACATTTATTACAAGGGGTTCTTCCAAACAATGTGATTTGTTTTTGTAAGGAGATCCACAATTTTTCAAGCAAATGCCCATCCCATATCTAGCAATCCATGTATATAATTGAACCAGGGTATCTTATTATGAGAATATTTTGCCAAGTTCATTTAATTTTTCAAATTCTATCCTTCCCCTTCCTTTAAGAGTGGTCTGGGAAGATGTTTTGTTTAACATAAAGAAGAGATTTGTCAGATTTTTGGTATTGCTTACCTGGCTTGTTGTTGTGTGCCTTCAAGTCATTTCCAACTTATGGTGACCTGAAGGTTTGGGGC
Organism: Sceloporus undulatus; assembly: GCF_019175285.1. Lineage (NCBI taxonomy): Eukaryota > Metazoa > Chordata > Lepidosauria > Squamata > Phrynosomatidae > Sceloporus > Sceloporus undulatus. The sequence continues at coordinate 201,265,369 of NC_056524.1, read as the reverse complement.
ATGAGAGTGGACAACTCATCCAAGATCACCCAGTGAGTTTCCATGGCTAAGTGGGGAACTGAACCCTGAACTCCAGAGTCATAGTTCAGTGTTCAACCCACTCCATCATGCTTTCTTGGGTAGGGATAGACAAAAATAATAGGGACATGTTGAGGAGCAAAAAGGAAGTTTTAGTGTCATGCAGTCACCTCAAGCAGTAGCTTTTAGATGTACTGAAAGATCAGGAATTTATTAGTCATTTAAATCTGCTGTTATTGTATTTTCTCTGTCAGGGATGAGAAGTGTTACTTAGAATTTTATCCACAGGTGAAAATGAGGATCAGCTTTAATTCCAGGATAGTAGGCAAATTTCTGAGTTTCCCACAACTCTTCATTAGACTAGGCTGAACAGACATTGTGTATGTCATGAGATAACCTGCACACTTGTCAGTGACTCAACAACTATGTTTTTTCCATTTTCACACTTTGTAACTGTGGAGCTTATGGATAAAGCATCTGGCTACTTTTAGGCTTTCGTACTACTTGCCTGCTACTTATTCTGCTCCCATTTCTTTCCACTTTGTCTTCACTTTAGGAAGATTTCTGGAAAACAGGGCCTCATTCCCACTACCTTTTAAATTGGATCATGAATCGGTTTGAACCAGTTCAAATGACCCTGGTTCCCACTTAGTCTGAATCACTGAAGTGATTCCGACAGGGGGGCCATGCGCTAGACCCATTTAATCCACATCTCTTTGACACTGATTTTTTCCCGCTTCTTTTTTGATAAAACGATTCTGTGCAAGTGTGAACCGCATGCAGACTGGAATTGATTCAAATTTCCCCTTCAGCCAGAAATGGAACCGAATCATTTTCAGTCACTTCATTTGTAAATGGAAACCTCAAGTGGATTATTTTGGGGAGATTTGTAGTGGAAACCATGCTCCACTGTTGAATCAATCCATTGATTCGGATCACACACCAATTTATCTGTAAGTGGGAATGGGGCCCAGGGAAGCCTGCACACAGTTGTGAAATCATAACTGATCTTTATAAAGATAAAAGATATCACATGTCTAGGGGTTTTTGATTTTGGGTTTGTTCTTATGGATCAACATGTCCACTTTCATTTTGTATAGGAGATTTTTTTGCCTTAGGAGCCATCATAACTTGGTTAGACTTAAGTACTGTGCACCTTGACAAGGGATTGTGGTATTGGGGATTAGTTGCTCTGCTATTGGCAGAAAAATATTTTGGTGTGTATGACCCAAACTCCATCAAAACTGTGAAAAAGTCCAAATAATCCAAACTCTGCACTGTGATCTACAGAAGAATAAAAAAATAAGGATAACGAACATTTTCATTACTTTTAAAATTCTTTTCAAGCTATTGTAACCTTTTTAGTTCTTTAATTTTTTTGTCTTGTTTAAATGTTTGCCGTTCCCTGCAGGCACAGGAAAAAGCAAACTTCTGCACTTTTCCCTAGCTTGTGCATTCTTTCTTACTAATAAACTTTTGCCATCTTGACCACATTCTATGTTACTTGACCATACATGTCTCAGTTTCCATCTGTGAAATGTTGAAAGATTTGAGACTCTAGCCCAGTGGTTCCCAATCTGTGGGTCGGGACCCCTTTGGGGGTCGCCTAAGACCATCGGAAAACACATATTTGCATGTAGCAATGAAAATAATGTTATGGTTGGGGGTCACCACAACATGAGGAACTGTCTTAAAGGGTCACAGCATTAGGAAGGTTAAGAACCACTGCTCTAGCCAGAGGAGAAACAGGCCTAAGCACCAGTGGAAAACCTGAGAACCCCAGTGGGAAAGGCCATGAGCCCAGACTAAAATTGGTAACCACTGAATCTAGCTCCAGCATTAGCTCTGCATTATCATCTTTCTGCATGAGCTCTGAAATTAGCATGCCTGCGCCAGCACAGAATGATATAAGCCAAAAGTGTATTCCTCCAGGGCTTCCCAATTTATGAGTGTGGGAACAGGAGTCTTGGATAATTGCTGCCAGTCCTTGTGGTGCAAGATAATTATTAGGCATTCTCCCATTTACTGTTATGTTGATTGCCTTCTTGACCCCTGGACTAGTCACCTCAACATGACAATCCACATTTTCCACTGTGTTTTTTTTAAATATTGCCTCCCCTTTTCTTTTATTTCATTAATTATGTGGAAGGAGTAGAGAATCTTACCAATTGCTGTCAGCGGTATGTTAGTTTGCCTTTGTTGTTGCTGTGTGCCTTCTACTCACTTGGTTTTTTTGGCAAGATTTGTTCTGAGAGGAGTTTCATTTTAGAACAGCTTATATGGTAAATAAAAATGGCCAATACCATTGTTAAAAGAATATCTCATTTTTTCTCTAGAAACAACATTTCCCTTTCTTTTCGTCCAGTTCTCCAGCCATGAGCCTTTTACTATTGTTGGAGTCAACCTGCATTTTCCTGTTTTCCCAAGGTAAATATCTGACTTATATTTTCTATATATTGGAGGAGCAATGGCCTCACACACACACTGTTGCTACACATCTGGTGCAGCCACTAAACCAACATGTTTGTGGTGTCCAGACCATGATTTTAATTACAATGTACTACATAATCTTCCTGTTGGGTTACAGCAATGGAGACAGCAAATCAAAGACTAGATGGCTCATATAATAACACACCCTAATCTGATGAAAGAACACTTCTGTAAAAAACATTTCAGTATTTTAATAATCTTGTGTGTTGTGTTTCTTTAGAGCTTTGTTCTGACAATCTTTAAACATTCAGTAGTGTGGTTCTACTAATCCATGTCTCTTTCCTAACCCGCTAGCTGGTCCTTTACTTTCTGGCTACCTTCACTTCCAGTATTTCTTACAAAGACTGCTGAGAGTAATAGCACTGCTAAAGAAGTAGCTGGAAGGAGACTATACTATGCTAATAAAGCTTTAAAATACTTGCAAAATATGTTGTAGCTATTATGAAAGAACCCATATGAGGATTTGTACAATGATGCAATCCAGATCAAAGCAGCTCTTTCAGTTCCATTTCATCCACTCACATTGCAGACTAAAGCAGTTATGTTTAATGTTTCAGATAAAGTGGGCCCTTGGTATCTGCTAGGTGTTGGTTTCAGGACCCCTTATGGATACCCGAATCCATGGGTGCTCAAGCTCCATTATATACAATGAGGTAGTAAAATGGTGTCTCTTATATAAAATTGCAAAATCAAGGTTTGCTTTTTGGATTAAAAAAATATTTTCAAGCTGTTGATGATTGAATCCATGCATGCACAATTTGTGGATGCAGAGGTCCAACCCCTGTTCTTTGGTTTGTGTTCCCTTATAGGTGGGGTTAGCATAAATTTCTCTGTCCAGGAACAGCCAGTGGCTTCCATGATGGAGTTTAATTAATCCACTTATAATTTTAGTCCACCCTTTGAAGGAATGATCCTATAGGGTTCAGCACCTTGGATAGCTGCTTTAAAATCAGGAATGAAATCTTGAATGCATTCAATGATCTCTTGACTTGGAAGCCACCAGATGTCATTACTTTTGACAAGAATTAGTAAACTGTTGGGAGTTAAATGCCAACAGTAGACAGAGCTGAAAATAGTGGAAGACAGCCATGCAAAAAAAGTGGTAGAGCTACCCCTTTTTCTTTTTAATTTTATTTTCCTGACATTCCTTTCCTTCCCTAACATGTGATTGTCAGAGGAAGGGCAGATTACTGTGAAAGAGATCTGAACTGAGGGTTTTTGAGATTCCCATGAGGGTCATAGAGATGCCCACCCCTTTTCCTATAGGATTCTTTCGCACTACATAGTTAGTGCACGACAATTTCATAGCAACAGCCTGTGGACTCCTGGGAGTTTATAGTTTGGTGAGGCACTTAAACTCTCTGAGAATTATAAATGTTCTACTAAAATGCAAATCCCAGGATTATTACATGACAAAAGAAAACTGAGACGCAGCAAGAGAGAAGCAACTTTCTCCTTGCCTCTCCACATGCCATCAAAGCACATCCATTTTCTTTCTGAGGGAGATGGTAATAAAAGCATGTCTTGTGTCACATTGGAAAAATCTGCTTGGCAAAATGTGTGCTTTTATTACCATCTTCCTCTAGAAGGAAAACAGAAGTGCTGACAGCATGTGGAGAGGCAAGGATAAAGTCTCTTCTCTCTTGTTGTGTGGCTTTCTTTTATCATGCAATAAAGTTCTAGTTTATCTATAGTTGGGAAAGCTAGATAATGGTTGGCGCAGATGCCTTTTTTAAAAAGTAAAAACAAACTACCCCATCCCAAACAGGAACATCCCTTAGTTTGGTTCAGTATTCTTCCAGCAGTTGTCTGAGACCTCATCTGCACCATGGAAATGATGCAGTTTGACAACCCTTTAACTGTCATAACTGAATGCTATGGAATCCTGAGATTTGTAGTTTGTTGTGGCACCAGAGCTCTTTGATAGAGAAGGCTAAATATCTCACAAAGCTACAAGTCCCAGAATTTCATAGCACAGAACCATGGCAGTTAAAGTGGTATCAAGCTGCATTATTTCTGTGGTGCAGATGCAACCTGAAAGTAGTGCTTTCTAGAGATATTCTTAAGATATTTTAGTAGTAATAGACTAATAACCTTGGCAACAGTTTGATCCTACACTTCCTCATCTCACACAAATCTTTGGGATAATAGCTTTTGAATGAACTTTGACTGATCATTTTTCAAATCTCCCATTGTTTGCTCTTTAATGTAATATATCTTTTAAAGTAATGGAATGATTTTTAATTATGACAATGATAGTCCAGCTTGTCAGGGTGAACTGAGGGAGTGGGAAGCTTGAGGGCATATTTATCAGTTGTGATTAATTAAAATATCATTATTGTTATTATTTTAAAAAATGATCCTACAGCACTGATGTCACAGAGCACTCAAGAACTGCATGTCAGCCAGGAAACCATTGAAAAAATTTCAGCTGCTGGCCAATGTAAGTGATTTTGTTTCCTGCTTCCAATGGCGATTTGACTACCTTATTTTACCCACATCCTGCACATTCATATATATTTACGTCTCCCCTTAATTATCCATAAAGGAAACATGGGAATGCTGAACCTGTCCCACATTTCAGAACATAGGCCAGGCTCATATTAACAGGTTAACAGGTTAAGATTTGGCTCTCAAGAGTGACTTTGACAAGTGAATGTATACCAAGTGCAAAGTGATGAAGAATACATATGTGAAATGCCTAGCAACTCTGATTAAGTAGTAAAGGTGCCAATGAATTTCTAAAGGTGCTAAATTAACATGGAACTAAGGTCTAATCTGTACTGCAGAAATAAGGACATGACTTTAACTGCCCTGGCTCAAAGCTATGGAACCTTGGGATTTAATATTTCACAAAACTACAAATCCCATATCATTGAGCCATGGCTGTTAAAGTGGTGTCAAACTGCATTATTTCTACAGTGTAGATTAGATCTAAGTTAATTTCTTCACTGGTAGAAATCAGAGAATAAGGTGACAGGAAGAGAAGACATGGAAAGATCCCCAATAGCATCAGAATGTAGTCACACTGCACTATTACCATGCTGTATTCCACTTTAACTACCATGGCACCATCCCATGCAATCTTGGGATTTATAATTTAGAGAAGTATTTAAAATTCTCAGCCACAGAGCATTGGTGCTTCAGCAAATTACAAAGTTCAGGATTGCACAGGATGTTGCTGTGGTAGTTAAAGAATGCAATGCTATATTTGCGTATTGTGAATGGATGCTCATTTTACATCTCATAGAGGTTAGGATAGGTGGACTGGGAGACTTTGGGTCACTGAAAACCACTTAGGTTTATCACTGCTGCTCTAAGACATCTTTCACTCTGAAGTACTGAGTGTGGTTGTATTTACACAAAGTCCCTCTAAGCAGTTTGAAAGGTGGAAATGGGAAGAACAGTATTGACCCTGATTTAATTCTCATTGCTGATGCCATGGAATTGCCATGATCCAGAAAGCTGGTTACTCTGCTTCTCATGAAATGAATATAGATCATCAGAGAGAGAGAGAGAGAGTCCTGCTTTGGAATGGATGAGTGGGTGGATGGATGGATTTTCCTGGTTTTCTCCCAGAGCAGGTATCTTATAACAAGTTACAACGTACAGCTAAAATCTTATTGTATGAAAGTTAAAAGCAATTAAACAAATGATTCTGTTAAAAGGATTGTTAAAATAGTTTCAAAAACACATTAAAACATAATAATAGAAAATACAAAAGCACAAAATACCCTAAGGGGTGGCGTGCAGCTGCCCCATTCCTGGCTGGATTGGGGCCTCTGTAACCTCATGCCACAGCCCCAATCCGGCCTCTGGAGGGTACAAAAATGAATCACAAAAAGCAGCTTCTTTTTGTGCCCTCCAAAGGACGCCATAGCTGTGGCAGCACAGCTATATGGCACCCCTTTGGTGCTGTGTCATCTGGATACAGCACCGGAGGGGTGTCATGATGCCATGCACCATCTGGAGCAGCACACAATGTCATGGTGCCCTGGTGGCGTCATCAAGGGTCATCTGGATAGAATGCCCTGACTCTATCTCCAGGCCTGCACAAAATGCCGGTCTGTACAGGGCCTAAAAGACTTCTGCCACATGAGTTTAGAAGCCAAAGTCTAGCCTAAATAAAAGAAAATTTTCTCTGAGGATGAAACAATGACAGCTGTGTTCTCTTTTTCTCTCACTCTTTCTGTGTTTGTGTGTAAAAACAGAAAACAGGAGTCTTGTGTCAATCTTCCCCACAGTTTTGCACGTGTTGCTCTCCTCTACTGATAGCAACATATAATATATCCTGCTTGACTCCTCTGGCTGTGAAGTCTCATAGATTCTGTCTCTACATTTTGCTAATAGAGCTCTGGCATTATTCTCTGTTGCTAAAACAAAAGTGTCTTAATCCTGTTGAATTAGAAGTGCAATGGACTATCAATAGGCAGGAATGATCGAGGTTACTGTATAAAATATGACGTTGGAGGCCTTCAGTGGAACTCTCTCAGACTTTGAATCCCTTTTAATCTGTTAAGGGAGGGGTGCAAATCATATTTTAAATCCTACTAACTAGGCAAAAATCCACACTAAGAAGGATAATGATGTATTGTCCTGGATAGGAAGGTGGGAGGAAGAGAAAGGGAGGGAAAGAGATGCTCTCTATAGCAGCACTATTTTAAAACATACTTTTGTCACTGCCTTTTGTTCAAACTATACAAAATTCTGGTCTTTTTGGAGACTGAGATTTTTGCACTTAGTTCATTTTCTATCCCATACTCTCTGAAAGAAATAACATGGCAAATTGTTGCAAATTAAAATGGGCTAACTGCAGTTCAAGGAGGGGAAAACAGCAATAAAATAGATATATAGAAACAAATACAAGTATATATCAATATATATAGATACAAGAGTGGATAGGTATCAACAGTATACAAATGTGTGTATGTTGTGTGCCTTCGAGTTGTTTCTGGTTTATAGCAAACCTAAAGCAATTGGGTTTTTTGGCAAAATTTATTCAGAGCAGGTTTTCCATTGCCTTCATGAATATTTTCTCTGGCTGGCTGTCTCAGGTGAGCAAAGTGTTATTTCATTACTGAAGTGTAATTTCTCAGCATCTTTCATCTTTAGCTATTTATGCTGGCTGGGCTGCTGAGACTTACAGTCCAACAATAACTAGAAGGTTGCATTTTTCACCACTCCAATTATATATGTCACACAAATGTCCAAATCAACCTTGCACTGCTGGCTAGCTTGGCCTTCTCAACCTGGAAGCCCTCCAGATTACAGTTTTCATTATCCTTTGACTATGCTATGTGGAGTTGTAGTCTAAAACAAAGTTAAGGCAGCTGTTCTGCATGTTTTGCCAATGAAGTGTTTCCTTCAGCCCCCTACATGCAGACACCATATGTAAGTGCCCTGATATCCCCTTGATCCAGCTTTATTTTGGTATTGCATTGCTGGATGCCAGCATAGGCTGCAGAGGCTGCAAAGACATACAAAACACCAGAAAAGATAGTATTTCAAATATGGCACATAGATCCCAGACATGTGCATGGCTGAGAACAAAGGTTGAAGAGGCTTGCTAGAGGAGGCATCCCAACCCCAGCTCTGCTTTTCTTATGAAAATGAAAAGTCAAAAGATGAGTTTTTGCCAACTGATCAAACAAAACTGGATTTTGTTTTATTCTCTGCTTTGTTATAAGTACCTTCCATGTCTACTCATTTTGGGGTATTTCAATTCTTATTGTTGTGTTGTAAAGTCAATGAAGCTATCATCAATCAAATCTTTTTCATCTTCTGGATATCAGAACAATCCACCACTTTGGATCTCTTCTAGCAGGCTTTTCCCGAATAAACTACTCTACATTTATGTGATGACTCTGCCACTGTTATTGGTTTTTAATAGTTATGTAATTTTAAATCTTATATTGTTTAATTTTTTTAAGGGGGGATACTTTGTATATATGGATGTACTATTTTAACTGTTGTAAGCTGCTTTGATTTTTTAACAAAAAGTGGGGGGAAATTAAAGTTTTATTTTATTATTTATTATTTAACCTTTTTGGTTATTTTGAAGGACTATCAAGTCTTTTTTTCTCATAAAGTCACCTTGACCTGGGGCTAGTTTTACTGTATAAATATGACTAGGAAAACTTACCTTAGCTCTGTATGCTGGATGTTAGAGTGAGTTATTCTTGTATGTGTGTTCTTTCTAAGGAGATATCACATATGGACAAATAACCTGACTGCTCCCTAATGGCATGCAGCTGGGTTGCAGGATGCAGGCAAATATTATCACTTGTAATTCGCCACCGATTCCACTGGGTGATTGCATCTCAGGTGCATCTTGGGTTCCAGGCGCACTTTGGAGGCTGCTTTTCAAAGACAGAAAGCTCCCAGCTTTTAAAAGCAGCCTCCAAAGTGCACTTGGGACCCGGGATGCAGCCGGGATGCAATCGCAACAAATTATGAGCGATAATACCCACATGCATCCCACAACCCAGCTGCTAGGGACCAGTCAGGTTATTTGTCCATGTGGTAATCTCCTTATTCTTTCCAAATAAAAGTTTTCTTAGTTCACTCACAATAAAATTTTAAAATAATACAATTTTAAATTAGTCTCAAGATTTTCCATCAGTGAGTATTGGTATAGATTGGTGTTTCCAGTCCTGACATTACCATCAGCAAGTATTGGTATAGATTGGTCTTTCCAGTCCTGACATTACCTCCTTCTTGTAAGCCAAGCCAACTTTTCCAACTTACTAAAGAGCGACAGCTACTAGTAGCGGAGGTTCCCTGAGCCTGGCATCTTTGTGGATAAGACATCCCAAAAGACTGGTTAGTCCCTTGCCCCCATCCATGTATTTAACATGGACATCTGGGCAAGGTAACCCAGGCATATAGGTCTGTGCACAAACTAAAATCCCACAAGCCTGGAATTCTAGCACGCAAAAACAGCTTGTACAGTAGGCCCTTGGTATTTACTGAGGTTTGATTTCAGGAAAACCCCACCACCACCACCACCACCATGGATACTAAAATTCATGGATGCTCATGTCTCATGATATACAGTGGCACAGTAAAATGGCATCCCTTATATAAAATGGCAAAATCAAAGTTTGCTTTTTGGAATTTTTTTTTAATATTTTTATGCTATGGACAGTTGAACCCATGGAACCAGAATGTGTGGCTATTGAGGGCCAACTGTACATGTAAGGTCTACTGCTCCGTTGTTCAACCTGGATTACACAGTGGCATGGGTCCTGGCTATCTGTTCTAATAATGTTGCCCCCCCCCCAATTCTTATTCAAACATGAACATGGAAGCAAAATAAATCAATTGCAGATCAAGCATAATAGAAACTGATCTTGTTCCATGTGAATTTTATTGTTATTCCATGAATCACCTTACCTTGCATCCTGTGTACAATTTCTCCAAAGAGTATAACTCCTTTTTATTATTATGCAAAGGGATCTTGTAGCACTTTTGGGACTAACTGTGCAAAAGAAGTTGTGGCATAAGTTTTTGTAGACTTGGTCTATTTCCTCAAATGCTATAAGACCCCTTTGCATTACTGATATTGCAGACTAACACAGTTATGTCTTTGAATTCATTATTATTATTATTATTATTATTATTATTTTATTAGAACAATTTACATCACATTCTCCCATGAACCAAACCTGCACTTTGGTTAGGTGGGTAACTTTTAAAAAAACACACAACATAAAATAATAATTAAGAGTTTGAAGGAAGGGGATAGAAACAGCATAGGAGAGCACTAAAACATCAGAGGTGTGTATGTGTTAAAGAGTCCCATATTAAATCCACTGCAGTTTTCTCATGGATGAAAATTTTTCAAGCATCAATGGAAATGGGAGGGGTCTGACTTGCTGCCCCACATATTCACTCCCTACATTCCCTCAAAATACAGAGGAGGGAGTGATGGTTCACAGCAAATGGAGGGCCCTTCAGGGGAAGGAAGAAACTGCTGTTGTGCAAATAGACTTCTGCTCATGTAATATTAACTTCCACCCACTCACCCAATGCCATTGCTCCAATAAAAATTAAACCAACCCCTGCCTTTTCATGGCTTCTTATATTTATCTGTGTGTGGGGAGAAAGAGAAAAAGACACACACACACACTCTCTCTCACACACACACACACGGAGTGCCGATCATTGATATAAATTAGCCACTATAACCTGAGAAATGAAGATTCTTACAATCTGTTTCTGATTTTTTTTTGCCCACTGATTTCACTGTATGATCTTCAAAGGAGCCACCTGGACAGTTGATAACATTCTTGTACTCTCATTTGGTGCTGTGGCTTTTTGCTAGTAATTTTCCTGTTCCCGATCCATTTCTCCTGTCTGTAAATGCTCGCATCCACCCACACCCCAAGTATACAGAATCTTTATGATGAGTGAAATGAGTTTCTCCAATTTTCCAGAGGCATTTTATGCTTTGCACATTTTCACAGGACCCTCCCTGTGAAGAGAAAGAAGAACCTTAAGTTAATCCAGCCCTCTGAGAACATGAAGCTTGTACCTTGGCACACAAACACACACGGCAACCAATAATTGCTTTTCAGGCAAGTTGGTGCGTGCTAGGGTAACATCAGAACAGTCTCCAAAGAACCTGATGCTGGTATAAAATCAGCTATACGAAATTTGTTTCAGTTAAACCAAATTCACAAATATTTCTACAACCTTGTTGCTGCAAGAACCCTTATGGTTCCTCTAGGGGGAACCTAAAATCCTTTTCAGATAGTTTTAAAGTTTTTAAAGTTTTTAAAAGCTTCCAAAATGATTAACATTCTGTATATATTTACAGAGAAAATGTGTGATTTCTTTTGGAGCAGAGGCAGTAATGATTAACCAGCCATTTACAGTTGTTGTTGATAGTGTGACTTCCACTTGTCTCAGAGTGTTAGAGATAATTTGGTACTTTGTTCTTTATCCCTCCATGAAAGTGCATATGGCATGAAGGTTAGTTTTTGGGCAAAGGTGCACAACCTGCCTACAGTGGCATCACTAAGACTGGCATTACCCAGGATGGTAATTCATGGTGTAACCCCCCCCCTTGACCTCCTCTCATACCATACCATACCCTTAGAAATGTTGTTTTTTTTTGTACTAATACTACTCATAAATTGCAATTCCCATATATCACTGAATGTAATGGTAATAGTTATGACATAAAACAACTAGCAAAATTAAAATTATACCTTTAAATTACAGTATCATATGCACAGCCTGAATGTATTTACACATACATAGTTATATGTGGTTAAAGTGAAAATTTGGTAAGATTTGTTGTTATTGAATAAAATTTTAAAATAATACAATTTTAAATTAGTTAATTAATTAAATTGTTTTAAAGTTAATTTTAATTTTTTTTTAAAAAAACAGCCTGAGGCCTCTCCTTTCTCCTCACACTGAGCCTCACCCCACTCACGCAAACGTTTCAACATTTTAAAAGGACACAGGTGGTCGGTTTCTGCCCAAAAGGCAGATGTTTGGGGAAAAGTGATGCCACCCACCAGTTAGAATGTCACCTGGTATGGTCCGCACCCCATGCACTCCCTTAGTGATTCCCCTGGCTGCATGTATAACCAGGTGCCCTAACTGCGCTTTCCCATTGTTTATTCTGACCCTCTGCTGCCATTGCTGAATTTTCCCATTGATTTCATAGACAACTTTTTACCAACGACTGCCAGCAGCATGAAGAGACATATCAGGATCAGCCAGGAGTTATACCTCCTTGCCTTAGGGCAGAGGTAGGATAAATGCGGTCCTAAAGCTGCATGTGACCCATTTTTACTTCTACTAGAACACTACAGGCATTCTGGGTTGCCCTTTTCCTGGCCTCCTCCTTAAAATCTTGAGACAATTCACCATTTAATAATTATTAATAATAATAATTTGTTTTATTTATATACCGCTATTCCAAAGATCATAGCGGTGAACAGCAAGTAAGCTAATTAGCAAGTAAGCTAATTTGCCCCCAACAGTCTGGGTAATTTTAGCGACCTCGGAAGGATGCAAGCCTGAGTCGAGCTTGGGCCCTTTTGCTGGTCTTGAACTCGCAACCTTGTGGTTTTGAGTGAATGGCTGCAGTACAGGCATTTAACCACTGCGCCACCAGGGACCCATTTAAATAGATTGTGTATGCACATATGTGGATATACTGCTGTTTAACATTTAAAAGAAAAACATTTTGCAAAACGAGAAGTGGACTACCGTTTTTTGTTTGGAATTTTTTCATTCAGAGGATCCTCAGGCAGAAGACTGGTCCCCAGACCCACGGCAATTGCTCATCCATGACTGACTTTATTTTGAAAGTTACTGATTGCACAAGTGCCATATTCAGCTTTGTTGACCTTTGTTGCTGCCTGGAAAGACAGTTGTTTTGAGTGCCTACACCAGGGACGTAGCCAGGATTTTAGGAAGGGGGGGGGTCCAGACTAAGTGCCACCATTATAAGGGGCTTGGGCGTGGTGGCGCAGCAGCACACACCATTCATTTTTCTAATGGAGGGGGGGTCTGGGCCCCCAGAACCCCCCCCCCCCCCGGCTATGTCCCTGCCTACACACACTAATAAGCCCAGGTTTACCATCACTTCAAGTTTGTTTTCTGTCTGAGTGGCTGGTTGAATGAGAGTAGCTCTCACATGGGCATGATCAAAATTTGAGTTCCTCAGCAGAGGCCCTGTTGTATATCTCACACAACCTTGTAAAAGTAGGTTGCTAACTATACATGAAATGGCGTTCTCTGTAACAGCACCCTGACTTTGGAACTCTCCCCCCCTCCCACAAAAAAAGAAGAAGTCAGACTGGTGCTATCATTTTTTAGTTTCCAGGAAGCAACTAAACCTATTCTGTTCCACATGACCTTTACTCCTTAAAACCAGGAGTGGCTGCTCTGGGTCTTCAAAGTGTCTGTGGTTTTAACATTAACGAGTTGTTTTAGTCTGTTTTTAAATGTAAAAGGCAATGCATTAATGCTTTAAATCAGTGGTTCTCACTTTTAACCCTTGTGATCCCCTTTACATCTGCATACAGATGTTCTTCCATTGCTTGACATAGTATATGAATAAAAATATTTATTTGTTTCATGTGCATCTTGTCATAAAAACCAAGGCTGTGCCAGGATGGGTGGAGAAAGAAAAAGTGGTGGGATGGGCCCCAACAGAGGCCATGATCCAGTATGTTTTCCTGCTCTCTCTCTTCTTTCTCCTCCTACTTCATCAGGAGGAGACTCCAAGCATCCTCCTTGGCTTTCTGTTCCCCTCCAAGACAGAAAAAGTTTGGGAAGTGGAGGAGGAGGAGGAGAAGGAGGTATCAGGGCCTCCAAGTCTCAGCCCCCCTCCACTTGAGCAATTCTCGCCCCCACCCAGGGTTCCATCCCACAGTTTGAGAACCACTGCTTTAAATAAGAAATAAATAGTGGTGGTGACAGAAGTAATACAGGTTAGGAACACACAGATAGTGAATAAATATGATTCCTTCCCACATGTGGCTAAAGACACTTTAAAATGGCTATTATAATCAATGTCCACTAGTCCTCTGAATTTACTTAGTGTGAATATCAACTACATGTTGGGAATACTAGCAGCTGGAAAGAAGAAAAATGGTTTAATGAATAGTTGTTGTTATATTTAAATGTGTATGTGTGTGTCTTCAAGTTGTCTGTCAACTTATGGTACCCCCATGAATTTCGTAGGGGTTTCTTAGGCAAGGAATACTCAGATATGGTTTTAGCAGTTCCTTTCTCTGAAATGTAGCCTACCTGGTATTCATTGGCAGTCTCCCTTCCAAGCATAACTCAGGGCTGACTCTGCTTAGCTTCCAAGATCAGGCAGAATCTGATGCCTTTGGGGTACTTAGGAAGTAGTAAATTTGAATTCAAATCCCATTTTGGCAAGAATTAGAAATATGTGACTCTTCAGTTGTTGCTAGATTGTAACTCAGTCTCTCACTATTGGCTACACTGGCCAAGGCTGATAGGAATTGGAGACAAATACCAAGGAGCCCTATGTATTCCATCTCTGATTTAAAGTACTGCCAAAAGTAATCTTTGTTTTTGACATGCATGTTTCCACCTTCTGTTGGCCAATCCCCCTATGCCTCATTCCCAGCACAAATGGCCTTTTTCATATTACAGCTGTGGAGTTTGATATAATGTCTCTGTCATCTTCTAGTAATGAATTGTTCTGCCCCAGTCGATGTCATGTTTCTGTTGGATGGATCATATAGCATTGGCAAAGGAAACTTTGAAAGGTCAAAATATTTAATAATCAAACTTTGTGATGCCTTGGACATCGGTCGGGAAAAGGTAAGCACCATGGTGCATTCAATGCAATGTCTACAAGGACAGAAATAGAAAAACCAAGCCTGCATATATCTGTAGGAAGGCTTTGTGGAGCACCCAAACACCCAACCAATATCTCTGTGAAAATGATACATGGCTATCTGATCTTGGGAAGAAAATTAGACAGTGGCTCATTTTTCCACAAAAGCCTTAAACCAGTATAATCTAAGTCTTAAACCAGCCTAATCAGAAAACCTTGCTCAGTTAACTTTAGGGAATTTTCAGTTGTTTATTAAAATGAAGCAGTGCTGGACTATTGAATTGATTGGTTGTTAGAGATTATATTGATTAAACTGATCATTTTTTAAAATTCAAATATGATTTCTATATTTAATCACAATTCATTTATGGATTTTCCTGTTCTTCAACCTTCTGGACACTAAACAGATTGCCCAGAATGACAAAAAACAGGAAAAATGGAGGTGGCTGGAAGTTCATGGCTAGTGTTGAAATACTGGTACAGTAGTTTTTGATGTTAAACAGTGTATACAGGGATCAGAAGAATAGGAAACTGTTTAAAAAAATGAATTGTTTCTCTCTGAGAGGCTTTCAAAAAAATCAATCCATGCTTTTTGAGGGCTAGAAAAACAAGTAATTGAAGAGGTGGGAAGGATCAAGAACCACAAATCCAGATTGGGGGCTACACTTTGACCATCTCTGTTATTGAAGTTTCCAAGTTTGTACTTGATACTTTATACGCTCTCTCTGCCTTCTACTTTTCAGTAGATCATGGCCTGGAAAGTAACTCATAACGTCTTGCATTTTGGGTAGCTGTAATGATGTGCCAGTTTACATACTCCTGAACACAATCTGCAACACTCTGGAATCATCAGAGAAGAACATGATTTGGGAGGTGTTGATTTATACAAAGTCCTTGCCTTGGAGAGAGTGTGGGGAACTTGATTAGAGGGTTTTCCACAAAGAATTCTATGGCAGGTAGCGTTGCCAAGATATGACTTTCTCAGACTCTGAGATTTCAGGACGAAAGCCTAAGACCTAGAGAGACCCCTTTGTGATATCACAGTGGCAGAACCTGGTGATGTTATTAAGCATAATATATTAAGCATCATCTTAATAGGCTATGCCATTCAGTTAAAAAACACTAGGTCTGGAAAATAAGGAAAATATATACTTACCATTCAAGACAGTGCTGTCAGTCTGATATTCCTCCCATTATTTTGAGGACTCGAGAAGAGGGTCCTAGATAGACCTTGAGATCTGAAAACTGAAATAGCAGACTTAAACATAACACACATCTAATGATACCTCATTTGCTTGTTCAAACATCTTATGAGCTTTCCAGACTTGGGAACAGCTGCTCAAAATAATATCAGCATTATAGATGTTATTCTGTCCTTTCAGGTCAGAGTGGGAGCAATACAGTTCAGCAACGCTGCTTACTTGGAATTCTCCCTGGATGCATATTTCACCAAACAGGAAATAAAAGACAAACTCAAGAGGATTGTGTTCAAGTAAGATTGATATATATGGAGGTCCTACCCACAATTTGGTTTTCATTACCTGTCTTGCTAACAAATTTGTAACAAATAATTGTCAAGGGATGTTTGCATTCGGACAGTTTTATGCCTGTATTACTTATTTGGATCACAGAATGATAAGCTGTAAAAGATTTCAGGGGTCATCTATTCAGCTCTCTGTCAATGTAGAAAATCTTCTACATTTCCTGCTATAGCTGCAGCATCTCTACCAGTTGTCCATCCAGCCTATGCTTTTTATTTATGATTTTCTTATGAAGATGAACCTCCCATTTTGTGAAGGACTATTTAACAGCTCATATAACCAGGAACCTCTTCCTTATGTTTGATCAGAATTTCCTTTTTCAGCATTTGAATCCATGCCAATATACTTACACTGAAATGTTTCCTGCTATCTTTAATGATATTCAGCACCCCCATTTTTACAGTTATCTTTTTATTGCACAAAGAATCTTCCAATGATATAAAATAATTAAAAAGAAGTGACACAAAGGCAGTGTACAGACTGGCCCTTTCCCTGATGGATCAGCTACCACAGCAGCAGCCCCAGAGGCCCCGATCCGCAGCCTGGAAAGCGGTGTCCTTGGGGCTTCATGCCCCAAGGACACCCCAACAGTGGTGGGGAAAATGAGAAAGGGGCCACTTGGCCCCTTTCCCTTTTGTGTTGCTGGCTCAGCTGTGTAAAGACTGTGCCAGCAACACAAACAAAGGAAGGAGCTCCATTTCGGAGCTCCTTCCAGTGCCACTGAAAGGGCGCCACAGGTGTCCTGCAGCAGTGCCAAGATGTAACGGCCGCGCTGCTCAGTTTGGAGGAGATGCGGCCGTTACATCAAAATAGCAGCACCCATGTGTATAGAGC
Source organism: Sceloporus undulatus (assembly GCF_019175285.1). Taxonomy (NCBI): domain Eukaryota; kingdom Metazoa; phylum Chordata; class Lepidosauria; order Squamata; family Phrynosomatidae; genus Sceloporus; species Sceloporus undulatus. The sequence goes on along the minus strand of NC_056524.1, from coordinate 201,248,146 downwards.
GCCGCCATTTTTATGCCCCATCACGTGCGAGGGGCATTTGAAAGCACCACCCCTCGCACGTGACGGAGGCGCTTCATAGCGCCCATTTAAATAGGCCAAAGTTAATTAAAAAGAATAAGTTAGCAGATATTAAACTGAAAATATATCAGAGACAAACCCTTTATTTTATTTCATTGATTTTATTAGAGTTACAAAGCAGCTTACACAATATGTATTACAGAAGTTTAAAAAGTGTTAAGCAACCAATCCAATCAAAACATTAATCTGAAGCAATTAAAAATACATTAAAACATTTACACATAAACAGATAGAAAGATGGTCAATTTTTAAAACATATATCAGTGAGACCTGCATTGTATATACCATGACAATTAAAGTCGCATCAAACTGGTAAAGTTTTGTAGTATGGATACAGCCTAGGGTCTCGTTCATATAGCACAATTGATACCACTTTTAATGGCAACGTCTATATCCTTCAGATTCCTGAAATTTGTAGTTTAGTAAGCCTTAGAACTCTCAGGCAGAGGATTTTAAGTATTGTATGAAACTACAGCTCCTGGGATTTCATAGCATGGAGCTGTAGCAGTTAAAGTAGTATCAACATGCTATAATCATGTAGTGTGGAACCCTCCTTGTATTAATACATGGACTGAAAGGAGTTCTATACTTAGAATCTAAGATATGGGAAAAGGCAGCATTATAAGCCTTTTGAATCATTTGGAAGTGAGAAGGAAGACCAATGACAAAATGCAGCTGGCCAGGGAAAACATGACTACTACCACTAGGCTGTTGACGTGTTCCTGACATGTGGCTTGACAGAGAAAATGTTGCAGGGAGGGAATAGAGAAGAAACCTTCAGAAGATCAAAGCCCACTCTGGCAGGAGTTTAGAGCACTGAGAATTACAGGCTGATATAAAGAGAAGTGCATAGATTAAAGAGCTATGCACCACAAAGCAAGCATCTGATCAAATGCTGAATACACCAGGAAATGAAGAAATGATAATAAGGTTCATTAAGGAAAAAAACACAGAATAAACATGGCTCTGAAGCAAGAGCCTGTACAGTGGGAGAAGAAGATTGTTCTCTAAAGAGGGAATTTACTTTGCAAATCTGGCTTTGCCATAAACCTTTTGAACTGAAATAAAAGCAGTGTTAAGACACAATAACTGGAAATGGGCTCTATTAAGAACTCCCATGACAGGCTCAGAAAACAGAAGGAGGCGACTGTGGCTTTATTACAAAATTGTTTGGCGTACTAACTAGAAAAAGGCCATTTCTTTTGTGTTGCAATAAAATATAACACAAAAGGATGTTTGTTATTACTTTATGTAGTCTGGAAGTGAAAATCAGGGTGCAGAATAATTATACAGTCGGCCCTTGGCCCGAGGTTTCGATTATTCGCGAGGTCAAGGCCAGGGAGAGATCGGGGAAGCAAAGGGTCTTTTGGGGGTGAAGTCACCTCCTGCCTTTTCAGCCCAGGGAGTGATCTGGCGTGATCTGGCAGGGAAAGTGGCAGAAAGCCAGTTAAAGGGACAGGAGGGTGGGAAAAAAGGAGAGAATGCCCTTGCTACTATTTCCCCAACCGCTCTCTTTAACAGGCTTTTGAGTGTGTGTGGGGGGAGGGGGGTATTCACATTCCCCCCCATATTTGCAGGGATCTTGTTCCCCTAATCCCTACGAATATGGAGAGAGGACTGTAGAACCAATTTTATATCCCAGGATATAGAAATTGCATAGACTGCCCTCTCACATTCATTATGAAGTAGAATCCAATTTGTTGTAAAATTGTGCAGGCTTCACAAAGGAAATTTCAATTATGCATTGAAAATAAATTAGGCAAGCTATATCCCCCTCAATTTTGGGCAAGTAAGCTTGGATGAGGCCTAAATACCCTAAAACTATTTAGGGTATTTCTGGTCTGATCTTGGAAACTAAGTGGGCTCTTCCTTGGTTAGTACCTGAATGGGAGATCACCAATGAATACCAGCTACTGTATGCTATATTTCAGAGGAAAGAATTGGCAAAACCACCTTTGATTATTCCTTGCCTAAGAAAATCCTCTGAAATTCATGGGGTCAACCTAAGTCAACAAGCAACTTGAAGGCACATACACCAAAAAGATAGTTTTGTTCACCTTTGGCTGTGGGCAGCTGAAAGACAGAATAAATAACACAGTCTTTTTGCTTTTCAGCAGTTAAATTTATACAGGTTGAGTCTTCCTTATCTGGAATTATGAAATCCGAAATACTAAAAAAAAACCAAAAACCAACCTTTTAAATGGATGGCTGAGATAGTAACACCTTTGCTTTGTGATGGTTGAATGTACACAAACCTTGTTTCATGTACAAAATCATTAATAATATTTTATAAATTTAACTTCAGGATATGTGTATAAGGTGTATATGACACATTAATGAATTTTTTTTTAGACCTGGGTCTCATCTGCAAGATATCTCATTATGTACATATATGCAAATAAAGGTATTCCATAATGTCCAAAACCCCAGAATCCAAAACACTTCTGGTCCCAAGCATTTCAGATAAGGGAGATTCAGCCTGTACCTATAGCAGCCTGAAAGCTCTCCTTCAGGTTGGCCAGGTTTTAAGGAAAGATCCTGCATTTCAAATTTTGGAGGAGGGGGGTTACAACTGCATTCCTTGAGAAAAGAGTCTCTGGGATTCCTAATAACCGTTCAGCCTGTCCTTGGTCCCTGCAGCATTGCCTATGTCAGCTTTGGTAATTTGGGGACAAAATACCACTGTGTACAATAAGGCATTTGTACCCATAAAGATGGCCACTGTATTAATGATCAGAAACCAGGAAGAACTGAGTGAATTTCCAACTGATTTTTGAATGTCCAGGAAATGGAGCTTTCTGATTTCGCTTCCCCTGTTGAAATGGTTAAATATACCTGCTCTGGGTTTGCTGTTTTGTGCCTTCATGTTATTTCCAATGTATGATGACCATCAGGTAAATGTGATATGGAATTCCCCCGCCCCCATAAGGTTTGTTCAGAGAGGGGTTGCTATTGCCTTCCTCTTTTATTCTCCTGATGTCACTGACATATCCCTTCTGTCCCTTATTTGACCAATCCTGGGCCACTGAAACTTGAGTTTAAGCCTGTCGTTGGTCAGGTTGTTATGCTTAGATCTCCAAAAACTGCCTTAACATTACCCTAGGGCCTTAGCTGCTTCTTATATAACAAGCCTAATTCCTTCACTTTTGTCCCCTCATTGTTTGTAAGAATCAAAATAGCGAAGTCAGCTGGTCCAGTTTATCAGTCACAATCACAATAGCATTTACATTTCTATACCACTTAATAGTGAACTAAGCACTCTCTAAGCACTTTACAATCTGTAAGCCAATTGCCCTCAACAAGCTGGGTACTCATTTTACCAACATACAAAAGGATGGAAGGCTGAGTCAACCTTGGAGCCCTGGGACTGAACTCACAATGTTGTGTTGCACTATTGGCATCCAACCACTGCACCACCAGGGCTCCCAATTTAAGAGGATACCATGCTGATTGTTCCTTTCTATAAACAGTAAAAGTAAAATAAAAGTGATGTGCTTTTCAAATGAATACCTGTTGGCATTTTTAGTTAATGTTATGTATCCCAGCAATGTGCAGATGTGAATATCATCCCTCCACAAAAAAATCCTAATATTTATTAGTGTTATTTGTATACCCTTGTATAGATGCAAGTTAAGAACAAAGACATGCAGGCTCAGTAACACTGAAGTGTCCAAATCTTTGTTCCACCACTAGCACACATAGTTTACCACATTGAAGCATTTTCAGTTTTTCTTGCAAGTTCTTGTAGTCAACCTTCCATGTATCTTAAGCACACGTTTCTTCAGGGCAAAACAAAACAAACAAAGAGAACTGTCTGTGATACCCAAAATGTTTTGCTAATACAACAGTGGTCAGCTAGTAAAATCCATGCAGATTTCCCAGAACTGCACTTAATGCTTGAGAGTCACAGACACTGAATGTTCACAGATGTTGCAGTGGAAGTGTGGGGGCAGAGATGAAATCGCACCTGCAGTGGACTCCAGGTCTTTAGAAATCTTTATAGCACAACTACACCCACACAAAGTAAGTGGTCAGGATGGATGACACATGCCTAACTTAGAACCTAGGGGACTTGTCTTAGATGAAAATGTGAACTGCCTCCTTTGGAAAATAACCAGGCTTGCTGTGATCAAGTGGCTCCATTGATTTCATCTATGGTGACTGTTTCATAGGCTATCTCAAGGGCATAATATTACCAAGGGATAGCATGCATCCTATGTGAACTCACCCTGACAGTGAGTATCAAATCTTGTCAGAAGAAATAAACCAGAAAACCAAAGATATCAGACTTCCCAGCAATGGCAGCTGGTGAATTCCATATCAATGGGGTAGTGGTGATTATGCTCAGGAATTTAGTGTGATCTTTAAAGGAATTAAGATGCAGAAGTCTGGCCTTAAAATAGGTTCAGCTCCTTGGATAGTGCTTTCAACATTGGGACTAAGAGTCACCTCCCTACTGACAGTAGTCATAACTGATGGCCAGACCCTTTGGTTCGGGAAATCAAGTCAGTTGCGGTTTCTCCCACCTGTCTTCCCTGGATCTTTTAAGCTATTGTCTTCCTGCTCTGTGTTTTGCACTACTCTTGAAGTATTGAGTTAATTATAGGAAGGAGGGAAGTGAGGCAAATGAAAAGACTGGAGGAAGTTAGGCTAACAGAGTTAGTGCCCCCTTCTCTAGTGATATAGTGATGAATTTCAAGGTTTGTCTATTTGATTAAAATATTCCTTGTTCTATTTGAATAGAATGTGATTTCTCCACACATGATTTGGAGGAATGGTTGGGTGGGGGATGGACAATTAAGCATTGATGCAAATGTGCGAATATCTGCAGCAATTTGCACAATACACTTACATGTAAACTAGCCCCTTGAGAGTTAATGCCTCCAGAGTCTTTTGACTCTTCCTAGTGAGTTTCATAGGACTGTTTTAGTTATTCATACTGTGTGTAATACATAGCTGGACATTAAGGGCGGTAATGTTTACCAAAGTTTCTGATCTTTTGAAAACTAATTACTGATGGGGGGGGGAGGGGAGAAAAAGATATATTGTTCTTAGTAGGCAAAGTAAGAGATGAATGAAACCAAATTAATGTTAAAAGAGGAATATGTATCACCTCAAAACATGGGTCCTTTTTGTTGTTCATCTTACTATAGTCAAACCGTAGCAGCAAGTTAAGGTAGTGGCATGAAAATCAATTTATCTTCAAATATTTATTTATGACTGTGTGCGTGCGTGCGTGCGTGTGTGTGACTTTGTGCATGCATGAGATTATGCATATATCTCTAATAACTGTCTTCCCCAAACTGGTGCCCTCTAGAACTGTCAGACTACAACTCACATCATTCTTTGGTAGTGCACCTAATGGCCATGTGCCTGTGGATGGTGGGAGTTATAGTGTAAGACAGCTGAAGGCACCAGGTTGAGAGTGATTGATGAAGTTGATTATTCTTATTTGACAAAATACACCAAGGAAAATTCTTCCTTATTTCAGTAAAATTCTTACATTACTTCTTCTTGTCCAATTAAATTAGTTAACCCTCCATATCCACAGATTATGCATCCACCGATTCAACCATCTATGGCTTGAATTTTTTTTCTAATTATTCTAAAAAGCAAATGTAGATTTTGCCATTTTTATATAAAGGACACCATTTTACTATGCTATTGTATTAATGGGACATGAGGATCCAAAGATTTGGGTATCCTGGGTGGGTCGTGAAGCCAAACCTCAGTGCATACCAAGGTTCCACAGTATAGGTTAGCATTGCTCTGGAGAAAGGAATGGAAATGATGTCAACCTAAGCAAAGCTGTCTAATTCCTCCTTCTCCTATTCTTTCCCTGTTTCCCTTAGAGGTGGTAGAACAGAAACTGGACTCGCTCTGAAATACATCCTTCGGAAAGGATTCCGTGGGGGCAGGAATTCATTAGTACCTAAACTCCTCATTATTCTTACTGATGGGAAATCTCAAGGCAATGTGGCTGCACCAGCCAAGCAGTTAAAAGAAAGGGGAATTGCTGTGTTTGCGGTGGGAATCAGCTTTCCAAGGTAAGTTACCCTTTAGAGTGGGAAGAAATCAGAACATAGAAAATGTGGTCTTTGGACATCACTCCCAGAATGTCCTACCCAGCATAGCCACTTATCCTCACTCTGGAAATGAGCAAGCAAATCCAGTGGCATGCTTACTACTTAATGACAAAGAACCATTAACAAAAGAAAATATTTGCTGAGAGAAAAAGATATAAGTGCATTGGTCAGGATGGAGACAAAGGGGATGGGATGGGGCTGAGTGGGCAGGAAAGATTGTCCACCAGGCAGCAGCTCATTGCATAAAGTGCCATGCACTTGCTGTGGCACTGCAAATGAACCATGCAAATATGAATGTGCAGATGTGAGTGAGAATGGAAAATATATGAGGGTGTTGCAGCAGGGGATTGTGTTAGAAGACTTTTTGTTAAAGAAAAATGAAAGAAAAATGTTAATGGTTTAAAAAAAGTTTTATAGAAAACTTTGTTGGTTTCTGTAGCTCAGTGCTCGAACACTTGTTTGGTATACAGAAAGTGTCAGGTTTATAGAGTTGAAGGTACAAAACACATTGCAGAAATAATCCAATTCGAGACTGCTTTAACTGTCCTGGCTCAATGCTAGGGATTTCTAGGAACTGTAGGTTTGTTGTTGTTTTTTCCGGACATGTAACCTTTTCTGACAAAGAGCTCTGGTGCCACAATAAGCCACAATTCCCAGGATTTGTGGACTGAAACTGGATTATTTCTGCAGTGTGTTTTGGACCATAGAATCATAGGACGTTATCACACTAGACGAATCCCAGGTAGAAACGGAATTTAAAAGTAGAGAAAACCCCACAAATGCGGGATGTCTTTCAGATGACTTTTCTTCCAAAGAGCAATAACATGAAAATAAAGTGAATGGAAAGTGGACAAAAATTGAAAGACCTTTCCACAGCCACCAGTGAATGGCCCAGTGTCTACCCAAGTAATATGTGAAAAAGCAAACTTCGTCTGCTGGCAAAAAGAGATCAGAAAAGAAAACATGGCTAGATTCTGTATAAAGCTATTTCCTGCATATGCTCTTCTAACCAACTCCAGGCTCTTCAGTGTTAGCATGAAATTATGGCAGGGCCACATTGCTTTATTTGTTATAACAGACTTATTTATTTGCAGATGGGAAGAACTGCACATCCTGGCCAGTGAGCCAACTGAATGCTACCTGCTCTTTGCAGAAGACACTGATGATGCCTCCAATGGCCTCTACACCACCCTTACTGGATCAGCAATATGCAATGCTGCATTTCCAGGTAATGAAAATTTGATTTATACATGCAGATTAATGAAACTTTGCCTTCTGTTTCCTTTTCAGCATCAGCTTACCCCCCCTCCCCCCGGATCGAGTGTTTAAAGTCTCCTTCCTATTTGAAGCCTCCATTTCTAATCTATTGCATCCTTCCTCTTATCAGACAGGAGGAAGGAACAGAAGTTCCCAAGAGAGAGGTTTAAAAGTCTGGTGTATTTTTTAACTACAGAGCCAGATTTTCATGAGGCAGCTTTTCATTTGTTTGCTTTTATGACTGCTTGTCTTTATGAGCTTATAAACAGTAAGAGAGCAGTAGGAGAACCAGTTCCTTGTACACTTCCAGATTGGATGGAAACCCCCAGCAAAGTGCCTGATGGTGGGCTCTTTCCCTTTACTGGTACACTCCCCTCTCTGTTTGTTTGCATTCTTAACTATAGATTTATCCATCAGAGGCCCCTCTGTACTGATCATTTCTGAAACAGTGGGACAAATTCAAAGTGATGAGTAGTTTCCCCACCATTGATCATAGATTACATGGTCAGATACCAAGAAGTGGGGTGTATCAAACATGAGCCCTGGAGGATCTTGTCTTAAGATGCGAGATGATGCTTCTGGTCTTGAGCAAAGAGGATGCTGGAGGATCAGTAGAGAAAGGAACCTTATTGCATGCACTCACCACTTGGCTCTACGCTTCTAAAGTAAAGGTGGGAATTGTATGGTTTGTGGATTGTATGCCACCTGTGGGGCAAAGTAGTGGTCTCCAGGCCCCCCATGCTCTGTTATAGCCTTTTTTAAAAGGTTACTACCACAGTATCCCCAATACAGAAATAATTCAGTTTGACACCACTTTAACTGCCACGATTCAATGCTATCGAATTCTGCAAATTGAAGTTTGTTATGGCACTAGAGCAAATTGTGGTGCTGTAGTTACCAAACTTTGGTCCTCCAGGTGTTTGGACTTCAGCTCCCAGAAGCCTGAGGCAGTTTTGCTAACTGTCAAGAATTCTGGGAGCTGAAGTCCAAAACATCTGGAGGATCAAAGTTTGGTAATCACTGCTTCTGGTGACACAACAAACTGCAATTCCCAGAATTTTATAGCATTGAGCCATGGCAATTAAAGCAGTGTCAAACCAAATTATTTCTGCAGTGTGGATGCAGCCAACAAAACCTGGTTTTGAGAAGCAGAAAATAGACAGTAGGACCCATTTTAGTACCCAAAAGTTCCTCCCCTTCTTGGGCACCAGAAATATTAACTACAATTGCCACCAACCCTACTTGCGTAGCTCCTGTTCCAAATCAAAGTTGCAAAGTAGGGCAAACATTTTGTAGGAGGAAGAAGCATGTTCACAGAATGCTATTTTGTCCTCTCCTCTCTGAAATGGCTGCAGCTCTCTGAAGCACAAGACAAAAGGAGTCTCATCATTTCCATTACCTGCTGCCTGATCCTTGTAACCAGAGATGCTGCCAAGTATTAAACCTGAAGCCTGCTGCATACAAAAAAACCTCTCAAACTTTGCTATGGTCCCTTCCAAATATTTGGCTAAGCTTCTAGTTTCCGGCAATGAATACCCATGCTCCCATTTTTCTCTTCTTGCACCAGGCTGCACAGCTGAATATCACCCTTGCGAACGCAGAACAGTGAAGAGAGTGAAGGAACTGGTTGGAAACTATTTATGTTGGAAGGGAACAAAGAGCAATAGTGCTGTGCAGACTTCACTCTGCCCTTTTTACAAGTAAGTCATACCTATGCTTTATCCTCTCCACCACCCGCTGCTGCCTTAAGGAAAAGAATATACATTGTGCTATACTTCATCTCTTAAAGTTTTTTTTTTAATGAATTAATGGGAGATGAGTTTGAGAGCCCCTTCCGTTCTCGATATATCTCATTACATTTCTTTTAAAGATGTATAGATACACATAGGAAAGTTTGCATGCTGAGAGGTCAAAAGAGTAATTTGCACAAATATCTAAAACACATTGCCAAAAGTGTTCTTGCCAGTATGCCTTTGTATCCTGGTGTGATATAAGAATTTTGCCTATCAAACTAGTTCTTAGAATGGCAAAGTCTGTTGGGAGCAGGAAATATAGAAGTCTGAACATGGAAAGAATCAATCAGAACAAGTATCCCAGATGATAAACCAGATTTAGCAATTTCTTTCACCACTGTCCTCCCTGAAAACTTGAAGACTACCCAGGAGGACAAGAACTGTCAGGGGCAGGAAATGAAATCACAAGGAAGTCTCTGTAAGTTAGGAGAAAAGAGTCTGTGGGTGCATTTACACTATAGAAATAGTGCAGTTTGACATCATTTTAAGTACTGTAGTTCCACCCTATAAAATCTTGAGATTTGTAGTTTTACAAGGTCTTTAGCCTTCTCTGCCAAAGAATATGGTTACCTCATAAAACTACAAATCCCAGGATCCTGTAGGATGGAGCCGTGGAAGTTAAAGTGTTGTCAAACTGTATTTTTTCTATGGTGGAGATGCACCTTGGAGTAGAAAAAATATGCAGACATCTTTCATAGGCGTGTTTCTACTTCACATTCAGCTGATGGAGATATGGGAGTCACAGGGAAAGACCCTTGGATAGCCTGCTTGTGTTGGCTTTCAATACGCAATATGCTAATGGAGCCAGTATGGCGTAGTGGTTGACTATGATTCTGGAGACCTGGGTTTGATTCCCCACTCAGCCATGGAAGCACACTGGGGTGATCTTGAGTGAGTCTAACAGTCTGAGCCCCACAAAACCCTGTGATAAGTTCACCGTAGGGTTGCCCTCAGTCTGAAATAACTTGAAGACACACAACAACAAATCTCACTTTATGAACCCATTAGAGCTCTAAGATAATTTGGAGAAGCCCTTATTTCTGTCCCACCACTTTCTCAGCTCACTTGGTGGAAACAAGGGAGAGGGCCTTCCCAATGGCTGCTCTCAGACTCTGGAACTCCCTCCCTATAGAGGCCACGATGGCTCCGTCCTTGATCTTCTTCCAAGGACCGGTCAGAACATTTTTGTGCCATCAGGATTTTACCAGCTAACTAGGGTTCAGCTTTTAATGATGTGTGGCTCTGTTTTTAAGGTTGGTAGAAGTTGATTTAAGGGCAGTTAACAACAAATACAGTCTTTTAATGTGGTTACCCTTTCCCTCCACCACTCCCTTCTCTTTTTGTGTCATGTCTTTTTAGATTGTAAGCCCGAGGGCAGGGAACTGTCAAATTAAAAATATTGTATGTACAGCGCTGTGTAAATTTACAGTGCTTCATAAATAAAGGTTAATAATAATAATTTAATGTTTAATAACTCCATGAATAGTTTGACTGCTTTTTAAAACTTATATTTATATTTGTAATGATAAATATAATGATTTTGTATTTTTTTAATTTATATTGTTTTAAATATGATGTTAGCTACTTTGACTCCCTTACTGGAAGAAAGCAAAATACAAAAGAATAAAAAAATATTATTCTTGTTGTTATTATTTTACTTATTATTTACATAACTCAGATCAGTTGTAAAAACAGGAAATCAGCACAATTTCTTCCAGGCTAAAAGAGATGCAGGACTCATCTTTGTATTAATGCATTTCATAAACCGTCACAATGGATTACTTTCCATGCAATATTAAAACAGCCAGGCCCAGAATTTGCAGCCAGACCCAGTACATAATCAAGGTCTCTGGATATTTTTCAAGCCTCTTGGTTGGTAGGAACACTTCTTCTCTGTCCTGCTCCCTTGACAGTGCTATGAGATTGTCACTGATACAGGGTAAAGTCTCAATCACTGGCAGGAAGTAGTCCCCGCTCAGATTACAGGCAATAGTAAACTGGAAGACTGCAAACACAGAGCTATATTGTCAGTTCAGTGGAATTAGGTTGAGTAAGAATATTCCATGTGTTGAGATGAGGATATGTCCTTGCAGTATGCAAGATAAGTAACATCAAATGCTGGTAAAGGAAGTAGTTGCATGGTCAGATCTTTGTAACAGGGGCATGTGCCATAAATGAAATATCGAGAGGGGATCTAGAAGTGAAAACGAATCTTGGTGTCCTTTGTTCTTCTGTATCTAAAGAAGAGTTGAAAAGAGATAATACTGCTTTTTAGGGTTTTTTTTTTCTTGTTCATTTCCTGTAACAGATATTCAAGGCTTGTCCACTTGGAGATTGGCTTTGGCCGTTGGGTATAAGCAGACATATAACAGTCAGAGCTAGATAAAATTGCTATTTTTTCACATCTCCCAGAATGCCCCTAACCTTCATGATCACTGGTCCTGCTGGATGGGAGATCCTGGGTGTTGCAGTCCAAAGGATAACTTGTACAAGCTTGGAGTTTTAAAAAGGCGACTGTATTATACACACAGCATAGGAAGAATTAAGTTGGCCAAGGAAGGAGTGAAAGTGTTTTGAGCAGACAATGGATATATTTCTAGTAGGAAAAATGTGCTTTTTGCAGGCAGCCTCAAGCGTATGCATATATACTTGTGTGCTTATATGAAAATTGTTAGAAGGCAAGAGTGCCATAATTTGTTGTAGTGGGGTAGAGAGATGGCATTTAGATACTGGAAGCAAATGGAAGTATAGTTGTGGTTAAATATATATATCCGTCTCTGCATCTTTATCTATCTATATATCTGCCATCTTACTACAGACTTTTTCAAAAACTATCAAAATATCCTTACATTTTAAAGTAGTCTGTTCTTTTTAATAACTGGATTCCAGTACTAATTTGTGGAGATCTTATAAAGAAGGCATTCTACATTCTTACCCTATTGCTGGACTTAAAAAAAAATCACCCAAACTTTTAGCTTCTCTTTTTCTTGAACATGCAAGTATACAATTTGATTCTGATGGAAAATGGGAAGCAGGGAGCTTGGTTCTGCGATATACTGGCATGGAGAAAAAAATTAAACACTGTTTTCCTTGTGCATCTGTAAAGAGAAGAGGGAAGAGGGTCAGGTTGAGCGGGCGAGAGGAGAGCTTCAGGACCCAGGGGAGAGGGAAAACAGACCGGGAAAGGAGGAGGACCAGCTGGAACCAAGAAGGGAATTAGAGACCCCGCCTCGGGGGTGGGAAGGAGCGGCTGGAGGGTTAATAAGGAGAAAGGGAGAGGCGAAAGGGGGGCGGAGATTTGGCGGAAGAGGGAGACGCGGAGAGAAGGACGG
>NC_056524.1:201232640-201235500 GCF_019175285.1 Sceloporus undulatus | reverse complement strand
GGGCAGAAAAAAGAGTGGTAAAAATTTTTGACCTGTGGGTGCTCAGAGTTCCCCTAAATGTGGTTGAAATGACCTCCAGCAGGTATTTTACAGCAAAAAAAAAAAAAAAAAAAAAAAGTTTCAATTTTTTTTGCTCCACAAAAAAGGCACCGAGGGCTGCACTTTGCACACTTCTGATTTAAATGCAACTTCTACAGTATGTCCATTCTGTAAAATATGCAAGGAATCTCCAAAATGATGATCACTGTAATATTAAATTGTAGCACCTACAATTCCATCATTGAATTTCACCACTCCTGCAGTCAAACAGATTAGGCAAATAAATGCCAAAAAAAGTTAGAGGCATGCCTCAGTTAACAAAGGCAGGTAACAGACCGCCATTTAGTACGTAATGAATACGTACTAGGGTTAGGAAGGGGCGGTGCTTCCGCACCCCCCTAACCCTAGTAGTATTCTGTACGTACAATATGGCGGCGGCCGTTCCACATGGCCGCTGTCATATTTACGTATCGGACGTTGTGCGTCCGCACGTGTCGTGGCGTCTATGACGTCGCGAGTCCGCCCCTGGCGCCTCGCGACGTCATAGAGGCGCCGCTTAAAGAAGCTCCATTTTGGAGCTTCTTTTTTGCTCCGTAACGGAGCCGCACGGTTTGGCTGCAGCGGCTCCCTTACGGAGCAAACAGCGGTGGCAGCAGATCGCCGCAAAGCGGCGGTTTATAACCCGCCAAAGGCTCTTAAAAAGAAGCTCCTTTTTACAAAGGCTTTTTACATCTGTCCAGCTCCTTTTTCCCTTCCCCATTGGTCTAGCTGTAAGATTCACATATCCAAATATCCATTTAGAGCCAGAGTTTTAGAGATTATATCAGACCAATCTCTGTCTCTCAACCTAACCAGGTTTGCAGTGTTGTGAAGATGAAGGAAACCATTTTCCCCACATTGAGCTTTTTGTGGCGTGGAATTACATGAACACGGCAATAAAATAGCACAACAAAAGAAACTACAAGGAGAAAAAGCTCTAGTTCTTTTCTTTCCATCCCAGTCTAGCCTCTGGTGACATGTTCTTCTTGCCAATTTATAAAATTAAGTCTTCAATTGAGCTCCGAGTGGTCTGCTACTGGCAGTTGTTTTAGGTTAATTTAATCTTGTTTCCCTGCTTGAGGGCATTGCATGGAGTTATAAATGGTTCGTCCTGCCCCTGCAACCAAACTGGTTGAGAGGCCACAACTGCCAGCTTTAGATAGGAAACAGAAGGCAGGATAGTTTTGTTCATATAAACATACATAGGGACCTACAAATCCCCATAAATCCCTCTGAGATTCCACCCCTCGCTGGGCTTCCCAGGTACGCATCAGCATAGAAAAATCAGGGATTGAATTAGTTTCTCTCTGGCAAAGGTAAGTACCCTGTGTATCTTATTAAAACTCCTTCTCCTGCATTTTTTTTTTTTTAAAGAACTTGGCTTAGGTACCAGGCACACACATGCCTGGCTAGAAATAAGGTTATGGTTCTCCAAACAAACAAAGACATGTTTATTTCCCCACAAAGAATAACTAACACAACATGATTGAAGTGGTAGAATTCAAAGATATAGCCATGTTAGTTTGTAAAATCAGTATGTAGAGAGATCTTGAAGCACCTTTGAGACAAACTGAAAGGAAGCATGTGCTTTCATAAACTTAAGTCTGCATCTGAAGTAGACTTAAGTCTACAAAAGCTCATGCTGCCAACTTCTTTGTTAGTCTCAAAGGTGCTACAAGATCTCTCTACATGATCAAAGGCACACCAACAATCATAAACAGATTAATTTTTCAGCTATTGTAGGGAGTAAAGCTTTTTTTTTTAAATCAGGTCTTGCTAAGTTCCACATGCTTAAGAGAAAGGTTACACTATTGACACTGCCTCAATGTTGTGCAGTTCCTTGCACCACCTACCTGTGCCTTGAATGTCCATGTCTCAAAGGGTCAACTGCTCTCCCACAGGTGCCTCATCTGCTTAGCACATCAAAGGGGCATAGTGTCACAGCACCAGTTCTACATAAATATACAGTAGGCCTCTCATATCCACTGGAGTATCTCCTCTCCATGGATATCAAAATCCATGGATGCTCATGGCCCATTATGAATCTGTGGATACGGAGGGCCAACTTTAGTATGCATGGCTAACTTCTGGAAGGAACCCATGACATGGTAGGCTACTGCCTAGAATGGAGCCACGGAGAAAGTTTCAGGCACATTAATTACATCCAACAAACCTACTTAAACTTAAAGGGTAGAATTGAGTGAAACTCACTGGATGACCCTGAGCTAACTTCCAGGGTTGCTGTGAACTTAAAAATAGGAAAAGTGAGAGGGCTATGTTGAACTCCACAGAAGAAAACAGGTTAAAGAGGAAATAAAGAAGCATGTTACCAAAGTTTTTCTACGTCTGAAAGGACTGATTGAGTTTAGGATTATCGCTTTGTGCGTCAAGTTGGACAACTGAATCAAGCAAGCATTCCAGAAGCCCCTCCTCAAAAATATTTGAACTTCCTTCTCCTCTGTACCTCCATAGTATGTTCTGTGTAATCATAATAAACTGGTGGCCTAGGACAGAACTGAACACCCATTAAATCTGCTCATTTTATCCAGATGGGAGTAGCTCCAGAAAGAGGGAGCTCCTTTGTGGAGTCCCTCAGGGAGCTATTTTGTCCCCAATGTTGTTTAACATCTATATGAAGCCGCTGGGTGAGATCATATGGAGTTATGGTGCTGGGTGCTATCAGTACGCTGATGACACCCAAATCTATTTCTCCATGTCTCGTTCGTTGGCCTCGAATTCTAATGGCATCTCTTCTCTCAATGAATGTCTTCGGGTGGTAAAG
>NC_056524.1:201230843-201232540 GCF_019175285.1 Sceloporus undulatus | reverse complement strand
TATGTATATTTGTTTTTTATATTTCAAATAAAGATTTAAAATTAAAAAAAAAAAGAAGTTTCTTGAGTCCAGTTACTGGGAACTGAAGTTCTAAACATTTGAAAAGACAAAGATCCTTAATCCCTACATTAATGGCTCACAGCATGAGGTTGCCGTGGCCCCAGCCAGGAAAGGGGCGGCCTCCCGATGCCCCTTAGGGGCAGTCAGTAGAGCCCCTCAGTAGATTTTGATACATCTGAGAAATAGAAATTTTGGATCTTGAAGTAGGGATAGAAAGAAAGAAAGGGCAAAGGTTATTATCATTTGGTCCAAAGGGGAAACACTTTAACTGGGAAATGCAGGCATGATGTAGCAATTATAGGACAATCAGATTTGTATGGATGATGGCATTTGTTGTCAAGTAATACCTTAGACCACAGGTTTCCCAACTTGGATCTAGCAAATTAGGATTTTGGACAAATTGATATTTATGCTTAAATTGAAAAGGGATAACCTTTTTGTGCCCTGGAAAGGATGGCATAGCTGCCGGCACCACAACTTTACGGCACTCCTTTGGTTTCAGACAATGGTCTTTCACAGGCTCATCTGAATTGCTACTGTGGCCATCAAGATGTTTTTAGTTAGGCATGTTGGGAGTTGCAATCCAACAACATCTGAAAGACTGGATGATTTTCACCCTGAATCTGAGAACTTTTATGTGCACAGAGGCCTCAGTCCTATTGCTGGTTCCAACTAGAGTAGACCCACTGAATAAATGGGAGCCTTGTAAGTCAAAGTTTACCTAAATCCCATTTGTTCCATGCATCTTATCCAGTTGGGATTAACAACTGGATTTAGTCAGAGACATTCATATGTTTTCTGTGTATATTTTAGGGTCATGTGAACATTTTGTAGTCCCATTGATGTTAATGGAAATCTTAAGCACACAAAAGTGCTTAACTTTGGTTTGGGCCATATCCATAAACATGACTCATGCCCATAAGAGGGAAAGCTGATATGTAAATTTCTCTTGCAGATTTCCAACTGTTTATGACATTAATCAGCAAAGAAGCTCCCCATCCAAACACACAGTCACACAATGTGGGATTTTAACCATTTCACTCAGGATAGTCACTTAACAATTAGATGAGAGAATCTTTCCTAACAGACTTGGATCTATTCTCTGAGCCTAATTCAAGTCTTTCTAATATCACTTTGCTGATATGATGAGACACGAAATGGCTTTAAGAGCAAGTTTTGCTCTGATTGAGTTCAGGCTTTTTAAAAAATCTTGCTGTGTCAATAAATGCTCCTGGAAGCTCTCTTCTAAAATGATTCTGGAAGCTGTGAACTGCTATATGGGAGAGTTTATGAAAGGGCTTTATGGGGCTTGATTTCTCAAATGGAGGAAGGTATTGAAAGAAAAATGCACTTGAATGGAGCACTTTAAAAAGCCATGGAGATGTAGGAATTACTGGTAAGGAGTATGAAACATCTAGTTGACAGTGTGTATGATGGGGGAGAGGG
The DNA here is from genome assembly GCF_019175285.1 of Sceloporus undulatus. Taxonomy (NCBI): domain Eukaryota; kingdom Metazoa; phylum Chordata; class Lepidosauria; order Squamata; family Phrynosomatidae; genus Sceloporus; species Sceloporus undulatus. The sequence goes on along the minus strand of NC_056524.1, from coordinate 201,231,034 downwards.
ATGGAAAGACAGTGAGAGATATCACAACAAGGAATATATCTGTAATCACAACTACATGCATAGTATTTATAGGCCTGTTACAGACAGCCAAAATAAAGCTGCTTCGAGTCACAGTGGAGGTATGGTGTTTCAATGAGCATGCGTCCTAAGAGTCCAGAAGTCGCACCAAAAGCCCACTCCAGCCCTAAGAA
>NC_056524.1:201221840-201230800 GCF_019175285.1 Sceloporus undulatus | reverse complement strand
GGTTTATCAGAAGAAGCTACAGCATCAGTTTGCTGTGTGTCCCCGGAGGTTCCTGCATTGCTGCAGTTCCAGGAAGACATCCAGTTGCTGTCACCCCAATTGGACTTTGGAGCCACACTTTGGCTTCTGGAAATTGCCAGCTCTGCTCCAAGGGTCTGATTTAACCCCAGGACTCGTTTGAGTTGCTGATAGTGGTTGTTGGATCCCAGCAGTTGCGCTGACACAAACAAAGGGTAAGATCCATGAAGAACACCTTCAAGCAGGTAGGTTGTTCTCAGTTATCTGACCTAGTGTTACTGGCGCACCTACAGTGCCTGATCTGCTTCAATTAATAGTTTGTCATGAACACGAGGAGCCTAGAGTGGTTCCTCTAGCTATTTCAAAAATAGATGTCACAGATAAATCACTTGTTCTGACATAGCAAATAAGTTCAAATCCCTTTGAACAGTGGTTGTTGCTGCCAATCGACAAGGATTATCTGATTTGGCCCCTGATGGAGTTCCAAATAATGGTGGCGGCCAGCTTAGGGCAATGCTAATCATTTTGTTACTCCCAATAAGCAAAATGAATAAATAAAAAATATGACCAACAATCTCTACTCCACAATATAAATTGGCTTCAATTAAAACCAATAGTGTTTGTTTTCAACCACAACTACTAACAGCTCAATTCTGATTCAAATTGACAAGTTAACATTAAGGGTTCATGTACACCAAATGACTGACCCAATCCAGGTCACTCATGACAAAATCAACATTTCTAATAACTTGATTCAAGAAATGATTTCAACATCTTTAAATGCTCTGCGAGTTTGTTTTCTATCCTCGGCTGTAATAATGACTGAGGGATGGTGGGGGTTGCTCCCTCTGGTGGCGACTCCTTCAAGTCTGTTTTACCTGCCTATTTCGGAGCAAGAGATGGAATCAACCCACGTTATAGGATACAGTATTTCCAACTACATCACTGAAAACGAACATCTCACAGGTAAGACCCAATGTTCCTTTTTCATACATCCTCCTATGAAGGCTCAAGAGACTTTTTTTCTTTAAAAACCAGTGACAATCTCTAAATAGCTTTTTTAAAACTCTTTTCTCCCACTAATACACAATAATTGGCAGCAGCATGCATTGTGGTGAGTTAAATATAGGAATAAAAGTAGAGGAATGTGTAGGAGAGGTTTGCTCTATAATCATTTATAGCAGACTGAAGAATTCCCATTTTTTCTGTAGGTCTCTTGCATGTGTATGCATGCACACCCTTATAATGTAGTTCTAACGAAATTACCAAAATATAACATTTATCTTTTGAAATAAAACAGGTGTTCCATACCAAAAAAAAAAAAAAAAGTCCAGCTCAGTGGGAAATGCTGGAAGAACAGAGCCAACTGATTTCTTCCCCCTATGTCATGTCAAATAGGTAATGGAAGGGTGGGAATCATGTTCTTCCAGATGTTTTTGGATGCCAACTCTCACAGTCCTTGATGACAGCCCATGGTGAAGAATACTGGGAGCTACAGTCCAATCACATCTGGAGGGCCATGATTCCACCTCTGGCCTGTATCAGTATAAATTGTTGCAGTAGAGATAGTCATACATCTGACTTGTAATTTTGCAGTAGCTGGAAGCCAAATGTCAGAGTTTTCAGACTGAGATTTCAATTTCCAACTAAATTTTAGGGACATTTTCATGTGAAGTTGAAAAGCTCTAGTGATGATTCTTTGTTTTATCTACTAAGTAACTCAGTTGCAATCTTACTGATGTCTATTGAAAAAGTAAACCCTATTACATTTAATAAGGCTTATTACCATATGAATGTGTGTATGGGATTGCAGTTTAAATTGATGACTGACAGTTTTATCACTTTGAAATCACCAGGTCAAGAAAGCAAACTGGGACTTTTATTGTTTACACATGAATCTAATAAATTAGTCCGTTTTGCCTATTTAAAAAGCATCCTGTTGTGGAGTAGCTAAGCTGATACGCAGCACAGGTTCTCTTTTATTGGTGAAACCTCAGAGCAAGGCACCCAGTTTATGTCCTCATAATCCTTAATCCTGTTTCCTTTCTGTGGTGATTTTCAGAAAATCAAACCAGTCATTTAAGCAGTATTTAAAAAAACATTGCAGAGGGAAAATGAAACAAGGAAATGAAATCCTTCCAAGCTGCATGCTCTGAATTCATTGTGTGATTATCACATCTATTTATCAGACTTTTCAAATAGACATTAAAAACATGCTGCCATTTCTTGGGTTTTCCCTCTCTAAATCCTTTCAGCTCAGCCATAGTTAAGGGTGCATAACTTGGGTATTTCCTTATGACTCATAGTTATGGGCAGTGTTTTGAGGACTGATGAAACAAGGCACTCTGCATATACAGCATTAAATGAAGCAATCCTGTTTTCAGGCATTCTACAATATCGTGGTTTAGTTAGACATTGCTGATTTTTCAGCATCGCAATCACCCAGTGCCTGTAAGTATCCTTGCAGACTTTCATATATATTTGTTAAAGTTAGCATGCAAAGTTTTAGAAGAGCTGGGAGTTAGTAGGTGCAGTTTAATTTGATCAGGTTGCTTTCTTTAGTGAATTTGCAAGGAGGAGGCTTGTTAGACCTTTTTTTGTTTCCAAGAGGCTTAACAAATGCCTTGTTTAAAAGTCTGCGAACAAAGTGAAGGAGACCCAGATACTGTTCTTTAATCTGAGCAAGAGATGTGCCACTGGAGTGCTTTTAAACAAAAAAATGCATGAAAATGTGTTGGAATTAAACTTCCCACTTCTTCATCAAACTATATTTTGCAGGTAAATACAGTTCATGCTGTAAATTTGTAAGTGTATTTCTGCACATGATGTAAGTGCATTACTTCCCTTTAAATTTAATTGCTTTTCACTTGTTGCTATTTATTTTAAAATATTTTAGACTGCCCTATATCTTCCAGGGTCCTGGTATGTTGTACAAAGGGCATTAGTGAAATGAATCAAAATTAAACCTTCATTTAACACAACTTTGGTTTCATCTTAGATGTAAAGACTTTACAAACATTTCCAAAGGCAAGTTGTATAACTGTCCAAATCTAAAAAGCAACCTGGAAAGGCATTATGCTTTCTTTAGCTTTTTGAAATATTTGTCTGGCAATCTTAAACTGTACAATAAAATGAAATGTGTTAGTAAAAACATAGCCATCATTTGTGCCATGCTTTCTCTAGGGTGTCAGAATCATAGATGTATGGTAAACTACCAGCAGGATCCAGTGAAGGTTTATTTTGAAGAGAGTCCTATTGATTTCAGTGGATCATCTTTCTGTATCAGGTAGGTTACAGGATTGAAACCTTAGAGATGTCTCATCTAAAAAAATGACTTGGAACAATATTTGTTAGAATCTTGTTACTTAATATAACTTAGTATTGAAGGCTCGGTAGGAAACACAGGACAGTGCAAAAGGAGTGGTATATACCAGTATTTGAAGTAATTCAGCATGATTGCAAACCAAAGACTTAAATAAATTGAACACATGTTCTTGACTGTCAAGGGAAGTAATATTAGAAAACAACTGAATAAACCTTTGTTTGTTACAAGAAAAGCAGAAGTGCAAAATTAAGGTGGTTTTTCCAGGAACGGAAGGCTGTCTTCACTCCTGGCTCCTGAAAATATGAAATAGCCTGGCTAAAATTCTTTTCTGAAATAGCATTCTCCAGACACATTATTCAGTAGCTACAAAGTGATTAAAACAAGACATGAAGACTGAAAGTGTGGTCTAGGGTGGTGTGGTGAGGTGAGAATGAGACTGCAAGTATGTTACTTTGCTGTTATAGCCATTAAAACAGGTGCCTCTATTTTTCCACTTGAAACAAGATCAGCTTGAGTGAGGAGGGGGAATTAAGATTCATAGTGCAATGCAAGAAGAGAAGATAACATTGTCATCCTTGTCCCCACCACTGCTGCAAAATCAATCAATAGTGCTGATTCCTATTATGCTGGGATTTAAATACATGTGGCAAGAATTAAATTTAAGCCCTACAAGATTTGTGATAGCCAGAGCTTTCAACCTTCAGTTTGGGATTTAACCTTGAAAACCTTAACTCTATTGCAAAGAAACCTAAGAGGACCACTGTGATCTTGGCCTGAAATATATGCCACCATTGAACTGAGTTGTAATGGATTTTGCGTTTGTGGAACCCAGAACATAAAAGTCCAGAAGACTACTGATCTCCAAATGTACCTGCTTGTGCACATTTTCTCCAGAGTTTTGATCATGGGACTAGTCTGAAGTGTTATTTTGGAAACAATGGGCCCCAGATGGTATATGATATATGTGCCTGGCTTTCCTTTTTACTTATCCTTCTCCATTGACCCACCCACCCCCTGCTATATTCTTTGTCTTCTATCTCTCTTCTTTCAGAGCATCCTAGTATATTGAATTATATTTACTTGTCGAAGTTATGCATAAATTGTTAACTCAATTCTTCAATAAAATTCCAGATGTTCCTCCTTATCGCTCTCCTTTTCTGCGCTATCCCTTCCATAAAGTTAAATTAGCAATTAACAAAGGCTGTCTGTAAAAATATTATATCCCTTCTGACATAATATTTCTTCTGTGATCTCTAATATCTCTATTGTCTCTTTTTCTCTGCATATCCTGCTTAATCTGGTTTGAAAGCACAGCTAGCAGTGTTTCTGCAAGTCAGAGATGATCAGCCAATGGCAATAAGGCAGGAGAATCTGAAGGTGCATGGACACCATTTTGTTAACTTAGGGGCTATACAGACGGCCCCAAAGGGGTGGTCTGCCGCCGCCCCTTTACTGGCCAGATCAGGGCCATGTTGACCTCATTCCGCAGCCCCAATCTGGCCTCTGGAGAGCACAAAAAGCAGCTGCAAAAAGCTGCTCCTTTTTGCGCCCTCCAAGGGATGCCATAGCCCTGGTGACGCAGCTTTATGACACCCCTTCAGTGCTGCATCATGTGGATGCAGCATCTGAGGGGCATCATGATGGCATGCACCATATGGACCAGCATTCACCAAAATGGCACCCTGGGGGCAGGGTTAGTGAATCCAGCGTGTGGACTCTGCGCCCTAACTCTGCCCACAAGCCGGCACAAAGTGGCAGTCTATAGCGGACCTTTAACAACAGTTTTGAATTGTCACTCAACACATCAGTTGAGAACATTTCAGCTGAAAAACCACTGGCATCAAATAGTTGACACTTCTTTTCTGGTAGCTAACTCTCAAAAGGTCACTGTTGGCGTTGTCTTCAGTGCAAAAGCAGAGAAGAGGGTTTTATTCCAATTAGCACCAATTGGAGATAAGCCCTTTCCTATTGCTAGCACTGGAGGGGAAAGGTTGAGCCTGGGAAAGAAACAGGTGGATGCTGGGAAACCTCCTTTGCATGTTAGGATCTTGTCTAGTTCTTTCATAGCTGTCCTTCCCAGTTCTACTCTTCTTCTAATTTCCTGACTGCAATCACTATTCTGATTGATCCAATAAAGTGAAGTGGAAACTGCAGTAAGAGATATTGAGAAGAAAAAATCACCAGGATTGATTGATTGTGAAATGAATATTTAATCTGCATTGTTGCTTTAAAAGGTTTAAATATTGCAGTAAAATGCTGCATGGGAAAAGGAATTCCAGCAAAATGCCCTTCCCTTTTTACTACCAAGTGCACTGAAGTTTTAAATGAATACCCTCACAGAGCTTCCATTTCTACTGGAGTGAGTAGAGACCCAAGAGGAGCCCTCTTGGATCAGGTCACACAGTGGCTAGTCAGATGCCGATAGAAATCTAAAGAGGGTTCTATCATGAATCAAAGTGAGGTAATCACTGGAGGAAGATATTGGAGGAGAAAACCATGTGCTCTGCACTCTGCCTAGAATCCTCAAGCTGAGATGCTGCCCCATTGTCAGTGCTGAAGAAAGATTCCACTGGAATGGAGGGTGCACCATCTTCTTCATGATCTCAGGCAAGAAAATATTCTGGGTTACTTATGTGGAAAGCTGGATATGAGTGCAATAGCACTTTTCTTATGAAGACACTCTACTGGTTTAATGGACCATGTTTGGCTAATGTGTGTGCTGAAACTAATTAGGCACTAAACTCTGAAACCTGCACACCCCTTAACCATAGCTGTTGTTCCTAAGACCATATGTCATACTATTCTCCCACATTTCCTTCCCTTCTTTCCAGTTTGGAAATCAAAATTCTTTTCACAGAACAAACAATGTTTAGGAAATGTCTTTATATTTTCAAGGTTCAGTTTTGCTTTTTGTAAGATGAGGGTAAAACCAATCATTATTTGCAACCAGCATATCATATAATGAAATCTGATTTTTCTGGTCCTATCCAGCACATTAAAAATAGCAACTATATTTGTAGGATGAGAGTGCTGTAGAAATAAAATTCTGCTGTTGTTAATTGGGTTTATTAATTGTATCCTTTAGCAGAGAAATTTAACAGTTTTTTTAAAGGTTTTGTTATTGTTGTTTTTGTTTACACATGAGGCTGGTTTACATTCATTTTTGGATTTGGGTATGCTAGTTAATGAAGTTAATAGTTAATAAGCATTGGTCATTATTAGCTGTGTTGCTTGGTTACAGCTTCTGTATATCTCAGAGCGGAAGAAACAGATTTCCGGTCACTTACGGAACAGACAAGGTGTGGCTTATACAAAGTCCTAAATTATGATAGCACCTGAATCAAAATGGTCTTTAACACTCACTCTTTGTTTTTTTTGTCAGGTTGAAATAACAAGCAAAATGGATTCTCCAAGAACGAACATTATAGGTACAAGACTGAATAATACCAAACCATATATGTTTACATAGCATTTTCATGTTTGTTGTTAATCAAGATACAGAGAATTCAGGAGTGGGGAGGATGCTGCCTTTGGGAGATTCAGGGGTGAATCTTCTGTAGAACTCTATGTTTTAAAAATAAAATTGAATTCTGTATATTTTTATTTTGTCAGGAAATTATGCTTATGAAGAAGTCTGCAAGCATGGTTTCTTCATAAAATCACCTCCAGTCCATCTTTTCACTAATCAGGTACAATTAGCAAAATGATAAGCTTACTTCAGCAATGCCATAAACAGTTATCTATTATATTTATCAAAAACATCTTCTTTTTTCTGTCCACAGACTTCCTGGAAAAAGAGATACTTTATCCTTTCCAAGACGATCAAAAATGGTTATGTCCTGAGGTATCTTAAAGGCCAACAACTAAAGGGCTATATTGAAATTAATGAGTATGTATCTGATGAGATCTAACAAGATTTCTTTTAACCAAGTCACTGAGTATTTCAAATATGAACCACCTTATGCCTAAAATGTAATTCTGCCTTCATTTTGCACTAGGTTATTTTGCACTAGGTTATATGATTGATTTAGTAGTTCAATCAGGTTATTTTAGACGCAGAAATTATTGGTCTTGCAGAGTTCTTCTCCACTCCCCAACTAGATAGTGAGATTTGCACAAAGTCATTCTCAGATGGCACCAGTGAATGGTCTAGGAGATATCTGCCTTAAAGAATCTTCCATTCTTAAGAGAGGTTCAAACAAATGCACCCATCCACTAGAAGCCCATAAGACTAGATTGCAGGATGCACTATCCCTAATTCCCTCTCATTTGTGCATTTATCGACCAATCAATCAACCATTACGACTCCATAAAGCACATGCTACTAAACCTATTAAATGTCACTGGTTCATAAGGGTGATATTTACACTGCTTCAAAAAAGAGAAGTACATTCAGCAAAAACTTCAGAAATCAGTTAGCTAATAAGGCTCATTTGTGTTTGGGGAAAAGATGTAGACTCTGTCATGGAAACACACAAATGCCTAAGCCCCCAATCTAGACAAATGGTGTGTCTACATGGACTAAATAAAATGGTCTCACCTAATTCTCACAGCAAGCTGTCAAAAAAACATACAGGGCAAATGGGACTGAATCTGGACCTCAGGGCTTTAATCTAGAGAAAACAAAATGGGGATTTATCTTGGTTTTGAGCAGAAAATCTGGTTTTTTGCATGTGCATGTGGACTGTGCACCATAGTGATGTCATTGTGAGGCCAGGGGAAAAAGTTCAGAAATACATACATTCACATGGATGCGGGGGGTGGGGAGGACCCACAGTGGCCATGGGAATGTGGTTGCATATCCTGCAACTCGGAGTGAGAACTGTGTGGACAGTTTTTCCAAATTTGCCTCAGTGTGTGTGGTGATCATGTAGACAAGCCCATGGTTACTGCTTATTTGGGTAATCTGAAGGTAAACTGAATTTTCCTGTCATTATATGAGTACCTAAATCTTATTGACACCCCTGGAATATAAATTAGTTGAAATCAATTGTCACACTAAAACTGAATGATGAGTGGTTTGGGAGATATAAAACAAAATCCTTCTTTATACAGAGAGTTATACAAACAGTAGAATTTGCTACCACAAGATGTAGGAAGGGCACAGATGTAGCTGGCTTTCAAGTTGAATTAGGCAAATTTATGAAACATAAGTTATTCATCAGCTACTGATCCTCATGGGATATATTAACTTCAGCATCAGAGGCAATATGCTCCAGTATATCAGTTGCTGGGGAACATGGGCAATGAACTCATGCCTTGCTCATGGCTTCTCATAGGCAACTGAGCGGCCATGCTTTGAACAGGATGCTGGATTAGAAAGAATGTTGATCTAACCCAGTGCTTCTCAATTATTTTCTGTCATGCCCCCCCTAGGAAGAAGAAAACATTTCGCGGCCCCCGCGCAACTGTAAATAGTATCATTTGTCTATAAAATTGGTCAAACGAGCCCCCTTTTACGGAGCCTCGCGCCCCCGGGGGGCGTGCCCCACTATTTGAGAAGTACTGATCTAACCTAACATTACTCTTTCTTATATTCCTTTGTCATACTATTTTATTGAGATCACAGCATTATAAGCTTTTGTTGCAATTACTTGTTCCATGTTTGTCTCCAGAA
>NC_056524.1:201207155-201221815 GCF_019175285.1 Sceloporus undulatus | reverse complement strand
CCAGAATAACTGATACATCTTACAATGCAATCCGTTCTTGCCCTTATATTTTGTTTGTTATGTGCCATAAGTATGGCTTAGCTATGGTGACTTTATGAATAAATTACCACTAATTTTTGTTTTCTTTTTATTTCTAAAAAAATGAATTTTGTTCTAAATATCCAGTTTGCCATGTATAATAAACTTGCAGTACTGCCTGAAATACCTCACATGCCATAAAGACTGCCCAAAGAAAGTGCCAGTGTCTGGTTTCAAACGACAGAAGGAGGAATGAAACCAGGAACAATTCTGTTGTGGTACAAATGGCTTCACACATTGACCTGAATCTTGCTGGTTCCAATTGAATCAGTGTTGAATGACTAGTACACTTGGTAAATCTATTGATTCAGTGGGTCTACTCTAATTGAGACTAATAATAGGATTCAGACTCTTGTCTGTAAGTCCCACAAACAAACATACATTTTCTATAAAGCATAGCACAAAGGACTGCATTGTTTTCAAAGAGATGAAATGCAACAAACCAAACCCAGGCTATGCACATTTATAGTAATAGCTGTGTGGGAAGGATGTATGTCACTGGTTATTTTTATTGCTCCTGGCAAATAAATAAATAAAATAAATAGAACCAAATTTCTTGCTTTGTAGAAATATCTCTTCTGAAATGCTGAGTTTTTGGTTTTTATATTTTTTATTTTGGATACCTGTATATGCATATGTGCAATAATGAGATAACTGGGACCCAATTCTGACTAGAATTTATTTGTATTTCTATTACAATCTTATCCACATGCCAAGGAAATTGTATGCATATTTTAATAGTTTTGTGCATGAAACAAGCGCTTGTATTCAGAACCATCAGAAAAAAAGAGTGTCATAATTAATCCACCATGAAAAAAAGTTGTTTTTGGAGAATTTTGGATTTGGAATTCTGGTAAAGGAGAATCAACTTGGTAATGTAAATTCAATATTATCTTTTTTTAAAAAACCCATCAGGTCTTTATTTCTAAATATTTTTTGAAATTAAGAAATGTCCATATCAACTTTTATAATCTGTATCTTTTATATGTATATGTTTGTATTATGTAACAGGACTTCAAAATTGAAATGGCATAGGTGACAGTGAGAAAATGGCAGTGGTGAAGAAGATGTTTAAATGCCAGCCCACAGAAGTCATGACCATCAGACAGAGAACAGGATTTCTACCTTATTGGAACAGATAGGTAAGGTACTTTTCTTTTGAGAGATATGGGTAGAGTTTTCAAATTTACAAGATAATATTAAATTCTACAATTCTATTAATACAAGGACCTCAAACATGGTCAAATCAGAAATAACTGCTGAGTCTTCACACGTTTTATAAAAAATAAAGATTCATAGAATCATAGAGTTGGAAGAGACACGCAAGGGCCATCCAGTCCAACCTCTGCCTGCAGGAAATCTCAATCAAAGCATCCCCGACAGATGGCCATCCAGCCCTGTTTAAGACCTCCAAGAAGGAAGTTCCATGCACTCCAAGGGAAGTGTTCCACCGTCGACCAGCCCTTACTGTCAGGAAGTTCCTTCTAATGTTGAGGGAGCTCTTTTCCTGTAACTTTATCCATTGTCTTGTAAAGTTCGGGCACGGACTGGAAAAGGTAAGGAGGGTGGGTGAGATATCTTTTATTGCCCTTGGGATGCTAGCCCACTCTCAGTCCAGAATTGAGCGTTCAAGGGGGGGGGGAGCTTTTCTACCAAGTCATTTGTAGCAAAACAGTGGTTGTTCAATCAGTCCAGGTTTCATCACAAGGCAGCAGTCAGTCCAGCACAGCAGGTTCAAAGGGAAAATGCAGTGGGTTTATGGTTGGTATTATTCTGTTTAATTTATTGTTGTTTTAACTAGTTATTGTGGTTTTAATTAGATATGCAGTTTATAACTTTTTAAGGGGGGGGGAAATATGATTGTTTTATGCTGTATGTCATTTTAATGTTGTAACCGCCGGATTGGTTTGCCACAGGGCGGTTATAATAATTTATTATTATTATTATATTATATTATTAAAATCCAAAAGAGTATCCAGGTCCAGGTAGAGTTCCAGGCAATCAGCAACATACAAGGCAACAGGAGGAATCTCCCAAACAGATGGATGGTTGTCATCATATGGACTGAGGGAGATACTGGGCTCTTTCTAGCCCATCTGGGTCTCACATGTGCTCCCTGTTAGCAGCTTGCTTCCTATCTAACTGCAGGGAATGCCATGCATCTCTTTTTCTCGTGTCTTTGTGAGTGTAGGCACTGATAAGTCTAGCTTGGGTAGAGGGAAACAGCTTTTGGGACCTTGGTCCTGGCACTGGCTGCAGGCTCGCCTCCAGGGCCTGCTGGAGTACTACAGCCCTGAGTCTCAGCCTCTTCTTCAGATTCAAGAGGACATGTGGGCAAGACACTAAATACATCTGCTTATATTTAGCTACCATTGCAAAGTACTGGGTGAAGGGGGAGAGAGCTGTCCAAAGAAATATGCTCCAGCTTGGCCTCAGATTGGCATGATGGTGGTGGGCAACATTCCAAGCTGAACCCAGTGAAATGGTGCAGCGGTGTCTACATGGGCCTGCTAGGCCAACACCACATCGTCTGCATGGCCGGCCACTGCCACTGTCACTTCCTCATTGACAGAAGCTAGAGCTTGTGGATGTCAAGTCCATAAATATAATAGCAGAGCAAAATGTGTCCCTTATAAATGGAAAATCAAGGTTTGCTATCTGGAATTTATACTTTTTGGGATATTTTCAAGCCGTGGATGCTTGATCCGTGGATAAGGAGGTTGACTGTATAACTGTGAGGGATGAAAGCAGGTGTTTAGCTTGCTGAACAATTTAGCTGTCTTAAAAGAAGTATTTTTGGCTAAACGGTTTTCTAAGAAACAAGAAACCTAAGTCTCTCAAAAACTTGTTAAAGCATGAGCTTTCTGGACTATAGACCATTCATCAAAAGCATGAGAGTTTACACCATGTCGTTATGTACTATACAGTTAGATAGAAAGAATGTCCAAGCAGTGAGGTCGGGGGGGTTCAAGAAGCAAAAAGAGCTGACAGTGAAACTGCTCTTCATAACAGCCTTTAAGAAACTGTTCCGGGGTAAAGAAAATTCTACCTTGAGAAGAGAAATAGTGTTTTGTTTTCAGTGAGAATCAACCACAGCAGAATAACTGATAAATCTTTGGGAGAAAGCCTTAGGTGTACTTGTACTATTCAGTTATATTTTTCTTACCAATAATTGCCATGGCTCCCAATCTAAGGAATCCTGATATTTGTAGTTTGGTGAGGCTTCTCTGCTACATCTCCTAGTCCAGAGGAATGGACTAAAATCCAAGCTTTATAAACTACAACACAACAGGTTTTCGTACTATGGAGCTACAGCAATTAAAAGCACTATCAAACTGATATAACACTTGTATTTTTAGGAAGACCTTGTAAAATTTGTTTTGGAAACTGAAAAGTTAGTCTCAAAAGAATTTTTCAGTTTTGCCCCAGCCCCTCCCTTACCTTTATAATCTTGAGAAAGAGAAGACAGCACTGCTTGAAAAAAAGATGATACAATCCTGTTAGCCTCTTTACTGAAAACTTGTCTCCTTTTCCGGGACACGAAATATCTTCTCTGCTCAACAAACAGTGTGACATTGAAACAAAACCAGTCTGGCCTCAAATCAAACAATGCCCTTTGTGTGATTCTTCCACCCCTTAACTTTGAACTGTGCCAATTTCCTCAATAGTATTGAACACATTTTAGAATGTTTTATATACAGCGTATTTTAAGTAAGGACTTGTAAACAACATAGTTTAAAAAAAAGTTAAAAGTCAGATTAGTTGGCAGATTCCTCCCTCCTCTCTCACTTCAAGAAAGTGACTTATGCCATTCTTCAGAGTATTATGTAAATTTTAATTCTGGCCTATAGACAGAGAAATAAAACTCTCTGAGAGCCTAGCAGTTTGCTGCCAACGCATAAACCTACCCTGGTCGAGCTACCTGTTTTAAGAGCACGGTCTGCTCACCAAAATGTAAGTCACGTCAAGTTTCCTACGATCCTGCTTCCCATTGATAACACAGAGCAAAATGTAGTGTTGTGCACAGAGTTCCATGTCCCCAAATCCAGTCACATGCTGATTTCCCCATCCCTGTCATCCCCAACCAGGATGCATCTACACTGTAGAAATAATGCAGTTTGACATTAGTTTAAGCACTGTAGCTTCATTCAGTGGAATCCTGGGATTTGTAGTTTTACAAGGTCTTTAGCTTTCTCAGCCAAATAATACTGGCCCTCACTAAATGCACATCCCGATTCTGTAGGATGGAGCTATGGCTTTTAAAGTGGTGTCAAAAGTGTGTTATTTCTAAAGTGCAGAGGCACTCAGGCCTTCATGCATCAGCAAAATGCATTGGACATAACATGACAGAAGGAAGTGCCTTAGTGATTTAATAAATTGCTTAATTAATGGGTAAGATTTATTAACTTGATGATTCTATTTGAAGAAAGCTGAAGCTTATAGAAAGCTTATTTGGGTAACTGGAAAAAAATAAATATCTTTGCTTTTGTTGTGAAAGATTTATGACTGGTATTTGAGACAGGGCTGGTAACTCCCAGATGTCATTGAACTAGGGTTGCCATAGCACCAGTGTTGCCAACAAGCCTCGAAGATAATTCCGGCAAATGTCTGTCCAAAACCCCTGAATCCCCCCAGATCACACGGATATTCAGTCACAATTCCCAGGAAATTCCATAATGTTAAAAGGGCAGATGTTTGCAATAACGTAAATATGCCTCCCGATGCGAGGCCAGGGCAGACCATTATTGGTGATCAATTTAGCCAAGCCTGAGGTGTTGTTTCAGGGAGTCCTTGTATCTCTTCTTTGGGGCACCCCTCTTACGCTGACCCGTGGCGAGTTCACCATAGAATACTATTTTTGGGAGGCGATGGTCATTCATCCTAAAAACGTGTCCTGCCCAGCGCAGCTGCGTCCTCAATAGCATGGCCTCAATGCTGGTGATCCCTGCTTGCTCAAGGACAGCAACATTCGTCACATAGTCAGTCCAGTGTATATTTAGAATTGTGCATAAACAGCGCTGATGAAAGCGTTCAAGGAGTCGTAGGTGTTGGCGATAGGTGACCCATGTTTCAGACCCGTAGAGGAGACTAGACAGTACAATGGCTCTATAAACACTGATTTTTGTGTTTCGCCTCAAGTGTTTGTTATTCCAGACTCTTTTGTGAAGCCTTCCGAATGCACTATATGTCTTTGCTAATCTGTGATCGATCTCTTTATCAATCTTGGCATCTGAGGAGATTATGCTTCCCAGATAGGTGAACTGCTGGATGGACTTAAGCACAGATGTATCTACAGTGATGTGGGGATGGTAGTGTTCTTCCTGAGGTGCCGGCTGGTAGAGAACTTCCATTTTCTTCAGACTGACTTCCAGTCCAAAGATCTCTGCAGCTGTTGCAAAACAAGATATTAGGTGCTGCAGAGCTGCTTCCATATGGGCAACAAGGGCAGCATCGTCTAGACAGTGAAGTCTAGACACCTAACAAATCCCAGAATTCCATAGCATTGAGCAATGGCAGTTAAAGTGGTGTCAAACAGCTTTATTTCTGCAGTGCAAATGTTGTTGGCATCTTATTGATTAGTCCTAACTAGAGCAGGTATTCAATCAGTTGTTGAATGGCGAGTCAACACATACCGTAAGTAAATCTCTTTGATTCACAGGTTCTATTGTAGTGGGGACTAACAACAGGAATTAGGCAATTGAGTGTGATCCTCAGTGGGATTATCCTCAGTGTGAAGCTCCCCACTGGCAAGCAATGGCTGGTTTCCCCCCACTTCTCCAACTACTTTCTCCATTTTCCCTAATTCCTATAAATCTATGAAAAACCACTTCTCCCATTCTGTTAGGAGGATCTCTTCCCTACCATCAATGGAAAGAGACCTTCTATCTAAAGGAAGCCTATATAGTCCTGTTAGACTGAAGAAAAGTTAAGTGTATAGGAAAAGTTCTGATTGGAAGCTGGATTCTTTCACTATTTTTAAATGAAGTTCTAAACGAAACCTAGATTATCTGTCTCTCTTCTCTATTATGTTAATAAAAGAAGAAAGGCACAACTTTGATTTCACAACTTTATCCTATCCATTACATTAAAGACAATGGCACATGATTATGTATTCTTTTTAATCATTTATTCTTTATTTTCTTTATTCTCTCTCTCTCTCTCTCTCTCTCTATGTATCTATCTATTTGCATGACTGCATGATTTACCAAATAAAATATCAATTTTTAAAGCAGGAAGATTGTAATTACTCACTAATGCTGCCCATTTTAAATCTTTTGTTTATTATAAAATTCATTAACATTTTCTAATAGAGCTGTTTAAGTAGTAGACCCAGGAAGCCTTCTTAAATGACATTCTCTCAGCTAAGATGTGAGTATAGATGCATGGGTCACGTCTCCCTTATCTGAACTGCTTGGAGCCAGAGGTGTTTTGGATTTTGGATTTTTTTCCAAATTGTTTATTTATTTATAGGATTTATATCTTGCTTTTCTCCCAAAATGGGATTTACAGTGGCAAAATTCTAGAATACTTGCATATACATATATACATCTTGGAGTTGGGACTCAAATCTAAACATAAAATTTATTTATGTTTCATATATACATCATAAGCATAATCCAAAGGTAATTTTATCCACAATATTTTTAATACTTTTGTGTATGAATCAAAGTATATGTACCTTGAACGATTAGAAAGCAAAAGTATAACTGCCTTAGCCACCCATGTGGACAATGTTGGATTTTGGAGTACAGTATTACAGATTTCAGAATTCTGGATAAGGGAGACTCAACCTGTATTTATTATGGTAGAGAGAAGAGGAAGGGTTCTAGGTGTTCCCTTAAACTTGTCACACTACAAAACATTCACAAGATTAGAAAACACTTCTCACAGTCATTAAAAGTCTGGCCTGTCGTACCTCATTTTCATTTGTGTCTGCTGAGCCCGGAACCATATGTCTCCAGCCCTAAATCCATTTTCTACATTTTTGTCCCCCTCTACCTCTGAGGAGCTCAGGATGCTGTAGCTAAACCTGCCCCACTCCCACTGCATTTAATTTCACAACAATCCTGTGTGCCAGAGTTTGTTCTGTTTATCTGAATGGCAAGAGATGCTGTTGCTGGGATCAAAACAGGAACATGCTGATTAAATACTCTGATTTGACATAATATGAAATACGGCCAGGTTTTCACAGAGCTCAGCTTCTCTTGGAACGGAAATCATTGTCAGTATAAGCACTGATGCAAAACTGAATAGCACCTTCTTCCTTTCTCTCTTATTCTTGTTTTGTTTTTCCAGATCCTTGCAGTTCCCACCCTTGCCAGAATGGAGGCACGTGCATCCAACAGGGTTTAGAAGGATACCACTGTGTCTGCCCAGCTGGATTTGGAGGAGATGCTAATTGCAGTATGTTGATTCGTTTTAGGCACCAGTGCTTTGGTTTTTAATGTGTCAGGACCATCAATCAGTTCCCTAAAACAGTTATCATAATTGTGTTTGTGTAATTGTGTTCTGTATAACA
Source organism: Sceloporus undulatus (assembly GCF_019175285.1). Classification (NCBI taxonomy): domain Eukaryota; kingdom Metazoa; phylum Chordata; class Lepidosauria; order Squamata; family Phrynosomatidae; genus Sceloporus; species Sceloporus undulatus. Next base: position 201,214,218 of record NC_056524.1, on the reverse strand, counting down.
TGGGAGAGCAGAAAGGGATAAAGGTTCAGAGGCTTGATTAAAAACCAACCAACTCAATCATTATGTGCTCTGGATGAGAGTTATTTGTTTTTACTTCTTTTTTTTTGTGGGGAAGACCTAGCCTGAGGCCTCCATTCTTGTGACGTGTAGTGAGACATAGGTCTTACTGAAGTCTGTGAAGTCCCTTCCTATTCATAATCTTAGATTCCTAAGGATTATTTATTTATCTAGTTGAGATGTTTGTATACCACTTTTTGTTTTTAATCAGTTTATAATATTGTATGAAAAATACACAAGAGTACTACCACATTCACTACACCCCTCCTTTCTCCAGTTCATATAATATTGTATGGTCATCTGTGAGCCATCTCCACTCCTACTCCAAGAGAAAGGCAGCATATAAACTAACTAAAATTAATTATTTAAAACCCTAATAAGCAAAAGAAAAAAAAGGAGGGGGGGGGAGATAGGACAATAAAACAGCAAGAAAACAATAAACAGTAAAACATTTCATTATAATTGCTGGGGATAACTTGGGTTAGCATGTAGCAATGTCCACTGGCTCCTGGGTACTCTGTATTTTAAGCTTCTTGTTCTGCTTTCAACTAAATTTCCTGTGTTATTTTTTTACTTTTTAAAATTCCAGCACCAAAACTGAGTCTTGAATGCAGCGTGGACCTCCTTTTTCTAGTAGACAGTTCTTCCAGCACCACCCTTGAAGGATTCTTGCGCTATAAAGCTTTCCTGAAAAGGTTTCTCCAAGCAGTATGGAGTGCAGAGACTTCAGGAAATATGGGTGTAGCCCACTATAGCGACGATGTTGAGATGACTGTCAGAGTTGGGGACTACAAAGATCTGCTCAGTCTGGTAAAAGCCATTGATTCCATGCTGTTCAGTGGAGGGAGCACTTTGACTGGTAAAGCTTTACGGCATGTTACGCAACATGGCTTTAAGAGTGCACCAGTTTTTGCTGATGTTCCCGACGACCTCCCGCGTGTTGTCATCTTGCTGACAGATGCAAATGCTCAAGATTCAGTGGTGGAGGCAGCCAAGTACAGCAGAGGCCAAGATGTCTTCCTTATTGGAATTGGCAGTGAATTTTTGAGAGCAGAGCTAGAGGAAATTACAGGGAATCCAAAGCGAACAATTATCTACTCAACACCACAAGATCTGTTTAACAAGATCACTGAATTACAGAGAAAAATTTGTAGCATAGACAGCCAAGGTAAGTGTTCTAGAGAAGGATGCAAGACTAATTGATATTTCAGTGGCTTCTGCTGGTTGGCAGGACAACTTAGGGGTGGTTCCCACTGGCTGATACGCCGGGATTCAAATCGAATCCAAGGTGAGGCGTTCCTATTGGAAACCGAATTAACTCTAGAACAGTTCTAGAGTAACGCAATCTTTCCCACCTACAATCGAATCGTAAAGCGGTTTAAAAATTTGGAATCGGCTTATCTATCTCATTAAACCGCGGTTTAAAAAATAGAAGGTCGAACACTACATTTTTTCCTTGATCGGGATCAGGATTCGGAGCATTTCAATCAGGAAAACTAATCAGCCTTGAAATCGGCTTAGCTGGATGGGCAGAGCGGAGTGCAAGGGGCTGGCTCGGAGAGTCCGCCCGTTCATCTGTCACCACATCCGTCGTTGGGCTGTCGGCCATTTTGCTTCCCTACACCCTTTGTCCGCGGTGGTCTTTCAAGGATTGATTATTTTTATACTTTTAATGGTTTACAGGCGCTTTAATCTTCTTCAGCACTTAAGCGCTGAAGTCCCGGCCCGCTCACAGCGACTTCTTCTGCAAAAGGACTCTTAAAGGCTTCCCCGCGGTGCGTAGGAGTGATGAACACCATTTGTCAACGGACGAGGGGGGGGGACATAGAGCCTTCCTCTCTTCTTTCCCAATCTGCTGTGTGTGTTGTGTGTGTGTGCATTGCAAACACCATTTGAACGGAGGAGAGGGGGGAATAGAGCCTTCCATCTTTCTCTTCCACTTAACCTGCTCTGTGTGTGTGTGTGCCATTGAAACACCATTTTAATGGAGGAGAGGACGATGCGGGGGTGGGATAGAGCCTTTACACTTTCTTTCCCAAATGGAACCTCTGCCTTCCTCCTCCTTGATCCCATTTCCCCAACCTGGAAAGAGGAATTTTTTTTTGGAAAGAGTGACTCCACCCTCAACCTGGGCTTTCTTGGAGCTCATAAAGGATATATGTCCGGGAAAAACCCATACCCATAGTTCTCGGTAAGGAGCTTTCCCAAAATCGCTTTGCCTTGCAGCCCATCTATTCTACTTTCAGTCTGTTTAGCCAGTGTTTAAATCTCTTCTATCTATCCATCCATCTGTAATGTATTCGTCTGTCTCTCTGTCCTGGTCTAACCATGAAGTATCTATCTACCCATATTACATCTATGCAATCCATCCATCCTATCCATTCCATCACATCCATCTGCCCATTAATATACTTGTCCAGTTACATCAGTCTGCCCGTCCAACCATGTAATCTGTCTGTCTGTTTCTGTCTGTCTATCTATCTAACTATCTATTAATTATGTCTATCTAACTATCCCATCTACTATCAAGACTATCTTTCATCTTTTATTGTCATATCTCTCTCTCTTCTTGTCTATCTAATTATCCGTCTATGTCTCTGTCTAGCCAATGTACCATCTATTCGTCGTCTGTATGCCCTCTCTCTTCTCTCTCTCTCTCCTCTCTTTCTCTAGCATACGTAATCGCCAGCGTGTTGAAAGGGTTTGGCCCTGGATTATGACTCTTTGGTCACCTTGGGCCAGTCCCATCTCTCAGCCTCTGGTGATGGAAACAAAGCCTGCTTACTGGATACTCTATTCTATACTCCATATTCTTCGATAGCTCTGCAGTGATTGATATTTCACTTACTGTTTGTCGTTGTGGTGGTTTTATAGGGATTTTCACATGTTTGTCAATAAAAAAGACTTATGCTTTGTTTATATGTTTTATTCTTAAGTCATGGCCAGTTTTGCCGGTTAGGATTTCCTCAAGTTGTTGGAGCAATTAATGGGTGCCACATCAAAATCATTGCTCCTGCTCATCCGGGTGCGCACCCCAAAGATTCAGTCTTTCCCAAAGATTCTTTCCCCATGGGGCGACCAAAGCGAATTTAGGGAACCGAAGCTCTTTCCAGAGGAACTATGGGATGGGTTTAGCAGGAAATCCCTGTTTCATGGCTCCCAAGACAGCCCATCTGAGACTTCGGTTTGGGAAGGCAAGGAGGGAAGGAGAAACGGCCCGTGCCAACTTCTCCTTCCCTCCTTGCCATCTCAGACCCAAGGCAGCGCTGCCTCGGTTTGGGAAGGCAAGGAGGGAAGGAGAAACGGCCGGTGCCAACTTCTCCTTCCCTTCTTGCCATCTCAGACCCAAGGCAGTGCTGCCTTCGGTTTGGGAAGGCAAGGAGGGAAGTAGAAACAGCCTGTGCCAACTTCTCCTTCCCTCCTTGTCATCTCAGACCCAAGGCAGCGCTGCCTCCCCCAGCCTGGGGTCTTTCTTCCAAGGCAAGTGCTTTGGGGAGGCAGTTTTCTCTCCCTCAACCATCCTTCCCCACGAATAATTGCAGGACTCATAGGCACTTTAAGCGCCTCCTCATTGGCTCTTTTATAACAAACCGTGAAATTTAAAAGTGACGTTATAATGACGTTGCTTTGATTGACAGCCCCAAAATGGTGAGTGGGAATGAAATAAGGCTAAAACCGGTTTATATATACACCGTTTTATTTGAATAGAAACGAAAGAGGATCACTTAAAGCGAATCAGTTGGTAACTGAGAATGAAGAGAAAAAAAGCGATTCGGAACGCGGGTTAAGACCAGGGTTATTTTGAATCGATTTAACTGATACCGGTGTATTTTAAAGCGTTGTAAATCGCAAGTGGGAACACTCCCACAAACAGGCACTGGCATTCTTGAAAACAAGGATCATGGGAGCAAAAAGTCATCATTTTTCAGTGAAGTTCATCAAGACTAATTTTCTGAAATGGAAAATGACTTGTTATTTGCAGAATAATCTTATATTTTATCTGACCTGTTCTACAAATGTACTTGACAAGTTGCTCAGAGGGAAATGATTATGTTCACCTTCAGAGGCAATATAATTCCCATGATTTTCTAGATGTACAATTAGGTTATTTCAAGTGGAAAGTTGCTGCCTGTTGTGCTGAGTAGAACTGAAATAATCTTTGTTATATTTCAGTTCTACTCTTCTTTAAAGGGCTAATTTTATCCTGGCAAAAACTCTCTGTGAGAACTAGCCTGAGATGTGGTGATGGGCCAAAGGTCATTTAGTAAATTTTATTTTAAAAAAAGGACTTGGTCACTGACCTTCAGATGTACCTATGTTTTGCCTTACAGTATTCCTTGCTCAGTGTTTATGTTTAGTACAACCTCAACTATTGCTATCCTGAGATGTCTAGATTCACCAGATCACTTTCTTTAGCCCCAAATAATGTCAGTGTGGTGTAGTGGTTTGAGTGTTGGACTACAACTCTGGAAACCAGGGTTTGATTCCCAGCTCATCCATGAAAGCCACTGGGTGAACTTTGGCAAGTCACATACTCTCAGCCTAACGGGAAGGCAATGGTAAACCTCCTCTGAACAAATCTTGCCAAGAAAACCACATGGTAAATTCATCTCACTTTCACCATAAGTTGGAAACAACTAGAAGGCACACAACAACAACAACAACAACAACAACAATGTCAAAATATCCATGGAAAATTAGAATTCTATTCCCTTTGTCCATTTTAAATAGGCTCTCCAACTATTCAACTAAGCAGTATAAATTCTTGAAAATCTAATACCTGCCTTTTCCTTCTTAGGCTGTCCAACTCAATCCCTGGATTTGGTGTTTGCTTTGGATTCATCAGGTTCAGTTGGAAGGGACAACTTTGTGCAGCTAAAAACCTTTGTCAGCAGCATGTCTTCCCAATTTGTCATCAATCGGGACGTGACACAGATAGGGCTTGTTGTCTTTGGGAAAAGGTCCCAAACTATTTTTGGACTGGACAGACATGTTACTGATTCAAGTCTCCATGAAGCTATCAATCAAGCTTCCTTTGTGGGTGGCTCAGTCTCAGTTGGCAGCTCCTTGCTGCATATTTATGATGATGTCTTGACTGTCCAAAAAGGCGCAAGGCCTGGTGTGAAGAAGATTGTGGTGGTGATTACAGGTGGAGCTGGACTGGAGGATGCCATAGTCCCTGCTCAGCAGCTTCGTAATAATGACATATCACTGTTTATTGTTGGAATGGGACATATCCCAACAGGCTCATTACTGAAGATTGCCGGTTCTTATGATAATGTATTAAGGATTTCTTCTTACAAAGATCTAAAATATAACGAAGGACTTATAATGGAAAGAATATGTGATGGTAAGATGGACTATTTTGACTTTCTGATCACATTTAGTACTCAGTGATGACAGTAGAATTTTTTTTTTTTTTTGGATAATAGGAATCTGCCCTTCCTACACCTTTCTCTGGTGTTTTAGGGCCAACTATAATTGTATATTGCCAAAACAATTTAAGTCCCAATTGTTTTTATAACAAATTGTATACTAAAAGGCCTCCCCTGGACCTAAAATGTCCCAGGAAGCAAAAATTAATAATAATAATAATAATAATAATAATAATAATAATAATAATAGCAAAATGCTTCTATTGCCTTTAGGATTTGTTTTTTAACCTTAGCGTAGGGGGGGGGGGGGCTGTGGATTATATGTGGCCTGCATGCCACATTTTACCCATCTCTGCCTTAAAAGAAGCACTTCAGCCTTTAAAAATGTGGAGAAGACATAACAAAAACTGCAAAACCATTTAATAATGGTAACATAAGGAAAGGGAAATAACTATCTTAGGAATTCTAGAGGGCCAGATTGGAACCCCAAGATTTGATCCTAGAGCCTGAGGTTTCCTATGACCTGGCACCACAGAGTATGATCTCCTGATTTATCTCACAAATAAATAAGACCTTCTCTCTTCAGTGGAATGTCTGTAATACAAGGAACTGTGTTTGTGGATTTCCACAGAAAAAAAAATGATAATACTTGCAGCAGTAATATATGTGAGATGCTTATCTCTTTGTGCCATGAAAGTCAACAGCCTCTGCTATGTTCTCTTGTATTTTATAGAGGCTAAGAAACCAGTGAACCTGTGCAGACCCAACCCTTGCATGAATGATGGAATGTGTGTTCCTGGGAATGGCAGCTACCACTGTCAGTGCCAAGGCTGGGAAGGACCACATTGTGAAAACAGTAAGGCTCACTGCAGAGTATTTCTGTTAAATGTTCCAAGCCACCCTTCTTGATGTCTTGTTCACATCTCAAGCTAGTGTCCCAGAAATTGTGAACTATCCCTGGAAGTCAGGATGAGTAAATTGAGGCTTTCATACTTTAGCCACATTGTGAGGAAAAATGAATCATTAGAAAAGGCAATGATGCTAGGAAAGGTGGAAGGCATTAGAAAGACAGGAAGATCATATACCAGATGGTTAGACTCAATCAGGGAGGACATGGGCCTGTGGGCCTGCAGGACCTGAGCTGAGAAGTTGGGGACAGGGGGTCTTGGAGTTGTCTGATCCTCAGGGTTACCATGAGTTGAAGTTGACTTGAGGGCAGTTAACAACAACAACTATTGGGATGACACACTGCAATCATCTTATGTTTTTAATTTTAATTTGCTCATGGGACCTGCTTCTGGAAAAAGAGGCATGTTACATTTTTACAGCAAAAAGACCAAATATCCTAGAGTGCAATAGACTGATTTGCTTTGCTGAACAAGAGGAACTTAGGAGGTGCATCTAGCCAATAGATTTATGTTTTTCCCATTGATACCATCAGCCACCTGTTTGGTGGGATTTGGAAGCATTGGAGGAAGCCTTAATTGACCTTCAGGAAATTCACACTGTGGGACTGGCTACTGGTTAGTGTAATCAAATCTCATTTTAAATGTTGGGAAAATGTAAAGTCTGTATTTAAAATTATTATTATTATTATTATTATTATTATTATTATTATTATTATTATTATT
>NC_056524.1:201168256-201207145 GCF_019175285.1 Sceloporus undulatus | reverse complement strand
TGTGGATCAGAAACAGCTCCCTAAACACTTAATGTTGGTCTGGAAATACAATGTCTTATTATCTTTATTTTAGGAATTCAGAGAGGGAACGCTTCACAGTCACAGAGACATCCAGCAACAGTCCGTGATCTTCGAAACCAACATGGATGGCGGCAGCTGTACAGAACTCAGCAGCGGTCAAAAAGGCAGATGATGCCGACTCAGTGAGGACATCAGAAATATTGTGGTCTTTAGCTACAGAAAATATGCTTACAAAAGAACTGAAACACAGGAAATATTTACAAGCAATAATGCTATTTCAAACCATGAGACTTTTGCACAGAATCACTTCCTGGTGTACCAAATGAGGTTGCCAATATATTTTTATTTTCAATATTTATTATTGATATACTGATACTGTAAGGTGCTACACAGTAAGTTTTTTAGCTCTAAAAATTTGTTTTTTTAATGCATGGGACATTCAAAATGATGCTATAATTTTGTAACCAAATCAAAACAGTAAAATAACTAAAATGAAGTTTATATTATTAGATTCCCCAACTTTCCAAAATACTTAGAAGTTACAGAGATCTGTTACTTACCTCAGTTTAGCTACTAAGGGCTTATGGCATTTTACATTACTAGAGTTTGTTTGCATACAGGATTAAGATGGATCAAGTGTGAGCAACTTCCAGACTTTTAGGGGTTTGTATATACCCACCCTCCTCCTCAGTGTGTTTTTTAAAATAAATAAAATAAAGCCCCCAAAGGGTGGGGGAATTGTCAGACACTGGGGACCATATTTGCTTTCCAAGGGGCATTGCATGGTCACATGGCCTTTACCATCATGAAAATGTGGCCCAAGTACTCTAAAGGTAGCAGATTCTGTCTGATCTTGGAAACTAAGCAGGGTCAGGTCTGGTTAGTACTTGGATGGGAGACCAGCAATGAATACCAAGTGCTATACCAAATTTAAGAGTAAGGTACTAGCAAAACTGACTCTGAGTATTCCTTGCCTATGAAAACCCTATGGCATTCATGGGGTCGCAATTAAATCAACAGATGACTGGAAGGCATATACACACCACTGAGAACAGTTGTTTCAATTTCTTGGTAGCAAAATGTCCTCCTAAGTCCCCTAGGAGACTGCAAGAACTATTTCACCATATTTGGGTCCCTCCAGGTCATTATAGTCTGACGTAAGATGGTTAATTTTTAGGTCACCTGCTGTTAGAAAAATGTTTCTGTTGGGTCTAAAACAGCATTGGAGTGTCCTACAACATGGTGAAATGGAGTGTAGGGGGGCATTTGAGAGCAAAAATTGTGGAGCTGGTGGTGGGGTCACAAAAATGGCCTTGGAGGTCACATGCACTCTCTTCTCCTCTCTAAAAGGTGTGATGCTGTAGAGAGTGGACACAACAATATTGTTTCCATGTCTCCTAGAGAGGCTGCAAAATAAATTTTACAAAGTATAGTTGGTGTTGCAACCAAACAGGAAAGTGCATGCATCTTCTGGGTCACAATCCCTAGTCCCATGGGCACAGTTTAACACTCCCACAGATTTCCAAATCTATTGCCCCAAATCAGAATGAGACAAGCTTGCTTCAAAATTTGTTGCATATCTATTGTTCTCTTCTATTTCCCGATTCAAATTGCAATGTCTTTTCTTTGCTATTAATAATTTTCCTCTTTCTTTGGCTGGACAGAGAAATTACACCAGGTATGTTTCAGCTACCCTCTAGTCTTCTTGGTTCAATTTTTATAATTTTCATAATGAGAAACGTTCCTTAAAATGTCAAGTTTGCCACTGAGCATTAGAAGAGTCCAGTAGTACTGCTAGCACCAAATATAACTATAAAGTGGGAATTGTACAGCCTTCCAGATGATGTTGGACTGCACTTCCCAGCGTTCCTCGCTATTGGCTGTGCTAGCTAGAGCTGGGAGTTGCAGCACCTTTCTGCTTACATTGCAAGCAAAGAGGCATTTCTGTATATTCCTCCCTCCCCCTTCACTGATTGAAACAAACATCCCTTGAGTGCATGTTGAAACACACATGGAGATCTAAGTGTTGAATGAAGGAATTCCCTTACATTTGCCTTCAGACCCTCAACATTGTGGATCATAGTGTGTGTGTGTGTGTGTGTGTGTGTGTAAGCATGCCCCTGTTTGGGGTGTAAAAGGGGAGTTAGCTTGTACAGTATAAAACTGTTCTTTAATTGTGCCTGATAGAGATTTGAAGCACTGCATCAGCAGCAAGCATATAAGGGCTGCAGTAACCAATAAAAGCTTTATGTACCAACACCATTTTGTTACCAAGTCCTACCGTGTGGAAAGATAATATGAAAAATTGCTTGTTTAAAAGCTGCTAGTCACAATAACACTAGGGCTGCATCCGCACTGCAGAAATAATGCAGTTTGACTAATCTTTTGACAAATTTAACTTATTTTCAGTGGAGTTGTGATTAGACTTCTAATTTTTTTATTTATTTTTTTTGCAAACTGCCAGTGACCCTGGAAGAAACAGAAACTGGTTTCAGAAAGCTAGTACTCATCAAAACATGCAGGTGTTCGACACTGGGGTAAACAAGTCTGTTTGGTTGTGGAGGTCAGAATGACCAAAATCGCTACATGGCTCACCTTTTAGCTGCTCTGGAACCTAGTCCAGGGCCCTTCAGTGTCTGGTGGAGAGAAGAGAAGCACCTGGCTATGTCTGTATAATCAGAGGCAAAAACCAAGGACACCATTGTGGTTTTCCTAGAAGTCTCAGTAGATGATGCCATTATTCTGTGTCTGTCTAAAGGGACATAGCCAGATGCTTCTCTGTAGCTCTGCACTGGCTACTAAATAGCCAGGGAATGGGGTTTGTAGTGGTTAAAAGGTAAGTCCTGCAGGAGATGAGAGGGGACATATAGCAGTTTCCTACAGTGGCATCATTAGGGGAATGTGGGATGTTTGGATCACACCAGCTGACACTGAGGATGGGGTGACACCACTGCTCCTCAAACATCTAAATCTGGACAGAAACAGCCTGTGGCATTCACCTGTGTCCCATGAAAACGATGAAGAGATGGTGTGAGTGGGATGAGGGGCTCAATGGGAGAAGAAAGGAGAAGCCCATTTTTAAAAAGATTTTCTTTAAAAAATCCCATTTTACCCAATGTTCACTTCAATCACATGAAACTACATATATGCATTCAGGCTGTGCGTATGATATTGCAATTTAAAAGTATAATTTTTAATTTTACTAGTTGTTTATGTCACAACTATTACCATTACATTCTGTAATATACAGGAATTACCATTAATGAGTAACATTAGTACAAAAAATTTACTAAGGATTCTGTATGGTGGGGTATGGGAGGTAGTCAATGGGGGATATGGGACACCCTGAATTACTGCATCAAGTGACCCCAAAATTAGTGACACCACTAGTTTCATCTGTGGAACCTTTACACTACATTCCCCCTTTGCAGGATCTCTATGTATTCCTCAACATTTCATAGATGAAAACCAGGACATGTGTATTCAAGCAACCTCCGAAGGTGGCAAAAGTTATTGATGAAGATGAACACACAAGCTAGGAGATTTGCTTTTGTCTTGAATCTAAAGGGAAGGGCAAGTTTTTTCGTCCCTCCACTTTGCACTGCTGAGTAAACTGAGTACAAACTACTTTTGAACTTTTAACTCAGTTTGCAGCAGCTGAAGTAAACTTGCGGGGGGGGGGGGCAGGAAAGTGGGAACACAACTGAGAAGCTGGGACATTTTCAAAGCAGCTGAAAAAAAATAGGACAACAGAATCAACTAGGACTGGCCCTGTCAAATTGGGGAGGTTGAAAGCTACATCTGTACCACTAGGTTTCTGAAATTAATTGGCCTAACATTTGAAACCATCTTACAAAAGAAGAAAATGAAGACACTGACAGTGAGAATTCCCTTATTAACATCTCCAAAGTCTTAGGCGGAGAGTTATTACTAAAACTATCAAAAGCTGGTGTGACACCCCCCCCCCCTCAAATGTAGAATATATACCAGTCATGCCAGAATTAAAACATTGTTGGTGGTTCATGAGATTGTATATATGGAATGAACAAGTTGGTGAGCTAAAGGGAGCCATGATTTAAGACTGTAGAGAGCTGGGGGGGAAATGATGCTTGGGTCCTGGCCAGTAAATGTGAAATGCTGCATGAATGCCCCCTAGTGGACAAGAGAATGTGATTTTTATTAGTTTAAGAAGTCTTGCCATAGGAGAGAAAGAAGAGTTCTCTTGCAGAGTTTTCGATGATGCTCAGAGTCCAATGGCCTATACACTAAAGGCACCAGATCTCATCTGATCTTGGTCAATCAGCCCTGAATGGGTGACCACCAATGAATATAAGGTGCTGAAGGCTATATTTCAAAGGTACGAACTTGCAAAACCACCTCAGTATTCTTTGCCTAAGAAAACCCTGTGAAATCCATGAGGTTCCCAGAGGTTGGTGAGTGGTTTGAAAGCATGATAGCTCTCCAGGGTACATAGTTGAAAAGCTTGTCTGAATCTTCCTAATTCAATATGATTGCTTCCTTACTTTGAACTATGTAATTGTTGAAAAAAAAACTGTTGAAAAAATGCACACATTTAAGATAGAGCCAACATTTTTATTTTTATTAGAAACCACCTCTGTAAAATAGCCACTGATTGGAAAGACACATGTACAACAAAGAGGAATTTATATTTTATCTAGGAATGCAATGATAGTACTTTTGCACAGATCCATGAGTGAACCTTTTGGATTTGAGATTCTCAGCTTGTGTGTGGAATCTCTGTGCCCTGACTTCATCAGCTATAGTACATAGGTGTTAACAAAGAATTGTAGCATAAAAGGTGGGGCAAAGGAGTCAACTGCTACACCTCTGGTACTTTCCCCATTGATGCTTCCAGTTGTCAGGGCATTGAAAGTACCAAAGCTTTCTTGACTCTTCTACCTCCTACTTGCCTTAATGTCCCCAACATAACACCTGTGTAGCACCAGTAAATGACACAACAGAATACAGAATCACAAAACATGTTATAATGCTATTTAGCAAGAGCATTAGCAAGTACACTTCTATACCACTTATCAGTGAACTAGCACTTCCTAACCGGTTTACAATGTGTAAGCCAATTGCCCCCAACAAACTGGGTACTCATTTTACAGCCCTATGAAAGGATGGAGAAGACCTTGTAGCCCTGCCTGGGATTGCACTCACAACCTTGTGGCTGCAGCACTGGCATTTAACCACTATGCCACCAGGGTTCTACTGAGAGCATATATACTGGCCCAACAGTCTCCAAGATCTGGAAGCAGTATTTAAGAACCAGTGTGTATTATACCGCCAAACTTTGTTACAAACACAAATAAGTAAGGCTTCTCATATTTAATTTAAGAGACTTATCGCATGACAAAATAACGTCAAAATGGAGCAGGAGAGTAGCAGCAGCTTTCTCCGTACCTCTCTGTATGTCATTCCAGCACTTCCATTCTTTTCATATGGGACATGGTCATAAAAGCATATCTTTTGTCACACTGGAAAAATCTGTTTGACAAAAGGCATTCTTTTACAACCATCTCCCTCAGGAAGAGAATATAAGTTTGTAACACCTAGTCATAGTACACAGTACACAAACAACTATATTCAGTTTATATAAACTATTGGGTACTATAGCATTTTCCTTGTAGCTTTTGTTGTTGAGAAACTGTTACTTCATCACAACATATTTGTTAGCTGGGCCACTGCTCTTTAGAGTTCCTGCAACAACTAATTTGTTGCATGAGAAAACGATTGTCTGTAAATGTCCTTGCACTACGGTAAGCCTGCTGAGTCCCTCTGACTTTACATCATCGAGCACAATGTTGGAATGAAGTATTTGACATCAATTTCTCCCCTTTATATATAGCCTGCTTTGAGAAATGATTCACATGCAAATGAAATCAAAAATAAAATCAGACATGCCTAATCTTCCTTGGGTTTAACAGATTTTCTGCAGAGAATTCAATCAAGTCCTGTCTTGCTGTAATTATACTCTTGTTTATCGGAGAAGCTATGACAAAATATGTTGAAAAAGATTATGTATTCTTCCAAATAATCTTTTTGTGATAGCATTCACAGTATTTGGGTAATGACTTTTTAAACTTCTGAACTTAATTTCATACATATAGGGCATAGTCCTTATGCTGATGGCTGTACAGAATATTAGAAGATGTAGTACTAGCTCAAAAAGGAAACAATTATATGGATATTAACGAGAAGCACTGCAAAATTCAGTAAACGGTATTGGCATCACTAGGGGTCACATCATGGAAGGCAGGAAAGAAAATGTCACCATTGTGCCTCAAATCACCTTCAAATGTCAGTTGCAGCAATTTAAGAATTAACTCTTTTTGCATTTTAAATAACCTTCTGGCTTCTGTTCACAAACTGAGCCTCCATGTATGCATGACGTGTTAATTCTCTTCAGTGTTCAGGACACATCCTTTCACAAAGTGGGATATATCACTGGATCTAGAGAGGTTCCCTGTGGTTGTAAGTTGCTAAGTGGCCATGAATCCACTGATTCAGGATGTGTCCCAGTCAGTTCTGATGGTGGTAACTGGTTTATTAGATCTCGTACAGAGATATGTGCTTTGTACCAACATTAAACTCTAAGCCATAATGTCTTTGGGTCGGAATTATTTTTGGCAAACTGGGTCTTATTTTATACACAGCTAAAAAGCAGCCAACTTTTAGTTGTGTTGCTTGATGCCCCAAACTTCTCTCAATTTTTTCTTCATTGGCTAGAAAATATCCAAATGAAAAGGCTAACAAGGAGCCTTCAGTTTACCTTGCCCACACCCCACCTCCCCGACAACCCCTTAGTGTAACACCGCAACATTAAAGAGATCTGACTAGAAACCAAATTCTTTTTGCTAACAACAAATCCTGGATTGCACAATGCTATAACCACCAAAACTAGAAATACACAAAAGCATTTGTATGTACAGCAAAGTATTTATGACATCAATGAGATTAGAATCAATGTTTCCACTTATGTTAACTCTCTGTGCTGCTACATAGTGCAACTCTGCTAAAAGGAGCAACGTTCTAAGAAAGGCCCCGTTATGGCAAGCTGGATCTCATCCTATACACAGCTTGAAAGCATCTGGCCAGGGTCCATAATTTCTTCTAGATGGAGCGACACAGTATACATACTTCTTGTGGCACTTTGCCTTTTCCAGACCTTTTATCTACTGTCAACAGTATCCTGTAGTCCATGAATGGCCAATTCTAGTCATAAGTCCACTCTTGACACTATGAAAACCTAACTAGCACCTTTCTTCTCCCATTCCTGTAAAAGAAAAGAAAATATGCTTTAGAAGAGTTTGTCTTTGGTTCTAAATCATGATTTATCCATTAAAAATGCTTAGGCCACATTTCCTTGGGCTCAAGATGGAGTTACTATAATCATAAGCACAGTGGATATGGTTCATATACTCCTTACCTTAGCTTTCTGTAGAACTGTTCCTTTCCCTGTGACCATGATAGAGAGTGGCCGGTTTTTTAATGCCATTGCTGAATTGACGGGCGAGTTTTCAGTACTATTAATAGAGTTGGCAACTTTCATCTGTTTTTATGGAAAAAGAGGATAATTGTGGTCATACAAACTGTACTAAAATAACCATATGTTGGCTAAACATTTGAAATCAAGGAGCCTTTCTTGCTTAGGGCTCTGGTTTTTAATGCTAAAAGCATAGCTTGAAAGAGTCACTTTTTGGAGGGAAGGCCACTGGCTGTGAGGACTCTGGAAGCTGTAGTTGTAAACTTTGGTCTAAAAACACACTGCAGAAATAATCCAGTTTGAGATCACTTTAACTACCCTGGCTCAGTCTTAGGGAATCCTGGGACTTGTAGTTTATTGTGGCACCAGAGCTCTCTGATAAAGCTAAATGTCTCACAAAACTACAGTTCCCAGAATTCCTTAGCACTGAGCCAGGGCAGTTTAAGCAGTCTCAAACTGGAATATTTCTGCAGTGTGTTTTTGACTGTCCTCAAACTCTGGTTGACTGTGCACACTGAAGTCACACCTGGTCTTTCTGTGGCCCTCTACAACTAATGTAAATAACTGATCCAAGATGTTGGTCCTTGACTTAAATTGCAAGGGCAGATTCATCATAATGGATAGACTTATCTTCTATATGTTTATGTATTGTTTACTATTCACATAAATTTAGGGAGGACAAGCTGATCAATCAGCTAATCAGAATGGGGAAGCATACAATTTTTTGACTACAACTCCAAAAATCATCTAACTAGCATGTCCACAACCATACTGGCTGGACGGCAGCTTTGCAGTTAAATGTTTTGTTATGAACACTTTTGATAAATTCTTTGAAGTGGCAGCACCTAAATTGACAAAAGAGACGCAATTTCACAATTTTTTTTACTGCAGGCTCAGTAATTCGAGACACAAGAGATCAGTAACTGGATTTTTTTTTTGAGGTCTTTTAAAAAGCAGACAGAAGCCTCATTCTCACTAAATTGGTTCTAAAAGGTTCTTTGCTCCACTTTGCTCTGCTTTAGTAAAAGATCCCTAGTTCCCACTATAAAGGGGAACATTTCCTTATCTCAGTGCAAGGTTGTGTTTTTTTTTTTTTTTGGACACAATTGTTGTTCCCATTTGCACTGCTCATGTGTCAATCATATGATGTCACAGAGATGTCACCCCCCCCCTAGTGCTCCCTTTTTGGTTTTTTAAATATATAAAGTAGTTGCTTTACTAATCCAACAATTTTGCAATTAATTAAATTTTAAAAATCCCCAAAAGGCAGCACCGGGGGGGGGTGTTTATATCTCCAGACCCTTGCCATGGTTGAATCGCTGGATGCAAGCATGGCAGGGAGCAAGGGGGACCTCCAGGGGTCCTCTCTGGACCTGTGCCAGGAGGAGGAGGAGGGGGAGAGAGAAGGCTCCATTCCAAATGGAGACAAGGCCAGAAACAGAGCGCAGATGTTCCCTTTTATTTATTATTTTTCTTTCTTAAAAGACACTTTGAAATAGACTCCCTATCTGCTGTGTTGTTATAAATGATTTGAAAGGGGTCATTGCTGAAAAGAGTTCTACTGCTACCATGAATCAAAAGATCTAGCTACATACTTTAGGGCTTGCATTCTCCAGGTGTGTGGTATCCACAGCAGTACCAAGTGTAACTGGACCAGATTCAGCTTTCCTTAGATTTTCTTTTACTTCCACAAGGTTCAGCTCTAAGTCTACACGCTGATCTTCTTTCCGTTTGCATTCCTCCTCTATTTCCTTCAGATTTTGCTCCATTGTGGACAAAAGGCTCTTGTCTGTTAAATAAAGCACATGGATGTGGATAAACTAATAAGTGACAGTCATTGTGCAAACAGCCAGCCCCCAGCCTCACTCTCATTTGCCTTTTCTTATGGCTGCGCAAGTTATGTATAGAAAATAAAAAAGAATTGTATGGTATCTCTTAGACTAACATATCTATTACAGCATGAGATGTCAGGGATTACAATCCACTTTGTTTTATGCATGGAGTATAATCTTAGACTGGGGATAGGATCAGAGCAAACTGGATATAGAAGGTGTAATTATACTATAAACACTGGCTATCAATAAAACTCTTGGTGACAAGGATAAACATCCTTTCTTCTTCTGCCTTCAGAACCTAAAGAAATAGGTCTAAGATCAGGACTGGTATCCTCCAAGATGAATCTCTTCTACATCAGTCCTCAACTCACAACCTTACAAGATAAACTGGTGGCACATTATGCTTAAGAATATAAACTCTTCTTCAACTGGCACCATGGGCCACCAAGCAGAACAGGGATATTACCTGTGCAGCCTGTCAGCAACTCTTTCATCTCTCTTTTCTCTTTCCGAAGCTGTGCCAGCTGGGAGCGGATTTCTTCTTTTTCCTTCTCCAGGCGATCTCGTTCTTCTGAGTATCGCTTCACTTCAGCTTCTGTCCTGTTTTTGCCCAGTTTGGTTTCAACAGGTGCTGTAGACAGAGACACAAAACTATACTGAACTATGGCAGATAATTTAGCAATACACCATAATTACAGGAATCTGGCTACTTCATGAACTGGCACAAGAATTTTGACACACGTTATAAAGTTAGCAGCAGAAGACACCACTTCTTAAGTTTTTATCATCAAGCTCTTGGCTTGAAAGATATTGTTGCAGCAATCAATAAACCCACCTGGATTCACTGCCTTGGGCCGTTCTCCCTTCTCTTTGGGTGCAGTCACAACTGTGGTGGCATTCTTAAACTCAAGGCCACTATGTGGAAAGGCAATTTGCTGCTGCTGAGCCTGGATTTTTACTGTGGTTGTCCTCAGTGGCAAGAGCTCATCCACATCTGGAGGCTTCTGTTGGGATAGCAGGAAGAAAAGTGGAGAATAAACAACAGTGAAGCTGGCTGTCCATTTAGGATGGGGTGAGCAACAAGCAGACCACAATCCCTATCTACTTCCCTGCTGGCACCATAGCAATAATATCACACCTTGTGAATAAGAAGGATGGCAGCCATGCATATTATTTTAAGAGAATCATGGTCTTAGATATTTCTAGGAAGCACAGTATGGTGTAGTGGTTTGAGCATTGGCGTAGGACTCTGGAGACTAAGGTTCAGATCTTGGCTCGGCTATGAAACTCACTGGATGACCTTGGGCAAGTCACACTCTCTCAGCCTCAGAGGATGGCAATGTCAAACCCCCACTGAAGAAACTTGCCAAGAAACCCCCAGTGCCTTAGGGTTGTCATGAGTTGGAAATGACTTGACAGCACACAACAAAAGGAAGCACAATTCTTTAAAAGAAGCTGCACATCCTCCATATGCATTAGTTACCAGAAAAGAACATTGGAAATTGGCCTGCAGGGAATTTGGCAGTGGGGACAGAGGAAGGGTGCAGTGCCTTAGTGGGTTGTGAAGAAAGAGGTCCAATGCTGCTCCTGACTGAAGATCCCTGCAAACTGTTTTATTATGAAGCCAGACTATCTATGCTTCTAAGTCTAGGGTAAACAAATGTGGCCCTCTGGATGTTTTTGAACTGCAGCTCCTGTAATTCCTCACCACTGGTTGTGCTGGATAGGGTCGATAGGAGTTCAAGTCCCAAAATATCTGGAAGGCCAGAAGTAGCCACCTTAATCTAGTTGATATAACATTATCTACTCTGACTTGTTGTTTTTTTTCGGAATCTTGGACAGAGATTCCATCACCTGCTCTTTTTATAACTAGATTTTATGACCAATAATAGAGGCAAAAGTGAGATACAGAACATTTTTTTAAAAAAAAAACCCTAATAGAAATAGTGAACATTTTAACAAGCTGGCTTAGACTGAAGCCAAACCTGAAGCAATTTAGCATGACTGCTCTAGAATTCTTTCTAGATGCTGTCTTTCTACAACTGGCTATACAGTTATCCCTCCATATTTGCAGATTTGATATTTGCGGATTTGATTATTCACGGATTTGATTAATAGGTTCTCTCTAGGAATCTCTAGGTCCTCCAGTGCAACTCTATGGTCAACTTTAACTAAAAGTTGCACTGAAAGACCTAGAGATTCCTAGAGAGGATACACTACTAGGCATTTTGTGGTCAGTGTCTCTCAGACGGCCACAGAGTTGTCCTGGAGGACCTAGAGATTCCTAGAGAGGTGTCCTCTCAGTAAAAACATGTTGTTTTTGTTATTTGCGTTTTTTCCATATTCACGGGGGTCTTGTGCCCCTAACCCTAGCAAATATGGAGGGACAACTGTACATCCTGCTGTCATAAAAGGTGCTTTACCTACAAAATCAGTGCATTAAAACTGCCAGGAAATGAACCTTGGACCTTCTGAAGGCCAAGTATGTACCTAGCCATTGAGATATATCCCTCTTCCTCAGTATTTCATATTCATGTCTGTGCAATACCTTGTCTGGAGTTTCCAATGATCTTCTGTTCAACTCGCCTTCTTTATGGACCATGGATGAATCTTTCTCAGAGTCAGTTGAACTCTTGCTGGCAGATCTTTGCAGAGGAGGAGATGCTGAAGGGGACAACTGACCATGCTGCTTGCCAGCACAGTACAGGAAAGTCTGAACTGGTGTGAGGTCAAGATAGACTCTGTCCTGTTCCCCTTCACATTTGCTTTCACTCTGAGGTATTTCCTCCTGAGAAATATTAAATATATCATCTTAGAATGATTTCAGATCAATACAGCTTGATCCAGAAAGAGTGAGACCCCCATTTGACACCAAAAATTCAATACTATGTAATATTATTGGTCGCAATCCTGTTGAGTAATTATGAATTTGTAACCCAGTTACACACTCGTGATTGTTTCATATTCACGATCCCTGTATCTTGAGTTTAGGGGATACATAGGGACTGTGAAAAGATCTCAATCCCCAGTTACTGCGCAGCAGGAACTAAGATTGTTGGGGTCTGTTCCTTGTCATTCAGGAAGCAGCAGGTTGATCGTCTCCCCCACTCTGGGGAAGATCTCTAGCTCAGGGGTTCTGCTTTTGACTGTTGCACTCAAGATTTCACAGGAAAGGGGATGGAAATGTCAGTCAGCTGCTTCCTATTTGATCGGTGAACAAACTCAATCAATTACAGTGGCTGCTGCCTGGTAAGTGGAGATTGTAGGAAACAGGATGGGAGTCATTTTGTGTCGTACTGTAACTTCACACATTCAGAACTCCCCAACAGGATGCTCGTATGTAGCCTTAGCAATGCTGATGTTAATTCTATGTAGAATTCATAACCAGCATTCCAGAACAAAAAGTATTTCATTGCTACTCACAATTAAAGAGGAGTATGGATATGAAACAAAGCACATTGTACAGTTTAGGCCATCATGTGGTTAGGTTCATTTGTCCTTTCTTGCAGTAATCACTTGAAAACAAAATGGCCTCCAGTGCAAGATCCTCACCATTGTTGCTTCTGGAACATCCACATCATCGTAGAGTTCTTCTTGTTCCTCCTTTTCCTTTGGCAAGTTGTCAATGTATGTGTTGGGCTCTGAGAACTTCCTCTGCATTAAGCTGGAAAATGTGAAAGGGGATATGCCATCAAAGACTGTACTTGCTGTGTGAAGCGATGGGTCCTGCCTCAGATCACACTGCTGTTAACAGCTTTTAACATGTTCCTGACTCCTGTCTTCCTTCAAACATGTACAGGTATACAGTATGACCAAACAGCCACAAAACCCATTTCTTTTAGTTCAGACTGGAAAGGGTACTTCAGCACTCTACATTAGCCAAACAGACCAGTCCTTGCACCAGAGGATAAATGGACATAAATCAGATGTTAGGAATGGGAATACACAAAAATTGATGGCTGTTCCATCTCAGACTTCAGAACAGTGGTCCTTGAATAAGAGAACTACAAAGGTAGATTGGAAAGAGAAACAGCAGAATTGGAGTTCATCCATAAACTACAATCCCTTAGCAATAGATTAAACAGGAATAATGGCTTCCTGGCTCACTGCACAGATTTCAGCACTATCTTACCACATCCTCATGAGAGCGTCCTACACTCATCTATTCTCTGCTAAGGCCAAGACATTGACCCTAGTTACTCTTTTGCAGCCAAGGTCCAAACAGTCAAAGCACTGATGTTTGTTTGTTTTTTAATTAACAGGGATGATAAAATCTGTCACCCCTGCCTCTCCAGTTGCCTAAGCCCCAATTCTCAAAGTATCTGACAGTGACATCTGAACTATCACTATTATTATGCTGTGTATTTAGGGATGGCTTGCTCGTCAGTTGGTAATTAAGAATAATTAGCTTTACAAAAGATTTGTTCCCAGTAGAAATGAAAGCTATTAGAACTGGTTTGCTGCCACAGGAGACCTTTCTTGGGAACACAGAGATGGGGTTTGTAATTACGGGAGCCTGCGCTTCCAAATCCACCAATAGGCCCATCAGCTATGTTGAAGGTTACATGCATGCCACATTTCTGTGTCTTAACCATAACAATGTCTTCCACTGAAAATGTTAGTTTCCCAAAGTCTCTCTGGGAGGGAAAATGTTACTAAGGAGGTATATCTATTTTATTCTGAAATAAAGGCATATTTCTTACCCTATTGTCTGTTAAAGGTTTATATGAATTTTCTGTGTTGGATGACAGGGATCACTGAGAGACCCAAGTCCTCTTCCATGTTCTAGGGCCATTCCTCTGATATTTTTGTCAAACGATTCTGAACTCAGCGAAACCCAAAAATACAGTCAGAACACATTATAAGCCTAAAAAGCTGCTGAAATCACTCTATTATGAATTCTATTTGAATACCAGAACCTAAAAAGAAAATAATCAAGAAAGGGACTTATGATGACTGCCCACTGCTATAGGTCAAAGCCTAAATATGGTCAAAGACAGGTGCAAAATTGCTAGTTACTGAACCTGATTATCACATCAGAAAAGAGACCAATCAAGCTGATTCTTATTCCTTATTTTTTACCAATGAAATTTTCATGAAGTGGTTAGTTCAATTGAATGCAGTTCCTATAATGGGTATTATACAGCAGAGCAAACTCTTTTCTTGGTGTTTGGTTTTGATAGCAATTATCAAGAACTTGATCAGGAGGGCTTTAAACTGAGTTCCGAGGGGAAGGGAGACAATATTAAGGAAGGCGAAAGGGATGGCGAAAATAGTCAAACTGACATAGAGGAAACAAGAAAAAAAGTGCAAGGACCCAACAGTGGGAGGCAAAAAAACTTGCACTGGCAGCAAGTAAAAGGGAACTATGGTCTGCGATGTCTCTACACCAGTCTTTCTCAAATAGTGGGGCGGGCCCCCCAGGGGGGGCGCGAAGCTCCGTAAAGGGGGGCGCGAGGCTCTGTTATGCAGAGGTGTACTTATAACAATTTTATAGACAAATGATACTATTTACAGTTGCGCGGGGGGGTGCGAAATGTTTTCTTCTTCCTAGGGGGGGCATGACAGAAAATAATTGAGATTCTATGATTCTATACTGTATTCCTGTCAAATTATGCTTCTACTCTTTCCCAGAAAAAGACTCTCCTTTTGTAGTGTCAACCAATGCTAGAAATCAGCCCAAAGAAAAAAAGGTCTGGATGTCAAATATGCACCCAAGACAACTTACAGTAACGAATTCTTTGCTGCACTGACGATGCAGGAAACCCTATCAGCATCAACATAATCATAGGTAAGTTCTTCAGGGTCTGTTTTTGAGCCAGATTCTGATAAAAGGAGACCAAGCCAGTGACCCATTTCTTCACAAGTCTTGGCCTGTTAAATAATGAAAGAAGAAACAATTTGTATGTTGCAGGTCAAACTTACCACAAGAGACCTGACCTTACCGTAACAGACCTTATAATCTGGAAAATGGGTTAGATCTAAAGAAACATTAATGGAAAAAAGCAAGAAGGAGGAGACTTTCCCTTTCCTCCTCCTCTCCAACAGCTCTTCCATCCAGAACTCAGAAAGTTACTTTCAAGAAGCATTAACATAATGCCATGCTGAAGCTATCCATAACTTAGCATATGATATTCTAGGATTTAGAGCAACACCCTGCTGTTTCAGCATGTCATTGTATTAATTCTTCTTGAAATTAATAATAATAATAATAATAATAATAATAATAATAATTTTTATTTGTAATTCCCACCTTTCCCTGCGGATCGAGGCAGGATTACAGCAAAGAATAAAAACCACAATACAAAACAAAATACAATATTATCTAAAAACACAGTGAATAAAACAACAGCAATATTACTACCAATCACTAAAAAGGCCAAATCGGCATCAATTTTCTGTGTTATCAAGTCAGAGTGGGAATGTCCAGGACTGGTTGGTAAATCTCCATCCCTGGACATGGTCACACTTCCCCTAGAGGACAAAGTTCACAGTTTGGGAGTACTCCTGGACTCATCTTTACAGCTGTCATCTCAGGTGGAGGCAATGGCCAGGAGTGCTTGGTACCAACTTCAGTTGATATGCCAACTGTGTCCCTACCTGGCCCAGGGGGACCTTGAAGCAGTAGTACATGCACTAGTAATCTCTCGTCTTGATTTTTGTAACGTGCTCTACATTGGGCTACCTTTGTACCAGGTTCAGAAGCTTCAATTGATCCCAAATGCAGCAGCCAGATTGGTTATAGGAACATCAAGATTTGACCATATTACTCCAATATTAAGATCTCTTAATTGGCTGCCGATCAGCTTCCGGGCACAATACAAAGTGTTGGTTATTACCTTTAAAGCCCTACATGGCTTGGGCCCAAGTTATTTAAGGTCTGTACCCCTGTCACGTCAGAAGCCGCTGGCTGTTGCTCCCACTCCCCTTTGCATGAGTAATTTCCAGCATGAGAAGGAACTGTGATGGGGACTTTATTTTTGGCAACTGCAGTGGGGGATCACTCACATTAAGGAACAGAAATGGTGACTAACTCCTGAGCAGCAGGAGAACAGATCCACATGGATCCCCTGTAAATGTGGAAAAAAACAAGCTGGAATTCAGTATGTCGTACTGTAACTCTGGTGCTTCTGAATATATATGATTCCAGCTACTATCAATAAATATATATTTAGTTACTTGCAGTGGCATCCCCAGGCTTGGTGGCACCCAGTGTAGCAGGGGGCTGCTGAGGGAGATAGCAGTGGCCTGGACTGGCCTGGCCTCCCAGTCTCACCTGCCACCCTCACCACTACCTTGGGTCCCTTCTGGGGAGAGAGTCAGGCTGGTGATGAAGCCACAGGGGACTCACTCACCCCTCTGCTGGCCTTGGCTCCCTCCCAGGGAGAGAGCCAGGTGGTGATGAAGCCATGACAGGTGAGCTTGACCCTTTGCCACCACCTCAGCTCCCTCCCTGGAAAGAGACCTGGGCCAGTGACAAAGCCATGAGGGGTGCGCTCACTCCTCCACCACAGCAGGAGGGCCCCGCAGTGTGTCAACCTCAGTTTCACTTGGTGTGGTCTGCACCCGTCCAGTTATGCCACTGGCTACTTGCTGCCTTTTCATAAAGCCACCCAATTGGCTGCCTGAGACAGTAATGTTATTCTCCCTAATAATATGACCATCATGTCCAGTCTGCCCCTCCCAAAGCCTCGTCCAAAGTGTAGGAAATCTTCCCAAATCTGATGAACTGGGAAAAAGAAATCCCCAAAATTGTATGGTGGCTTCTTGTTGGAATGGAAGATGAGAAGGCTCTCAGGAAAAAGTGGTGGAAAGGAAGTCAGTCTTCTGCCTACTTACTTCTACCAACATTTCTTTGGATCCAGCCAACAAGAAGCAGAATGCAAGGAAAGGAAACCATTCTAAGATGTGTTTACAATTTTGTGTCTCATGTTCATGTTTTGATAATGTGAAAATTATTATTTTTTTCTTTTTACAAATTGGTTTTAATTTTTTCCCCTGCCAAGATATATTCAAAGCTGAATTTGTAGATGAGCAAGGTAGGTAATGGATGGGAAAGGAAGTGGTTGAACAAGGGTACTTCACTGAACCAGCATTTCAAATGAATGCTGTCTTTTTATTTATCTTTTGCCCAGAAGAGGGCACCAACCTGACTTTCCAAAGATCCTCTATCAGAGGGCCCCAAAATAATTATGCTTAAAACTCTGACAACAAACAGTGAAAGAAAGCAACCTGTTAGTATCCTAAATGACCCATGTGAACATTTTTTATAACCTTTACTTGTCCTGAATCAAAATATTATTCTAAAATGTACCTTAACTTTAAGTGATTGTAAGTAATTTTTACAGTAGCCCTTATTCTTGTTCCATCAACCTCAGCAATCCATCTGCTCAGCAAAACAAAATTTGGAATGTCTGACTGCTAAGTCTGTTGTTGTCAGCAAACAGTCCTCCCACTACAAAACACAGGAAATTTGTCACAGTTTCCTCCTCCTCCCACTCTAATGGTGATGACATCAGAGAATCTAAGATTAGAGGTAAACAGAAAAGCAAAACAATGCTGATTCAAAGCAAGTGAAAGTAGCAGATATGAGTGACTTGCCCTTTTCCCTCCTTAATGTTTCAGCTGCTGAACTACTGTATGTAATCCCACTGAAGTTACTGATTTTTTCAAAACAAGTATTTTTCTTTTGCTATTATATCATCTGCAAGTGGTTTTCACTCCATTCTGCATAATGCAGAATCATCCCCCTGCTCCCCCAAAATCAATAAAATAATTTTGTATGAACATTAATGACTATGTTACCTACTTATACTTGCCTTGAGCAACATTTTCCACACCCTCTGAACATCCTAAAATGCTTCCTCACAGAGGGTATTGAATGAGCTGGTATGTTACTAAACATATAACCTCCAACTTTATACTGATAAAATCTGGGACATGTGACCAAGCAAAATCACAATGTCGTGAAGATGGAAAAAAATATTAATGAGGGAAAACACAAGCTGGAAGAGGCTGCCAGTGGTTTGCTTTTGCCTGAGCCTACTAGGAAGACTAATATCCCACCCATTCTTCACCTTGCCCCTCACTGGGTTCAGTGTGTACAAACTGTTTTTGCACAAAGAACTCATTTTCAGCAATTGACATAAGATGAGGATTAAGGGGAAATGGGGGACAAAAGAGACAGAAACTGGGAGGTTTTAAAAACAGTTGAAAAAGTGGGACAAGAGAGAGCTAACTGGGACTGTCCCTGCTAAATCTGGAGAAATGGAGGGTATGCGATTCATTCTGTGTTATATTGCAGAGTATAAAATATTATTGCACCCCTATCTTTGTCCAGTTCTCCCTTTACATCTTGCTTGTTTTCCCCCTCAATTGTGTGTGTGTTTGAGCGAGAGACAAATGGCCCAATTTAGAGATGAGGTGAGGACAGAAGCAGCTGAAACAGAGGAAAAGAAAGGGGGATTGAGGAAAAAGTTCTACGCAGGGAGTCTTCCATAGTGGCCTATATTTATTCATTTTCAAATGCACAACTCACTTTATGGAGTGTAGTGATGAAGAAAAATTATGAAAAGGGCTCTTATGTATCTTCCTAGGAACAAGTGGGGGATTTCAGCTAATTTTGACTAATTGAAGAAAAATGCTGAAAAACCCTTCCTATCTGAGAATCAGACTCACTAAGTAAGCCACATAGAGAGGTACAAATAAATAAAAAAGAAGTTACAAGAAATGGAGGGGGGAGGTAGAAACAGAGAAGCTGTGAAGGAAATTTCAGATGGAAAGAAATGAAGGTGAGTGCACTCACCACCAACTCTGCACTCTATACGCTTTGTGACATATTGGCTGGGATCCCAGGTAGATCTGACAAACCATAAAGGTCTACCAAATGATGTCTGCTCCCTCCCTCTGTCCTCACATGCAGAACCCACCACTCTCTTGCTCCCTTCTGTGACTGATGGATCTGCTGGCTTGGCGGTAAAGAAAATCTCCCAACTGGCCAGCACATCATCAGACCCAGGAAAGGCTACTGAAGAGAAGAGAGGGGTATTAAAAATGATCTGCACTGGATGTCCAATATACTAGATATGCCACTATCTTGGCCTGCTACCAGGTTGTTGTGAGGATAAACATGGGGGTGAGGAGAGCCATGTAAGCCTTGATCTCAATGAAGGAAAGCCTGGATGAATAGTCAACAGCAAAAAAGCAAACCAAACTTATTTGTCTGACTCCTTCAAAATGTACTTCTCCATGGCAATTATGTGTTATTCAATGAAAATACATCCAGGAATAAGTGGTGCACAAAAGCACAGTAAACCCAACCAATAGCTTCCAGACAATACTATGCCATGTCATACAGGTAAGAAAAAAGACATTTTTTGACAACACCTCCCAGAATCCACTAGTCAGAAGATTGGGAATGCTGGTCAGAGGACTTTGATGATTGTAGGGCCTGTCACATGCCACAATTATAGCACTATAGTAACATCATTGGGAATCCTGGGATTTGTAGTTTAGGTTGGGCTGTTTAGAATCCTCAGCCAGAGATCTTCACCAAAGAGTGAGTTCCAGGATTCCACAGGATGTTGTCATGACAGTTAAAGTGGAATCAAAGTGGTTTAATTGTGGAGTGTGAACAGACTCCTAGTAGATTTGCCAGACTGAAAACTGGAGAGGCCTGTAACTGTGTAGTATGAAAAGGATCATACTGTAGGCCAAAACAGCTCTGGTCGTAGTATGGCATACTAAACAATTGTGCCATTCACAACCAAACTTCAAAAGAGAGTGATAAGCCATACCTCTAACATGGCCCGTTCTTCCCCATTATGCAGAATCCGGAATGAGTAGAGGTGATCAGGACTTGGGTCTGGGATAATTTCACAGCCTATCAGGTTCAGAGGCTGTTGGGCAGTTTTGGTTTTGTTCTTATCCTGGTAGAAGTGGAGCTGTCCCTCTTTCACATAACACCACCGAGATCTCCACTGGCTATTCACCAATACATTCAGATATGCTGCAAAGAAAAATATGTTTCCTTAGCAATCTTTTTACAGTGGGTTCTTGAAGTGATATAGTGGGCTTCTGCAACACCTGATCTAGAGAAGCTTTGAGAACCAATGTGATATAAAGTGTAAGAGTGTCAGACTGGAAATGAAGAGATCCATGGTCTCTACTACATAATTAAATTCTCTTAGCCTGAACTACCCACAAAGGGTTGCTGTATGGATATGGGGGGGGGGGGGAGAGGAGAACTATGGACCCCTTGATATCACTGAGAGAAAAGCAAGACATAAATGTAACAGTAAGAGTAATCAATAGCTTTAGTCAGTGATAAGAATGTTCTATCATATGCAGTAGGCTCAATTTCTTGTGGAGTCAACTCATCACGGAAATGTTGATCCAAATTCTGATACTGAAAGGCTATTCAAAATGAAAAGGTTTAAATTTCCCTCTCAAAACTGAAAGGGCAAAACTTTATTTTGACTTCTCTGCAGGAAAAAGGAGAAAAAGTATCTGAGGAGCCTCCTTTAAACATTTAAATTTCTTCTCGTCACAACACTAATGGCACAGTGGTTAAATGCCTGTACTGCAGCCACTCACTCAAAACTACAAGGTTGCGAGTTCAAGACCAGAAAAGGGCTCAAGCTTGACTCAGGCTTGCATCCTTCTGAGGTTGCTAAAATGAGTACCCAGATTGTTGGGGGCAAATTAGCTTACAGTTGTAAACTGCTTAGACACTGCTTAGGCGGTATGAAGTGGTATATAAATGAAGCTTGTTTGTTTGTTTAGTTAGATTGATGTTCCACTCTGGATCACCCTCTAGGTCATGGGTTTGTTGGACTCCCAACTCCTATCAGCCCTAGGCACCATAGTCAATGACTGGGAACTGCAATCCCACACGTTCTGGAAGGCAACATGATTCCCTCTTCCAGACTTGCCTCTAGGCTATGACTAACAAAGATTAAAAGAAAAATAAATGTTTACAGGGATTTATTGCAGGTTACTCACTACAAGTATCCAAAGACCGTTCTGGACTGTCCAGTGAGGCAGATTTCTTTCTTCCAAGATTCATCAGGTTGCTTAGTTTTAATCCTGATGTGCCCTTCCTCTTAGCTAAAAAAAATTAAGAAAGACAGACAAGATAGAGATAAATGCATCCACCCATCCAAGCCATGTAACAACTGAATATTTAATACAATTTATCTAAACTTTGATAAACTGCTCTGAATTCAATTATTAATTCCAACCAGAGGAGATCCATTAAATCAGTTGAAACTTGCTAAATCAACATTTATGTAATTTCCATTGATGTAACTGATTTACTCTTGTAGGGACTAACAATTAGATTTTGGCCATTGGTGGGAATTGTGTGGCTCTCAAGTTGTTGCTGGACTGCAAATTCCATCAGCCTTAGCCATGATAGCAAATGATAAAGAACTCTGGGAAATGTAGTCAAATGACAACTGGAGGGCTGCTCTGTTTCCACCTCTCATTTAGGCCATTATACCCACTTTATGGTTCAACAAGTGAACAATATAAACAACTACAGTAGTGGTGTGTATCTGTTTAACCTAAATCAATAATGAATCTGTTTAACCTAAATCAATAATGAATCAAGTGACACTTTAGTGACCATTTAAGTGACACTTAAAAACCTATGGCACTACTACCTGAAGGGGAAGTGTTGGTTGGTAGGCCCAGTTATGTCAATGGCACTTTCCTGTAACTGCTTGAGGAAACAGAAAAGAAGCACAGTAATTTTCATATTTTGGTGTCCGCTAGTGGCAGCTGGTGGTTTCCATGTCAGTGGGGCAATGAACAGAGTCCTGAGATTTAGACCATGCTTTAAAGGCACCATCCAAGGGATTGAATCCTACCTGAAAAATAGGCTCAGCACTTGGGACAGCCCCTTTAAAATTTGGACTAAAACCCAAAAGAGAATAATAATACTGTAATATAAATAATAATAAAAAATTATTTATATTTTCCCACCTATCCCAGATGGATCAAGGCAGGATTACAACCCGATAAAATATACCAAACACAACAATAAAATACAATCACTACCTCACTCACAGAAACTATTGACTCTGCTTGAAAATACCATGGAGAACATTTTTTTTTAATGTTGCAGTTATAAAGTCTGTGCTTTAGCAATGGGACCATAAAAAAAGTGGGGACTTTTAAAAAAAGCCTTTTTGCTTGAGAAGTTGCATCCCGCATTGAATCAGCTGAAACCCATAGCTCAAAGGGTGAGTGTATCTGTTTTTCACTTCACCTTTAACACCTCCCACTCCAGGCCCACCCATCTGTTTAAGAAGGTAAAACTCTCATTGTCTAGTGACTGGGTGAAGGAGTAACCAATAGTCATAACCAGTAGTGAGGGAGGCACATTTTTCTTAATCAACCCCATCATGATGACCATGCTCACAGGTGTGCTTCTGCAGCCCATCCACACTACAGAATTATAACACTATTATTCCACTTTAACTGCCATGATTCTAGCCTATGGAATCCTGGCATTTGTATACAGGAAGGGGCATTTACAACTCAGCTAGTGAGCTCCTTTAGTGCCTCACCAAGCTGCAAACCCCAGGATTCCATAGGATGAAGCCATGGCAGTTGAAGTCGAATAATAGTTCTATAATTTTATCGTATAGGGTTCAAGGAATTAATAGCTATTTCTTGGCAGATCAAACTGTCTAACTCTTGATTCCAACAGAAAATGGTGTTTCTTAAGAGTTTATCACATCAGGCAAAGTGTCCAAATCCCGTGCAGAAATGGGATTTGAAAACCAGAAAACCCCACGCAAAAGCAAGTTGTTTTTCAGATACATAGAGGTTAATAAGCATTAACACGACATTAACCCAGACAGAAAGTTGACAAAACATGCTGTTTTTTACTTTCAGGATTTTCCAAAAGTAAAAAAAGCAGTGTTTTGTCGACATTCTGTCCGGGTTAATGTCACATTAATGCTCATTAACCCCGTCTTCTGACAAACAACCCGCTTTTGTGTGTTTTTCCCCACTTTCTGTCTTGTTTAATGTCAGACATCAGAAAATCAATCTGCTTTTTTCAAGTTTAAATCCCATTTTTGCACAGGATCCCACCTGTGTGATAAACTCCTTAGTTTGGTCAAAAGCATTCTTTCAACCAAATCTAATGTTGGTTGGACAGCTCTGTCTATCTGCCTATATGGTTGGGAGGTTGGGTCTCTCCTATGTCTGGTTAGCCCTGCCAGCCCTCTTTATCAGAAAGGTATGGATTCTGTTTCGGTTCAGATGTGGTAATGGAATAGCTAAGCGTTCCTTCTGTAGGTCCTTACAAAACTGCTCAAGGCTTTCCATGTATTAGTAAGGAATACCAGCCAAACCCAGCTGGCTTTTGAGGCAAACAGAAGGCATTCACCCATTCCTATTACAGCTGTGTTTTTCAAATCTACGATTCTGTTTCTTCTTTCGCTAAAGCCTTACCTAAAGCACTAAAGCTATGTTATTACCTTTATTCCCAGGGAGAATATCCAAGACAATTTGCCAGAAGTGTGAATATAACCCTACACTAGACATCTAAAATCATGCCTGTCACTTAGAACTTTACCATAGACCCACATTTAATAAAACAATTTAAGGGAGTGGGTATAGCTCTGGGACAAAGTACTGAGGACATCTGTCACAGAAAAAAATGAGGATCAGGCTAATAATCTGATCTGGAATGTATTTGCTCTCAGATTCTGCCAATGTCAGTTGGATTTAGTTCCCAGTAAACATGCTTAGGAGTCTAGTCAAAGACTGAGTTCCTATTCTTACTGATGTGACTGGTAAAATTCTCACAGGTAAAAAGGAAGACATTAAGATATTATTCCTTCATCTTAAAACAGGCAAAAGAGGTTCTCTCTCAAACACATATGTTGAATGCAAAGGTTCAACCTGCAGTATCTCCAGTTAAGATTATTAGGTAAGCAGTGATGGGAAAGACCCTTTTCTTACTGAGATCCTTCAGAGCCACTATCAATAGAAGTACACAACCCTAGATAGACAAAGACTCTGATCTGGCATAAGACAACTTGTTATGTTCCAGTGCTGCTCTTTATTATGCCACTTCACTTCTTTAGTGTTCCTTGTTGAATGAAAATGTTAGTATAAACCTCCAAGATACCCGATTTCATTATTGCTGGGTACAGTACTTTGGAATGTTAGCTTTCTGGACTCCATCTCACAGAAGCCTCCAACCTGCCTCCCTGCAGACTATGCTGGCTAGGGGATTTGGGGACTTTGGGCCCAAAAAAGTGACTTTTTCAAGCTCTGCATTGGAACAAGCTGAGTAATATAATGTTGTGATATACTTTTGCAATTTTATTGTGTACCTTCAAGTCACTTCTGGAGAACCTATCATGGGGTTTTCTTGGCAAGTTTCTTCAGAGGAGGTTTGCCGTTACCTTTCACTGAAGCTGAGAGCATGTAACTTGTCCAGTGGGTTTCATGGCTGAGTGGGGAATCAAACCCTGGTCTCCAAAGTTGTAGCCCAATACTCAAACCTCTAGACCATGCTGGCTCCTAGTTTTGCAATATATTGTTTCAATTACTTGGGAAAAACAATCCATTCAGTCAATTCAGTACCGACCAGCTAATGTACAAATTCAGTTTGACTGTCAGAGTCAGTTCCTCTCCCACCTTCTTTTAAGTTAATAATCATATTCATTTAAAAAACTATTACCATCTTTAGTTTCCATCAATTCTGTGTGACCATCAGTGCTGCTTCCACTTTCTGGTGCTGTTGAATACCTCTCAGTCTCTACCTGTGAACAAGAAGCATCAGTGAGATCCATAACACCACAATGGTTATCCACAACAAAACTCTCTGGATTTTCTTTGGACAAAATTAGTTTGGGACAAGGCACAATGCAAGATCAGATGCTCCAAGGGGAAAGATAGATTCATTCTATTGATTTTCCTCAACAGAGAAATGTACTTGTCCCATAAATATACATGCCTTAGATGTGCTTCCCTCGCTAATAAGCATTTACTAACCACTGTTTCATTCTTTTACTTGCAGGGTGAGGAATGTATTGTGGCCAAATGAACATAATATGTAAGGGCATGTCTGGGAGGAAGGAGCATGTCAGAAGGAGGCAGGAGCCACAGCCCAAAGTAAGTGGAGGGTCCACAGCTTGGGAATACATCATTGCAAGTAATGACATGACTACTTTTGGGGATTAGCAGGGTAATGCTGCTCAGTTGCCAGTGTAAAGTAACAGTATTCTTTTCCCAATAACTTTTCCTTGCTTCTCTGGGAGCAGAAGGGAGTGCTGCAACTGCTTACCTTACAATGCAAGGTAGCAGGAGGGTTTTCCTTCCTTATTATTATTTTGTTTTTACTTCAAAGCAAGGATCTTACGTTGCTTAGCGCTACAGCACAACAGAGCAGTGAGAGCCTCTGGCCATGGCAGGAAGTGATGCTGGCAGCTAAACAAACCCTAATCTCTGACACCCATATGGTTGCTTTGAAAAATGATGTTAGAGACTGTTACAGCTTCGTTCTGGATAAATAAAAAAGTGGAGAGGGATTGAAATCTTTTAAGACTAATAATTTACTCTTTATTAATAGTTGTTATATTTAATGTTGAGATCCATTTATTTGAATTTGGTCCATGATTTGGTCAGATCTCCCCCAGTTTCAATTTTGCACTGTAAATCTATATGGCTTTCTGCTGTCAACAAAGACATTTCTGTTCCAACTTCTTGTTTTCCTTTGTCTTGTAACTAGAGTGATATCCAAAATTATCCTTCCAGAATTTTTGTTTGTATAATTCTTTCATTTGGATTTAGTTAGGGCTAAATCTACAGGCTCTCTGCCAATTTTGATTTTTGCTTGAAACAAACATTATGGATAAGTAAGAATCTACAAAACAAGTGCTGATGTTAATGAATGGAAAGACAGCTGGGTGCCATGCCAGCTGTGCTTGCTTTGGCAAATAAGGGTTGTGTTTTCTTTGTGTGTTAAGTTTCAATAATTCTTCTGTTTTGATGATGAGAGTTACTTCTCTTGTATAATCAGATTTTTTTCCAAAAAAATAAAATAAAATTTAGAGTAACATGATGCAACAGAAGATTTTAAAAGCCACCTTTTCAGCATTCCCTCCCTTAAGAGATAAGACATACTTTGGGGTAACTAAGCCGTTGGGAGTCTGGAACATACTGATTTCCTTCGCTCAACCCATCTGGATAGAGACCGCTTGTCTCTTGGATTACCTGTATGGAGAAAGAAGGAAAAAAGCACATTATAAGCAAAGCCCTGTCTCATGGCAATTCCCCTCTTTATTTTCCTTTTCTTATGTGCTGAAAGATATGCGTTTAACTCACACATAGCTCAGTTCATATGAAGGTTTTCTTGGTTAACAGGCAGATTAATAGAGCTCCTCTAAAAGCTGGTTGATAAAGGAACTGGGAATGATTATAACCAGAGTTTAGAAGGGTAATTCTTTTTGATGGCAACTCCAGACTATCAAGCCCATTTTGGGATTCAGGGCACTGTAATCCAAAAAACTAGGGCTGGCAATCAATACGTACTCCAGTAGAGATACAAAACACTCATGCTGCACAGGGTTCCCAGTCTTTCCCCTATTATCTAACAGCCAACTGTAATGCTTTTAATCTCTGTGTTATGAATGGCCCCACTCACACTTCATAATTTCCAGTGATCAAAGAGATATGAAAAGGCCCAGGAGGAGATTGGAGTAGTTCCTAGCTGGCCAGCTGGCAATTCTACTAGGACAACCACCAAGTGTGCATGGATGTATGAAACACTCCTTGTCTTATTTAAAGAATATCCTATTTCTTTCCCCATCTTTGTCCTCATGCATATTAAAACAAGCAAGGAGACCTTTTAGTCTACAGGCCCAGTATGTCCTGCAGAGATGCACAATCTGGCCCATCAGCATCTTACTGAGGGCCCCTGCTCCCTCTCT
Organism: Sceloporus undulatus; assembly: GCF_019175285.1. Lineage (NCBI taxonomy): Eukaryota > Metazoa > Chordata > Lepidosauria > Squamata > Phrynosomatidae > Sceloporus > Sceloporus undulatus. The sequence continues at coordinate 201,179,819 of NC_056524.1, read as the reverse complement.
CTAGTAAAAAATATTTAGATCAGCAGATGATTTGAGATAAGAAGTTTTTGAGGAGGAAGTGTCTTATCGCCAATCAGCAGTCAAGTGGATATGAATTCCTTTCCTTGATCAGTACTAATGGAGAAAATTTCAGCAGTCAGCGGGGGGGGGGGGGGAATACTCCCAGCTGGTCTATAAGATACTCAGAGAAGAGGGCTCAAATCCTCCAGTTCTCGAAGTTAAATCTCTTAAGAACTGCTTAATCAAAATGTTCAGTAGATCATTAATAGTCACCAAATCTCCCAAAACAACTTGTGGAACAGATTCACCATGGAAGACAGAAAGTATTTTTAGAAAACACTTCTTTGGAAAATGGAATTCAGAGGGATGTAGGTTTTTAAATCTAACTGGAAGTAACAATGCAAATGGTTGGTTCTGGATGATTTTCTCATGCTATCCTAGGTTCCATATGCACCTATCTCTTTACTATATAGAATCATTACCATTTAATTTAGCTCCATTTTTAATTAATCTTTTATTACACTTATTACCAACTAAATTTAAATACATTAATAAATTAATCCAGAAAATTAGCATTACATCGTAATACCAGCAAGAGAACCATGGCCTAAATCCTGCTGCTAATCCCAGTTATGTTCTCACATGTGAGAATGAAGCATCTCAAATGATTTCTTTTTTCTGGGTGAGATTATGAGATTTTGGACATTTTCTAAAGGATTTTCATATTTTGAAAAAAATGTTGTGGAAATTTTATTTCCACAACACCCACTGCATTTTATGTAAATTATAAAGGTCTTCTGCAAAACACTAGGTTTCACAATAAAGTATGAACAATTTTTGCAGAAGACCATACATTTTGCCCAAAGTACATTTGGGGAAAGGGGGTAATTGAATTTTTCAGAAGTCTGAAAATAATTTTTTTTTGACAGAAATCCTCTTGTGTCAAGACATTCTTTCTCACGAAGAGAGAAATGTATTGTATATTCTTTACATCCCTTGTCCCAATTACAGTAGACTTACTGAATCAAAGACATTTATATACATGTTGACTTACTATTCAGAAATTGATTCAATGGGTCCGCTATAGTTGCAACCAACAATCTAAGCCTTTACTATTATATTAAACACTGTACACTAAAGATTGTACACCATCCATAAAGATAATCTGCCAAATTACCACACGTACATCTCTTGTGTGCTTAGAATTTGAAATCACAATCTGAAAAACACCTTCCTCTTCCTTAACATTCCCATATTTTATTTTGTTTTATTTTTCAAAAAGTCAGTTTTGTAGGAATGCAAACTAAAAGGGATGCTGAAATATTACTCTGTAGAATTTGACTTTTAAACTCAATGAGACAATGCTAGAAGTTTGCTAAACCATTGCTGAAGTAAGGGCCTCTACAGACCAAGAAGAAACACCAGCATTGGGGTGGAGTGGGGGCATGGCAACTGCATGCCACACATCCCAACTCCACCCCAATGCTGGTGTCATACCACCTGCCCGCCTGCATGGTGGGTGGCATCACACCATTTCTTTAGTGCAGCACTTAGATGCGTTGTGCCAAAGAAATGCTAGAAAGCTGCCACAGCAAGGGCGGCTTTTTGCCACTCTATAAAGGAGCAGCATATTACCATTTCTTTTTAGAGGGGCAAACTGCCGGATCGGAGCCATGGCATGTGGTAGCTGCAGCCCCAATCCAGCACGGAAAGGGGCGGCAAGATGCCACTCTATCAGGATGGTCTGTAGAGCCCCAAAGTTTCCTTTCATCTTTCCCTTGAAGGGTGAGGCTGTAAAGTTTCCCTTCATCATTCCACAAGCAAAAAGGACTTGCTTGGATATACAATTTGAGAAATTCAAGCAAACACAAAACCTAGCCTTCAAGACTGGACAGTGTGGATGGTGTGTGTGTGTTACCAGATAGTTTTAACTGAGATGTTCTGAATCTTATGAAACTAAACACTAAATTTTGTGCTTTTACTTTGGTGACATGAAATCAATACAGCTTGAAGATATTGCAGAAGTCATTGCAAGAGAGTGGTCCACTCACTCTGAGCCACTGTTCTGCCTGGTCCTTACTCTGCAAGCCCAGCACAATGACATCAGCATTCATTGGGATGATCTTCAGTTTATGTTCCTGCTTCCTCACATTCTTCTCCTTGTGGATGACACTGCAGCCCAGCAAATTAACATCCAATTGAGGACTGTGATCCTTGGAAGTCTTGTAGCACTGGAAATGGAAATAGAAACTTAGTTCCACAGAGAGGAAATGTGGCTTGTTGCTTAAAATCTGAAACTTAGACATTTTACTTTTTTGGACAATAGTTTCAAGAATCTTACAGGTGTCATAGCTACTGGCCATGTTGGTTTAAGGTGTCTTGGAGTTGTAGTCCAAAAACCAAAAACAAACAAACAAACAAACTTTTCCAAGCTCTAGTAATAACAAGGTGATTGACTAGACAGTCTTACTGTTTAAGTCACAGAAATGCATGGATTTGCAAGTCAGGTTTAAGACTGATTTCTTAAACCTGATTTCTTAAACCTGACTTGCAAATCCATGCATTTCTGTGTGGGGAGATCATTAATATATATACTCATGCACGTGCACACAGAAAGAGAATGCATCTTTACAGTATTTGTCTGCTGGATGATAGTAGTCAAGCAGACAGAATGGCTGGATTTGTTGTTGTTATTGTGTACCTTCAAATTTCTGACCTAAAACAAAGCTATCATACGATTATTTTGGGAAGATTTGTTCAAAGGGGGTTTGTCTTTGGCTTCCTCTGAAGTTGAGAGAGTATGATCACCCAGTGGATTTGCATGGCTGAGCAAGGATTCAAACTCTGAACTCCAGGGTTGTAGTCCAACACTCCAGTCACTGCACCACACTGGCTTTCAACAGTTGAACTACTAAAATGTAATTAAAACCTAGCACTCAACAGAGAACTTCCAGAATCCCCAGACAGCATGGTCAGTGGATATCTTGGCAAGTGGATTCTGTGAGTTGTAATCCCAAAAAGTAACCTTTCCAAACTTTGACCTGATGTGGTTTTTACACCCTGCAAGGCTCTGGTCTCTGCCACTTTATATGCCCACATAAGTATAGATATCCCAGGCATATCTTCACACACATCCTGAATGCATCCTGTAGGAGGAAGGTGGGACCGTGGCATGAAATATCTTTAATATGGAGATTATCAGATTTGGGGCATCCCACTCCTGTTCCCGTCATGTTCCCACGTGATCACGGGAAGGACTTTCAGACAGGAATCATGCTTATCCTGTCCAGGCATGTTTCCATCCTCTCTTATGAATCACACTAACTTGAAAAGTTCCAGGTCCTTTCCTGTCTTGGACCTGTATCATTTCCTCTGCCCAAGTATCTTTGTGAATGTGACCATTTATGGAAGCTTTCTACTGACCATCACTGCTACTGGGTTATGTTAACGTTACCTTCCTGTCCTGCCTGTGGGCATCCCACAGGTATCTGGTTGCCCACTGTGCAAAGCAGAGAGCTGGGCTAAATCAGACCATGGACAAGGAGCACATTATCAGGCTTGGGGCAGACCTTTGATCCAGTTCAGCATAGCCATTCTTGTGTTGTATTATGCTGTCTTATATTGTATTATGAAAAATTTTGAGAAACTGCTTTTTTAGCTAATTTGAATAAATAAATTACTTTAGACACCCTATCTGTCAAATCAAGTGCTTACCAATAATCTGTTGTCCTTAATCACACAGAGCTGTTTGGCCCACTGACCCAGCCATTTCTTTCTCCAGAGGAAAGCACAGATCCGGGCATCTTTCATGAGTTCAATGGAAGCTTCAGGAGAAGGCCACTGGTGGGGAGCTGACTTGCCTTTACTGCTTTCTTCCTCATCATAGGATTCATAGGAACTGCTGACTGCTTCTCCATCATCTACATCCAAAAGGGTTGGGGAATAAAAAACCAACATACACATTTTTTGGTGACAAAGCACTGTTCCATTCTCCACTGGGAAGCTGGAGAACACTACAGCATGTATGATAACAGCGTCACAAAGGATAAAATCTTGCAAAATTCAAACAACCAGAAGTCTTCCCCCCCATGCCAACTTTTCTTATCTTCTGTCTCTCACACCACTTTGATCAGCATGCATGTCAAATAAAGATTGCAAAGAAAGGACTGTATCAGATGTTACACTTTGTGATAATTGCAACCATCTTGTAATTATCTGGTTATGGATTCTACTAAACTAATTCTTTCATTTCCATGTTAATGTTTTTTTAAAAAACAACAGGAAGCTGACAAAAGAAGAAGAACCCCAAAATATAACAAAATGAAAGCCATGTCTGCTTCAGCTCATTTTAGAACAACTTGACACTGAAAATGGTAAGAGGAGTAAGTGGAGTTCAGTGTTCATCATATGTCCTATTATCAATAGTCTCTGATGAATCTATAATGATTGGACAAATGTTTGCCAGTGATCCTCACCTGGGCCATTGTCTGTACCTTCTTCTTCCCCCCCCCCCCCGGGTTTTTAAATGTGTTTAAAAAAACAAAAAACCTAAAATTTGCACATATCCACGCATACACATTAGACACTTTCTATAATTCTATGGGAGATCATTTTTGTTCTATGTTCTACAGTCCCAATCATTTCATGATTCCATGAAAAAGCCCAAGTTATCTTTATTCTTTTTTTAAAAAAAAATTGCTCAAAACATTAGATTATATCAAACTAAAATAGTAATTCAATTTAATTCATTTTAACAATAACTTTCAATACTTATGTCAATTCTTTCTCACATGTCTTTGAATGCGTTTTTATCGGTATGTGTCTCAGTTTTTTAACTGACATTAGATCCCATTTCTGGATAAAGAACAGGATACAAGTTAATAAGTCAGTAAATGATAATGATTCTCAGTGTGTGCATATGACTGCAGAGCAGCAATTGCATGTATTCAGGCTGTCTTTTTAATTGCCTTCAAGTTGGCTTCTGACATATGGTAATCTATGAAAGACAGAGCTTCTTAAGCAAATATACCAGCTATCCCCACAGAATCTCAGGAGATGGAATCCTATATATCAAGAAAAATGGGGGGGGGGGGGGAGAAGTTGGAGAAATAGTGCTGATGTGGACCTACCCTGAAAACAATCATATTAATTCATGGTGCATCCTTTTCACACTTTTTGAAACTCTCTAAAAATAGCAGCTAACTTTAACTAAAGCAGCAACACTGGCCACATTTGGATGTTACATTAGACCACAAGTTACACAGAGATGGGAAATCTAAACAGATGTTTCGATTCCAACTCCTATCATGCCTCAAAATTGATCATGCCAGTAGTTAATGATGCTTAGAACTGCACTCCAGCATCTGGAGAACTATGGATTCCCTGTTCCTGGTTTACTGGGATCTCAATGAACCATAATGAGCCTTGCTCCTGTTAGGCTCAGTCTTTCTCCACTCTCCCTCTGGCTTGACCATATCAAAGAGTTTGGAAGTTTTTATCTTCATATTTCCTTAGCCACAGCTTATTCTGATAAAACAATGATTTTGCTGGCAAAACGTCAGGAAGAAACTCTTCTAGAACATGGCCACATAGCCCGAAAAACCCACAAAAACTATGGTTTGTTTGAAAGTTCAAACCACACATTATAAATTTGGATTCTTTCAGCACAGTTGGCCCACTCAGATGACACTGTGAACTGCATTGAGTACTAAGAGAAGGGAAAGTTTCCAAACCAAAAGCTTCTTTGTGGCTGTACCTAAGAAGAAGAGAGAGGACAGGTGGAGAGTGCACAAGTCTGTGTATCATTGGCATCACATTCAATTATGATTTAGCATGATGCCCAGATGTGGTCCATCATCTGCATTATCAATATTACTGTAGATAGATCTCTTAAAGCTGACATGCTCTTCACTCCACTTGTAGCACAAATGGCCATAGCAAGTAGTTAAGTGCACCATTTAGTACTGACTGGCTCCTCTCCCCATTACAATAAGGGTTGGTAGCTTATTAAAAGAGCTCAGGATGGGCTCACAAGGCAGCATAATTCATGAAAAACGATGCTGGATTGAGACAATATGAAGAATCCCACAGCTAAATTCTGACCATGGGAACTCAAGCAAATAGAGGATGAGTTATTGTGTTCTCTCCCCAGAATTCTGGGCTTAAATATTTGCCCAATCATGCAATTTCCATGCTCAGAAAATAATATAGGACACTCAACAATATTTCTGTTGGTGAGTTCTTGGACCCAAGTTTGCAATGTGTAAGAGAATGAATGTGTCCAGCTCTTGAAAGCTGCAAATACCAAGCTTCGTCCTTGATTAACTGTCTAGTTTATGTTTGTCAGTTTTGCAAAAAGATGATGTTCTGTTTGCTTCATCTCTAATAACAGGCTTGAACTTGCTCAGCTTCTTAGCCAAATGATTACTAGGCTTCAGGAATACCTGGTGAAGGCAATAGTGCTACCATGATCTGTGCCATGCACAAGGCATAACACTTGGCAATGTCTTATGAGGCTCAGAGGCCTGTCACTCCATGTATCTCCATTTTTCAAGAAAAAATAATATGTCTTTTGCTTATACTAAATCTGAACTATGCTCTAAAATTATTTTTCCTTATTTTACCAGGGTTTGCAACATTTCATTAAAAAAATAATTTGTTATCCCTAAACTTGTTGAAATTGTCAAAGATAAATTGAAAAACTGTCATTTTAACAGTTAAATACCATTTTCAATTTTAGAGCAATAATAAATGTTTCATGTTATTTTTTTACTTTCATAGTAATTTTAGTGTATCTAAATATATTTACAAATGTAATTATTAACACATTTCATTAACATACAATGAATTAATTTGGAAATTTCTCTTAAAGTTTTAACTGCAATTAATCACAATTCTTTGATGGTTTAATATTAGCACATTAGGGTGTTGTTTGTTACCAATGTGTTGTTTCTTACCAAGGCCTTGTCTGCACTGCAGAAATAAAGCAGTCTAACACCACTTTAACTGCCATACTTCAGTGCTATAGAATTCTGAGGTCTATAATTTTGTGGGATATTTCACCTTCCCTGTTAGGGAGCTCTGGTGTCCCATCAACTATAAATCCCAGAATTCCATAGCATTGAGCCAAGGCAGTTCAAATGGTGTCAAACCGCATTATTTCCACAGTGCAAATGCAACCCACATAAAAAGCTCTAAAGTTGCTGACACTGAAGTGGGTGGTAACAGCTTTAAAAGATTCTTGGATTAAGTCTTTGGACTAGTGACACTTACAGTTTGTCTTCATGCTTAGTAAGGTATTGAAAAGAATACATAGCAACCTCCACCATGCATATTTAGGACAAGTATATGACTATGACAGTATCAAATGATATATGATGAAATGCCATTCATGGTCATTTGACAATATACTGAAAGGCAATGCATGAGTGATAGGTTTTGAAAACATGCTGTACCCATAGTTATTGTGGCATATATGACTCCCTCAGTAACCTGCAATCCTGGCCTCGATCCAATAGCTGCAAGTCTACCATAAAGACCTGCACAATCACACATAGAGAAGAAAGAGAGAAAGAAAAAGACCTACAAATGAACCTTACTTGATCTCTAAAACATGAATTAAACTTTTTTTTATCAAAGATAAAGAATAATCTATGACAAAATATACAATAATAATTAGAAACAGTATGCTAAAATGACCATCAGCAATGAAACAGACGGTGTTGATTCAGTCAGGATAATTATTCAGTTCTTGAATCCTTGAATGAATCAGCTCCACTCAGTTCCATAATGTGTGTTGTTGTTGTTTTAAATTTTATAATGCAATATTTTTGCCTCAACCTGGAGAGAAGGAAATTCTTACAGTTAATGAGAAGGCAACACAAGAAAAGCATTGGCCACTATTGGGTAGATAGATGGGAAGGTAAAACAAAAACAAAAAACAGCCCAGTCAAACTCCTCATCATTTCAGAGGAATAGAAAGAATATTTGCAAATATTTAAAACATGGTAAACAAACAAACAAACATGTTTTTGAGTGCTGAGAACGTTTGCAGTTCAGGATTAATTCAGCATGAAATAAATACATGGTTGTTCTGTGTAGAAAACCTTTTCTGTGCAGAAAATAATACTTCTACATTGAAATATTATTTCCTGATCAGAAAAATGCTGTTTGTAGTTGAATTGCATAAAAAACATTTTCAATGTGGGTAATAATACTTTTGCATAGAAATATTATTTTCTGCACAGAAAAAAAATTCTTTGCAAAACCATATGTGAATTTTGCACAGAACAAGTCCCGAATTGTGAATAGATTTTGAAAACAGTGTGATTACTGTAGGTTTTGAAAACACAGAGGAAAGAAAAGTGTTAAAATTACTTGTTGCTTCTTTCAAGAAACTTACTGAAGAATGACATCTCTACACTGCAGTTCTGGCCATCATAAAAACCTTCTGTCTTATATCACATACCATAAGGGGTGTTCATATTATTCTACTTATGCAATTAAAAGACTATGTATACAGTGTTTGTACAGCTCTAATATAAATAAATAAATAAATAAATAAATAAGACTACAGGACAGGTACACTCAGAAAAAAAATCCTCTACAAGCAAATATGCACAGGAGTGCCATCTGAGAATCTCAGCCTTGCTCTATGTTTTTCAGTGGTATGTTATTCACCATTCCCTTTATATAATTATGCCTATGGATATGTTAAGCATCTGCAGTAATGCCATGAGACACATCTTCTCCAAACTCAACAATTGGGATATTAACCTACAACCTAGTGATGTTTTTATTGATCTGAGTAGTGTTTTGGACAAATAATATTCCATATAAGAGGCTTACACACATTTCTATATGCTATCACTCTTAACTGAGCAATTATATCTGTTTCCGTGTGTGAAGTGTAAAATGACATCACCTCCTTGGCAAATGCCAACACATCAAAAGAGCCTTCCAGCATATTTCAGAGGATGCTGTAGATTTTTTTTATTATTATTATTTTGCTGTGGCAGGCAGGTACATGTCAAGAACAAAAATTAGATCTACTTGAAACTTTAGCAGAAGCACAGATTCTCCTCTGAAGTGTAGCTAAGGCCCACTTTTCAAAGAAGAAAAGTGGACAGCTGTGGTGGTAAGAGTTAAAGTTCAACAATATAACATACCCAAATTTCAGTTTTGCGTGGGTTGCTATCTTCCCTGAGATTTTTGTGAACTTAAAACAAATGGAATAAGCATGAGTCGAGGTGTGGAACAGGAGACAGGGGAAGCAACACTAGTGCACTTATGGGGTGGGTGGCAGGAGCCAGGACATGAACTGCACTGTGTCTTCTGTGGACTTGCTGATGAAAGTCAAAGGCTCCATATGGGATGTAAAAACAGTTCATGAAAATGAAGAGGAATGGGATAGCAGGAAAGATATAATAACCTGGCAATTGAATTCAGCAACCTATCCCGCAGATGCATTTATGCTGACTATTCCTAGAAAAAAATAAATTATCTGTACTGTCTAGATTAGTAGACATAAACATACTATGTCACATACCATTCAGAGAGATGCCATAGGGCTCAGCTTCTTCATAGTACCCTTCTGGAGATTCAGCTTTAGAGCCTGAATGTGGTTTTGTTTCTGGGATCTGCGGGATATAAACAAAAGCTACAAAATGTGTAGATAAAGAGCCAAAGAAAAAGGAAATGAGCTATCATGATTTTGAAACAAATTCCCAAGATACTATCTATAACTCAGATCAAAGGAGCATCCTTTTGTTAAGGCATATATGGAAATGATATAAACATCTGACACAAGCCCAGATATAAGCGAGGTCACCATGAAGCCAACTGTGCCAAGCTGCAGTGCAACACAATGCCTATTATTGTATCATATTTTGTTTTTCTGAATCCAAAGAAATCGTAGTTTTCTCGGGTCTACACAAATGTTTTCCCAGAGTGATCTTTCACACTGTGAAGCTTTTAGTGGGGAGCAATGCAGTCCAGTGAAGACCTACCTATAGAAAATGATAGCGGGGGCGGGGCAGCCAACTTATGTGTCCCCCCCAGAAGCGTTTAAGGTTGCAATAATCTGCACATTCACCTTGGAACAAGCCCTAATGAGTTCAACAGGACTTGTGTCTGAGTATACATGCATAGGCTTGCAGTGTTATGTTGTATGACAAACAGATAAAAGGCATTTTTTCTGCAAGGCAGATGCAGTGAAAAGACAGTTATTGTATTTCTGCATATTACAGTTCTCTCACCCCCAAAGCTGGAAACAACACAGACATTCATTCTGCCCACCAGTTCTTGTTGTGATCAAGCTATAAAAGGTCACACTGGGATCACCCTGGGATCCGTATAAGCTTGTAAAGTTGTGACGTAGAGCAAAAAAAATATTTAAACCATTGTCATTCTTAGTTTTCCTGAAAATCGCCTCTTATGCTGCACAATTCAACCAAGTAAACTGGAACTTGCAATTGAATCTCTCTCGAAAGAGAGATTCTACCTGGGACCCTAAAACACAAGCAAAACCAGTAAATTTTGGTGAAGAAATTAGACTAGGCTCCTACAAGACGCTCTTAATTCATAAAGACTTTTAGGCGGAAGGTGAATGGACTGCATACACACAGAAGACTGCGCGTTCAATCCCTATTCTTTATTTTGACTTGATTTTGGAATTACACAGTTGCATTTTAGTTTTTTGGTAAATGTAAATTGGGGGAGGAAGGGAGGAAAAATGGAAACTGGAAATACGCAGATATCTGCAAGGGTCATATAAGCAAAAAGAACGTAATCAATAATACTGAGTATAAATGAATACTTTCAAAAGATTCCAGTACTGGAAACCCCTTGATGGTTGCCAATTCATCTTGGTGCCACAGCCCATTTGGGGAGAAAATAAGATACTCAAGATTCAAGAAGTGGCAGAGAGGTGGTAGCAAAATGACAAGGAGAACCCTATTGTCAAGATTTTCAGGCTGAATTTGTTAGAGAATGAAACTACCACGTTTTCTTTAAGCTCCCATCTCAGATGTCTAAATGCCTCCTCTTCTGCTTTTCCCGAGAAGAACTGTATGTCCTCCTGTACATGTGGTCACGACTTTGAGGCTGTTTGGTCTCGATGTTGGGCTACACCCCTGGTAAATCTGGCTAGATAACAGGGATTATAGAGGTTTATTTGGAAAGTTCCAATTAGAGATGGTAGTCTGGTACATCTTCCTACCAGTTGAGGCAAAAGAATATGTCCAGTAGTGAGGGTTCCCAAACAAACTGGTCGCTTAATTCTATTATGGTAGTGATTGAAATAACCCACACTAAATCACAGTTGATAGAGAAGATACTGTTGTTTTGTGTGGTACACTTAGTCTATTACACGATTCAGGATTTTCCACCCAATTCTAGAGGACTTATGACTGGCGTGTGGAAGTACTAATCTTGATCCCGCTTTATGCCAGTCCTTCAACAATTTCAACAAACTGTTCTTATCTTCATCCATAGCATGACATGGTTGGGCTTCATTTCAAAAAAGATTTGTTTTAACAATTTCTGTCTTGAAAATTAAAAAGGA
>NC_056524.1:201139735-201166487 GCF_019175285.1 Sceloporus undulatus | reverse complement strand
TAGCCTAATATGCTGCAAATTCAGAACCAAGTAAACTGGAACATGCAATTGCAGGGACGTAGCTAAGATTTTAGGAAGGGGGGGGGTCCAGACTAAGTGCCACCATTATAATGGGGCTTGAGTGCAATGGCGCAGCAGCACACACCATTCATTTTTCTAATGGAAGGGGGGGTCCGGACCCCAAGAACCCCCCTCCCTTCGCTATATCCCTGGAAATTGAAATCTCTCTCGAAAGAGATTCTATCATGGGACCCTAAAACACAAGCAAAACCAGTAAATTTTGGTGAAGAAGATCAGACATAGGCTCCTACAAGACAGCTCTTAATTATAAAGACTTTTAGGAGGAAGGTGAATGGACTGCATACACACAGAAGACTGAGCAGTTCAATCCCTTATTCTTTATTTTGAACTTGATTTTGGAATTACACAGTTGCATTTTAGCTTTTGTGGTAAATGTAAATTTGGGAGGAGGAAGGTAGGAAAAATGGAAACTGGAAATAAAGCAGATATCTGCAAGGTCAATATAAGCAAAAAGAAAGTAAATAAATAATACTGAAGTAAATGAATACTTTCAAAAGATTCCAAGTACTGGAAAACCCCTTGATGGTTGCCAAATTCATCTTGGTGCCACAGCCCATTTGGGGAGAAAATAAGATACTCAAGATTCACTAGAAGTGGCAGAGAGGTGGTAGCAAAATGACAAGGAGAACCTATTGTCAAGATTTTCAGGATGAATTTGTTAGAGAATGAAACTACCACGTTTTCTTCTAAGCTCCCATCTCAGAATGTCTAAATGCCTCTCTCTTCTGCTTTTCCAGAGAAGAACTGTATGTCCTCCTGTACATGTGGCTCAAGATTCCTGAAGCTGGTGGTCTCTGGATGTGTTGGGCTACAACCACTGGTAAATAATGGCTAAGAATAACAGGGATTGTAGAGGTTATTTGGAAGGTACCAGGTTAGAGATGGTAGTCTGGTACATCTCCTACCAGTTGAGGCAACAAGAATATGTCCAATAGTGAGAGGTTCACAAACAAACTGGTGCTTAATTCCTATATATGGTAGTGATTGAAATAACCCACATAAAATCACAGTGATAGAGAAGATACGTTGTTTTGTGTGGTACACTTAGTCTATTAACAGAATTCAGGATTTTCACAAATTATAGAGAGAATTATGACTGGAGATGTGGCAAGTACTAATCTGATCCCAGCTTTATGCCAGTCCTTCAACAATTTCAAACAAACTGTTCTTATCTTCATCCATAGCATGAAATGGTTGGGCTTCATTTCAAAATAGATCTGGTTTTAACAATTTCTGTCTTGAATAATTTAAAAAAGGAATCACAGTTCTCAACTCTATTCCTCCTCCTGTTTCATTTCAAAGATAAACTAGCTCAATACAGTATTACCTTGTCTGAACAATATCTGGAGTCTGGACACCCTCCTCCACAGAGGAACTTCCAACAGGTAAAGTAATATATTAATGCTAACTAATTTAAGCACAAAGCCCCCAACTGGTCCCTTGGCAAAATTAAAGTTGGAAAACAATATACAACTGCAGAAAAAACTGATTTTAGCTGCAATGACAATTTTGGATACCATTTAGGAACCTGGTTAAATATTTAAATACTGAAGAATCAAACCAGAGCTTTAAAACACTTTGTCAGTAGTAGCTACTTTGCAATGCTCCCCACTAAGACAAGTAACCAGATGGAATTTGTTGGTGTAATATTTTCATCTTTGAATGAGTTCAAATCTTCATCTATTATCCTCTTCCAGGAAGATGACATGTTTTATTACTATTTTCAACTGGAATATTGCATTTTTCTTGCATTGTAACAAAATTAAACCCTTACCTTCACTATCTGACAACATAAAATGAACATCACTGTTCATTTTGGTTACTGTGTTTCTGATTTTAATTTCTGTAGCTACTGGCGCTTTTTAAATAACTCTTTTGTAATAAATAGGCAGTATCAGTATGATGATATGGACACTGTAGAATCTTTAATGCTCCCACAAAACCAAAATCTCAGTGATTCATTGTCACATTTTTGCCTTTTATCATTCTTTCTCAGAAAGGGTCTATAATTCCGCTGGCTTAACAGGCTGAAGGAAGAGACCTGGGATAAGAGTGAGTGTGCATGTGTGTGTGTGGATCTTCTGAAGCAGATCTAAACAAAATGGATTCCATCTGAAGAGACTAGCTTTGCATAGGACCTATTTTGCCAGTAATCCAATGTTTGCCTATCCCACGTATCAGGAAATTAAAGGAAAATCTTATTGATGCCAATATACACAAAGAAATAGTCTGTTTCTAGGATCCATAAATAATGTTAATATATGCAATCAATAATGAATGGCTCAATTTGTTACACTGATGTTGTTACACAAGTTTTGTTACACTGAGATAATATCAAGGATGGGCAATGAGTGACATTAGATCCCTGAGCTGCATCTGCTAGGGTAGGACCAATAAGTTGCTATGAAATGCAGCCATCACCACTGCAGTTGCCACTATGTTTTCTATGAATCCTTGTAAAAGATACATCTGGATTCCAGTATGAACACCCTGATCGCTATCTCAGTTATGTGGACTATTATGTGGATTAGAACAAAGAACCTCTACAGACTGGCCAGAAAGGCCAGCCTGTGGGTGGAGTCATGCTTGACGCCGTGATTCCACACCCATGGTGCCATTTTGGTGCATGCCCATTTACATAGTATGTACCATGATGACACCACTCTGGCGCTGCATCTACACAATGCAGCACCAAAAGGGCATCATCACGCTGCACCATGGTGGATATGGCATCCTTTAGAAGGTGCAAGAAGGAGCTGCGTTTTGCTGCTCCTTTTTGCATCCTCCAAAGGCCAGATCGGGGCTGCAATATGCAGTTGCCGCAGCTCCAATCCAGGGCGAAAAGGGGCAGCTGCAGACCTTCTCAAAGGGGCAGTCTGTATAGCCTCTTAGTCATTAAACCAGCTTTCACATGTCACAGATGCTCCAAACCTGTTTGCAGCTTAAAGGATGCATCAAACTGCATTCTAAGCATTTATTTTAGGGAACAAACACATTTAGAAATAAATATTTTGAGACAAAATGTAAAAAAACAACATGCATTTAAACACATATGCAAACATGAATTTTCATGTGGGTTTAACATGTTGCAGATTAACACAGAAACAGGACATGGTTTATCAGTTATAACCAGCTGAAACCTCCTTGGGATATGGAATGTGTTCATTAAAACAAAATCAGTGCAATGCGTCTCAAAGGTTCTTTTCCTCTCAAGCTTCCTTTTCCCAGCAATCTCAAATGCACCCATCCATTAAAATCCCTGAAGCACAATTTCACAGTAATAATCCCTCAGATCATCCTTTGACTGAAGTTCACACAGCCACTTCCTCAACAGACCACCCACAGGTCTTCACCTCCTCCCACACCACACACACACACACACACACACTCTTTCAAGTCTTCTGTATTTTTATAGCTCAGTCTTCCTTATAGCTAAGATTCCTAACCCTACGCCCAATATTCTCTGTGCTTGAAAGGAAAAAGTACTGTTTTGGGAAGGAAAAATTAGTCAGAAAACTGTTTTTAAATAATGGAGATAAAATCCAAAATGATATTCACCCATTCTCAGCAATAATTTAGCCCAGTAATAAATCTGAGACTCATACTACAAAAAGTTACTGGGAATTCATTCTACAATAAATTTTTTGTAAATAATTTTTAAATTGCCTAACATCTAAAACAGAGAGACAAAGACATGGTTTCAGACAAAAATATTATGTGAAGTCGAAGATTTTCACGGACGGCATCCATAGTTTCTTGTGGGTTTTTTGGGCTATGAAGCCATGTTCTAGAGGAGTTTTTCCCTGATGTTTTGCCGGCAGCTGTGGCTGGCATCTTCAGGGAATGCTCGCATGCCAGTGTTCTCTGAAGATGCCAACCACAGCTGCTGGTGAAATGTCAGGAGAAAACTCCTCTAGAACATGGCCTCATAGCCCGAAAAACCCACAAAAAATATGTACGTGGGCACTCCCTGGTCATTTCTTTCTGAGGCAACTATTGAAGACTTATAGAATTAAACCACAGTTTCCTATTACATTTGAATCAAGACCCTATGGTTTAATCTCAAACTACTAACAAGGATGTCAGCCGAGGATCTCATTCTGTTTTGCAGCCCCTAGCATACACTATTTGGAAATGGGGCAAGGTTAACAGAGAAGACAAATAATAGACACTTTGGTTTTTGGAAACATTTGCAATAAGTCATTTTTCCCAATGACCAGAACACATTTGTGCTCTATATAGGTCTGATAATTACTTATGTATTATTTGTGAGTGAAAAGAGGTCTGAGATCCCCCCTCCCAATTCATAAATTTATTACAATTTGTTTTGAAGGTCATTCTGTATTCTATAAGGCAATACATCTTATATTATTGTTATAGAGCAGAAGTGTAAAGGAAATAAAGGAACAAAGAGAGACTTACTATTTTGGAAGGTGGAAGGTCTGGCAAACTCTTTTGAGGAGGAGACAAATGTTGCTCCACTTCCCCATTGGTCAAGGAATCCCTGTGACCTAAGGCTTTTGCCCAAACAGAAATAACATCCAAGCTGTCCATTACATAAACTAAGCACAGTAACATTCTTAGAAGCTATGCTTTTGTTTTGGAGGATACAGCATTCATTAAGGAACACATTTGTGGCCACTATGGTACTCAAAACCACCCCCAATGATAGGCTACAGACTTCTTTTCTTGCTGCTTATAGGTTTGCTGCCAGATTTTCACTTGACACAGAAAACTGCAAAGACCAAGATGACTTAAAAATAATCTGTCTACTTGCAAGGCAAGTAAGTCCTTGGTCTATATTTGAGTAGTTGTCAGTATTCACCCTGTCATTACTGTTGCTGAGAGTAATCTAACTTGCAAGCAGTTCAGTCTTTCCTTAAGTCAAACAATCTGAACTCAAAATGAGAAAAAGCTACAGTCTCAGCAGGTGTGTGAATTCT
Source organism: Sceloporus undulatus (assembly GCF_019175285.1). Classification (NCBI taxonomy): domain Eukaryota; kingdom Metazoa; phylum Chordata; class Lepidosauria; order Squamata; family Phrynosomatidae; genus Sceloporus; species Sceloporus undulatus. The sequence goes on along the minus strand of NC_056524.1, from coordinate 201,161,463 downwards.
TGCAGCCCGATTTACAGTTAGACTACAAGTGAAGCATGGCTTTGCTGACCCCATAATTCTGGGACCCACATGTATTAGAGTTCTGGGAAGAAGAGTAAAGGCAGTAAAGAGCTCTGACTATATGAAAGTAAAAAGGGGAGTCACTTCCTTTTGTTCTTCAGAGTTTGATGGTGAGTGGAAACTGATGACTACTAACTGCACAGTAGTTCCTTAAAACCACACAGCTGTTGCTTACAAAATTATCACATACTAACTATAATCATTTGGAAAATTTCCAGTCTTCATACAAAAGGTAAGCTCCGATGCTTGCATTTCTGAATTGATTTAAGGGGCTTTAAAACATATTTAATCAGAAGGAAACCAAACCACTTGTCATCTTTAAATATGGTGGGTATACATTTCCCCCTATATCGATGGTGATCAAGATGTTATATGTAATTTAAAGCAGCACTGGGACGAATCTGTGATGAACCTTCCTGAATACTTATAGGACTGAAAAATAAAAGTTAGAACCACCATTCTTTTCAGACTGTATCTTGAAAGCCACAATAACAGGTCTGCATCTACATCCTGTAATGGATTCTTAGCTTAAAGCAGAAGCAGCAGAGGAAGGTCCAGAATGGGCCATGATGTTATTAGCTGAATAAATTAGACATCTGTTACCCTTCCTGTTCCTTCTTGGATTTCCTGACATTTGTTTTTAAAGATCTTAATTGTATGGCACCTGGTAGCAGGATCAGATGAAAGAGCCTCCATTGATATATCTTAAACTGAAATGATGTGTGTGCCAAAAGCAGGCAGGGCTGCCACAAAAACTAAAGTATGATAATTTTCCATGCCAGCTATCTGTTAGAGCAATGATTCTCAAATTGGGATCCCCAGATGATGCTGGACTTGATTATCCCAAAGTTCCAGCCAGTGGTCACTGATATTGGGAGCCAGTATCACCCACATCTGGAGACCCAAAGTTATGAACCACTATGTTACTGGGTGGCTATACGGACAGACGTAATAAATGAACAAATGTGATTGGTGCAATCCTTGCTCTTGTATCATAAGAAGAAATAAGCTTCTGAAAGAATAATAGTGGCATGAGACAGACCTCCTGGCACCTAATTTTGGTCCGCGGGGAAGCCTACAGACCTGTGGACCAAAAAGAACCCGCAAGAACCCAGGTTCTTCTTGTGATGCCATTATGATGTCACAGTGTGGCAATGGTGAATTCGCGATGTCATAATGGCGCCACAATGTGCGGATGCTATGTGTCCAGCACGTAACAATGGCAGCTCCCATCTGTACAGGGCGCCACCATTTTGATGTCCTCATCATATGCGAGGGGTGAGGGGCATCTAGAAGCGCTACCCCTTGCACGTGATGAGGGCATCCTATCCCATGTGTCTGGACCGGGCCAGTGTTTCTTATTCAAGACATGAATGTCATGAATGTTTATTGTGACACAGTTCCAGTTTATCATAGATGTTTATCACACTATGCTCTTAAAGAGCTACTATTCCAGTGTGACTCCTCTAGCAGCCTCCTGTTGCATGCTGGGATTGGCAGTTTTAAGGAGCTGAACTTCTCTGCCTGAGAATTCTAAATACCCCTCCTTAAAACTGCCAATCCCAGCATGCAACAGGAGGCAGCTAGAGGAGTCACACTGGAATAGTACCTCCTTAAGAGCTCGTCTGATAAACACCATAGTTTCATTAATCATTATGTGGCAATCCCGCACACTTTAGCAATAGAAGAGTATCACAGGAATAATAATAATCAATAAATCAAACTTTTATTTATACCCCCACTTTTCTGCTACAGGAGCAATCAAAGTGGCTTACATGATTAAAAGGCAGTCAATATACACTATATACAGTCTGTACAATACTATATCTAACTCCCCCTCCCAAGAAAGGATTAAACACATTACAATTTAAAATCAATTGTTAAAATACTGATAATAACAACAATATACTGGGAAATAGTAGAATGATACTTAAGGTGTGGAGAAATCATTAGCAGATTGTTCTATTCGGGGAAGGCCTGCCGGAAGAGATCCAGCTTAACAGCTTTTTTAAAGCTGTCTAGACTGGAAATTTGACGGATCTCCTCCAGCAAGGCATTCCATGATCTGGGAGCAGCAGCAGAGAACGTCCTGTGGGAGGCTGCAGCTAGTCTGGCCTTTATAGGTTGTAATAAATTCCTCCCAGAGGACCTGAGGGTGTGGGGTGGATTATACGGAAGTAGATGATCTCTTAGATAGGTTGGACCCAGGCCATGTAGGGCTTTAAAGGTAATAACCAACACCTTATACTGTGCCCGGAAACTAATAGGCAGGCAGTGAAGTGACTTTAAAATAAGTGTTATCCGGGAATGTCTGGAATATAATCCTCATCGTGACCTAGATAGCACATCAGTGATGAGAGCATGGCTGATTTTCTGTGTAGGGAAGGAGCTGATACAAATTACAGCGGTCTGGCAGTTTAGAAGGATGTTCAGGGCTCAGCTACGTTGCATATCTTTTCGTCCTGAAAGTCTGTATTTTTAAAATTTCTCGAGAGCAAGAACAGGAGGCACTAGCTGCACTCATAAGAGACTGACACCAAGCATTTGGCACACAGAATAATAATAATAATAATAATACTCCTAATAATCATAGGATTTCTTTATTATACCGCCCCATCCCTGGGGGGAATCCGACGGTGGAAGCGGCTTTACACTAGATCGGGATAACAGACATCCCCTGCCCACAGGCTTACAATCTAAAAGAACGACACCAAAGGAGAAGGGAATTGGTATGGGGGGGAGGGCATCAGGTCCCAGAATTCTCTCTCCCTCTGAGGCCTGGACCACGGGCCCGATGACGGAGGGACAGGGCTCTTTTCTTCAGGCTAGCCCCTTGGGGGGGATTTTGGATACTGGGCAGCCTCTCTCTCTCCCTCAGGAGGCCGAACAATGACAGGGAGGGCGGAGCCTCTTCCTTCAGGCCCAGCCCTCCTGATTGGTACTGTGCCAGCCTTTCTCTCTCCCTAGAGGTCCGAACGATGACAGTTAGGGAGGGATGGGGCCTCTTCTTCAGGCTTAGCCACTGGGATGGTACTGGGCCAGCATTCTCCTCTCCCTCCAGGAGGACCGAACAATGACAGGGAGGGAGGAGCTATTTCCTCAGGCTTAGCCCTGATGGTACTGGGGGCCGCCAGCCTTCTTCTCACTCCGGGCTGAACGATGACAGTTAGGGAGGGAGGAGCCTCCTTCTTTCAGGGCCAGCCCCTGATGGTTACTGGGGCCAGCATTTCTCTCCCTCAGAGTGGCCTAACGATGACAGTAGGGAGGGAGGAGCCTCTGTCTTCAGGCAGCCCCTGATGGTACTGGCCCGGCCTCTCTCCCTCTCAGAGGCGAAACGATTGACAGTAGGGTATAGGGAGGAGGCTGGAGCGTCCTTCTTCAGGCCAGCCATGATGGTACTGGGCAGCCGTCCTCCTCCTCGAGGCGAACGCTGACAGTAGGAGGAGGAGCCTCTGTCTTTCAGGCCACGCCCCTGATGTATGGGCCAGCCTTCTATCTCCCTCCGATGGCGAACCGATGCCAGTTAGGGAGGCAGCCTTCTTTCTTCCGGCTGCCCCTGATGTACTGGGCCAGCCTTCTCTCTCCCCTCAGCGGCTCCGAACATGACTTAGGGAGGGATAGCCTCTTCTTCAGGCCAGCCCCTTATGGTACCTGGGCCCAGCTCTTCTCTCCTCAGAGGCCGAACGATCGACAGTTAGGAGGAGGAGCCTCCTTCTTCAGGCCAGCCCCCTGATGGTTACTGGTGCCAGCCTTTCTCTCTCCCTCAGAGGCCCGAACGATGACAGTTTAGGAGGGATGGAGGCTTCCTTCTTCAGGCCAGCCCTTCCTGATGGTACTGGGCCCCAGCCTTCTCTCTCCCTCAGAGCCTACGATGACAGTTAGGGTTGGGAGGAGTCCTCCTTCTTCAGGCCAGCCCCTGCTGGTACTGGGCCAGCCTTCTCTTCTCCTCACGTGTCCGAACGATGCATTTCAAGTTAGGGAGGACGGAGCCTCTGTCTTCCCCCCTTTACTGGCCAGCCTTTCTCTCCCTCCCCCCGATTGCCGTTTTCACGCCTCTTCTTCGGCCAGCCCCCTTTCTCCCCCTTCTCTCTCCCTCTAGAGGCCCGAACGATGACTAGTCTAGGGAGGGAGGAGCCTCTTTCTTCAGGCTCAGCCCCTCTGATGGTCTGGCCAGCCTTCTCTCTCCCTCAGCGGCCGAACGTTGACGTTCTAGGGAGGGAGGAGCCTCCTTCCTTCATGCCCAGCCCCTGTGGTACTGGGCCAGCCTTTCCTCTCTCCTCAGAGTCGCCACGCTGACAGTTAGGGCAGGGGCGAGCCTCCTTCTTCTCAGGTCCCAGCCCCCTGATTGTCCTGGGCCCCGCCTTCCTCTCCTCTCAGAGGTTCCCGACGATGACGTTCGGTTAGGGAGGAGCCCTCCTTCTTTCAGGCTAGCCCCTGTGTTACTGGCCAGCCTTCTCTTCTCCCTCAGAGGCCCAAACGATGACAGTTAGGGAGGAGGAAGACTTCAAATTACATATCAAAAGCATGGGGGAACCTTCTGTTGAAAGCCTAACTGGCAGCTGCTCTTTTATTCTTTACAAGTCCAAGGAGTGTCTGAACCAGGCCTATATAAACTCAACCTCAATTCTTGCAAGAGGAGGGTCTCCCACGAGACTTCTGAGTTCCCAGAAATTCTCTAATCTTGTGTGAGTTGGACCTTGGTACATTTGCATAAGGCCCTCCTCTTACAAGATTTGAGGTAAGTTTTATACCATAGACCTGCCTCACATTTACCATTTACCAGCCTCTCTTGAGCTGATCTGGGAGAACAGTCCTATATTGATGTTTGAAAAACAAACAACCCTAGTTGTACGAGCCAAAAATGATTCCACTATGCCCTAAACCCACTCTTGGCAGCCCTGGATGAGGGATGATTGAAGAGCCATACATTCTCCACCCTTGCACTATAGGTTATATTTTGCATTACACACATACAGTCAGCTCTCCTTATCCATGGATTCTTTATCCAACCATTCATGGATTGAACACACACACACACACACACACCTAAAAGGAAATATTTTTATATAAGGGATACAATTTTACTTTGCCATTGTGTTTAATGGGAGTTTGGCATCAATGGATTTTGTTATCCACAGGGGATCCTGGAGCTAAATGCCAGCAGATACCAAGGGCCCACTGTATATCTTCCAGAGTTTAGAAACTGCAATGAGAATGTTGCTTGACTAGCCTTTGATACTACAATAAGAGTATTCACACATTACACTCAGACAATGTAGTGTCTGTGCACTTAGGCCTGTTCAGATATTACTTATCAGGGATGAATGAATGTCCAAACTGCAGAGCTTAGCCCCACTGTCCTGCACCCCTGTGTCTCACAGGGATGCAACACCTCTAAAGAGAAGGAGAAGGCAAGTCTAAAGAGACGCTCTTGTTTATGTGGTGACTCTTCATACAAGTAAGGGAAGCCAGCGTTCTTGTTTGTATGGAAATGCATTATACCAGCAGTGGGCAAAGTGTGGGCCATGAGCCCAGGGCCCTCTGAATTAAAAAGAAAAGTCACTCTGAAATGCCCCAAAATGATCTCAGAGGTGTGGGGAGCATTTCCATCATGTCTGAAGCCCCCCACAGGTCAAAACGATTTTTTTAAAAAAAATAAAATACAAAAAATTTATATTTTTTTGCTTCAAAATGCCTTCTAGGGGCCAAGAAGGCCCACAAGCATGCCCATGTCCACTAGAGGGTGTTTAGGGGCAAAAAATATTGTTGCTGTTTGTTTCTGTGACAGCAAGGACAGTGGTAGTGGGGTGGCCCTCCAAGGCCTCCTGAAGGACTAATGGAGATCACCCCGCTTTATACAAACAAGAACTTCTTTTCACAACTATGCATAAGGAAAGCAATGACAAGGTAGGGCAGGGAGAGATGCATTTTAGTTCATTTGTTGATTCAAGGCAGTTAAAGTGGTGTCAAACCGGATTATTTCTGTAGTGTGGATACAGCCCAGGTCTGTATCTGGGATTTAACAAGATTCTTCATTGTTGTTGTGTGCCTTCAAATTGTTTCTGATGTATGACAACACTAAGGAAACCTATCATGAGGGATTCTTGACATGCCTTGTTCAGAGGGGCTTTGCTCTTTTCTTCCTCTGAAGCTAAGAGAATGGGACTTGCCCAAGGTCACCCAGTGGGCTTCCATGGCTAAACAGGGATTCAGCCCCTCAATGCTCAAAACACTATACCACGTTGGCGCTCTTGGGATTCTTGCATTTTGGCACAAATCAGGAATTAATATACATATAGACATTCTCACAAAACATCTGAGTGTTTATACATGCAGTGCAAACACACATGTGTGAACAACACCTTCTGCAATCTGCATTTCATCATAGTTTATTTACCCAGGCAGGCTGCTAGAATATTTAATACATGTCGTTCTTAATAATACTGGAAAAATTGGTTCATGAATCAAAGTTGTCTACAAGTTTGGCCAAAGCAAATGGCATTTATACAATGTGATTTTTCTCTCCAAGATATTTGTGTTCCTAGGCCACTATGATGTAGTGCTGCAAAATAATAATTTTTTAAAAAAAATCCTTTGACATTGTAACCATGAAAAGGATGCATGTGATCTGTTTTTTGTGGTTAACTCCTACTATATCTACTTTTTTAAAATGTTGTAAGACAAACAAAACTGTAACACATACTAATAAAGAAAATAAAGAATTTTCTTGCATATGCAGAAATTGTTGTGCGTTCTTTGGCTCAGTCTGAAATAATTATTGTCAAACATGTGACTGAAAGCATAATTAATCTCATGTGCCTTTGTCTCCTCTCATCTGCATAAATACATGCACAAACAAGTGAAAGACATCAATGCTTACCTTTGTCTGATTTCTCTAGTTCACCATGCTGTTTATTGATGGTGACTTTGTTCATGTAAATATATTCCTCATCACCACCTACAAAGCAAAGAATACAAGCTCCTTATTTTTTCATGCACATAGCACACATGTAAAGCATTCTAAAACTCAGTCATGAAAGATTGTTTTTCCAGTTAGTTTGTTCTTCCTTTTGTTCAGTGTTCCTATAGTTCAGTGGCCTCTTAACTGCTGTTCCTTGCGCAAAGCTAACCTTAATTAAAACATACAGAAACTATGCACTTGCAAGGAACACTCATTCCAGGTGTTTTGGAGACCCCCTAGATAAGATTAAAAAGTGATGGAAATTAGGTCAGTGTGGGTATCAGCAACCTGCTGACCCAAATAGTACAGCTGAAACATAGCATCATGTTTGGCAAAACCAATGTTCCTTTTACACAGTAGTGCTTACCACTTGATTTTGTGCATAGACGAAGGAGGTCAGCAAGGAAACTCTTTTTCACTACAGCCATACTGCTGAGGTTTTCCTTATCCAGTATCTTCAAAAAGTCTTCAAGTTCTGTGAGCAGTTGTTCCAGAGCTGAAGTATATAGAAAAAAGAATTGTTAATGGTTCTATACTCTGAATACTGTTTTAATAGAAAAAGGTTTCAGAGAGAGCTTTGAATAAACTTGAACTTGATGAAACTCTATAGAGTTATAGAATTTAGATTTTGTTGTTGGCATGCAAGTTGATGGCAACCCTAGCACAGAGGGGTTTATTTTGGCAAGGCTTCTTCTTAAGCTGAAAGTGTGTAACTTACACAAAAACACTCGGTAGGTTTCAACCATGTCTGAGCGGAGATTCGAACCTGGTCTCTTGGTGTTCTAGTACAACACTCAAATCACTATAATATACTCTTAGAATTTACATTTAAACTCCAATTTTAAACCAAAATCAATATTTCTAGCGTCATTTTGTTTCCCAGTTTTAAGTTAGCCTGAAACGAGACTTGCTTTGAAAAATCTGACCCAAGCACAGGAGTCATAGGAGAGGTTGCATATTTTCCTCTACTGCATGCCAGAATCTCAGGCAACAATAACTGCAACTTTTTGAAATACAAATATCAAAATGACATATTTATAACAAAATATGTGCAACACAAGAGATGAAATTTCTGTACTTCAAAGTTTGACACAATTCTTTGTTTTTCTTAATCTCACTGGAGTTTATAATAATACAGAGGTTTGGTTAAACATAACTCTGAAATCTTATTCAAATCAGTGTGCTGTAGCCCTTCGCTGGTTCTTTGCTATTTGTATCAGATTTCATCATCACCCCATTATGATATCCAAACACATTTTTAAGAATAGATGCATACCACACGAGGGGGGGCGGGGACTTATTAACTGGCCCAAGGAATGATGGTGTCCACACTCCACACTAAGTAGACATACTTTAAATATGCAAAAGAGAAGTGATAGGGCAAGAAATGAGTAATGCCTTTTCCCTTACATTTAAACTTCTTGGTGTTTTATTATTGTTCCAAAATAACAAAGAGGCAGAGTTAACAGGCATTACTCTTTTAGGTGCAACTCTCAGATTCCCTGAGCCAGCATGGCTACTAGTCCCAGTGGTTGGGAGATATTAGAAGCTGTTGTCTGAAAAACCATGTTTCCAAACATAAACTAGTGATATACATACATTTTAAAATAAGCTCCTAGAAAGGGAACAACAACATCTTTTGTATAAGATGAAGAAACAAAAGTATTAGTGTTAATGGACGGAAAGGACAGAGCTAACCAGCTCTGGGTATATTTGCCATTCTATTATCCTTTGTAGACACACCAGATCCATAACTTCCTGACTGTAAAATGTCACAAAGGAAACAAAAACTGGAAAAATTCAAAGAAATCTTCATAAGAAACCAGGAACACATTTCATGAAGTTCAAAGCTATGGGACAAGTCACGAAAAAACAGTTTAGAATCCCTAGGAGCATGAAATGCTGCCAAACTCTGAAAAGGCATTCTTTTCTATACAATTCTTTATTTATGTTTAACATTTATATGCCACTTTTTTCTGACACATTCATCCAGCATTGCACAGATGGCTCTCCTTTCCATGTTATCCTCACAGCAACTCTGCGAAGTAGGTAAAGCTGAGAGAGAGCGACTGACCCAAGATCACACAGTGAGTTTCATGATTCAGTGGGGAACTGAACCTGGATTTCCCAAATCCCAAAACAATACTCTAATCACTACATTGCAGAAGCACTATATTGATTGATTCTGTTACAGGCTCCTATATATAACATGTGCTCTGACATGTGCTTGAAGGGAAGAGAAGAACAACATGGCAGGCATTTTAAATGTTTCTTGTTTTTTTGTCTAGTAGCCAGCGTGGCATAATAGTTTGAGTGTTGGACTAAGAGTCTGGAGACCAGGGTTCAGTTGCACGCTCGGTCATGAAATCCACTGAGCGACCTTGAGCAAATCACATTCTCTCAGCCTCAGGGGAAGGCAATGGCAAATCCCCTCTGAATAAATCTTGCCAAAAAAAACTATGATAGGGTCACCTTAGGCTCACCATAAATTGGAAATCTTGAAGGCAAACAACAGCAGCAGCAGCAGCAAACTATTAATGTGCATATTACTGGAACATTAATAGTACTGAGCAAAGTACTATTTGTCCAGTACTATTAATGTACATAGACAGCCAGCATGGTTGTGCACTGAACTACAACTCTGGAGAACAGAGTCCAAATCACAGCTCAGATATGGAAGTCCACTGGGTCACATTGAGCAAGTCACACATTCCCAAGCTGCATCTACAGTGCAGAAATAATGCAGTTTGACACTGCTTTAACTGCCATAACCTAATGCTATGGAATTCTGGGATCTGAAGTTTTGTGAGATATTTAGCCTTCTCTTGTGAGAGAGCTCTGGTGCCACAACAAACTACAAGTCACATGACTCTATAGCATTGAGCTATGACAGTTTTAAAAAGTGTCAAAGTGCATTATTTCTGCAGGGCAGATGCAGTACCTCAGAGGAAAGCAAAGGAAAACCTCCTCTGAACAAATCTTGCTAAGAAAACCCCATAATAGCTTCATCTTAGGGTTGCTATGATTTGGAAATGACTCAGTGACACACAATTAATTACTGTGCATGGCAATTTACTGTTGCACAAAAAGGGGCCCTGCCCAGAGGAGCTAAAATTTGGGGCCCATTCACATTAAAGAAATAACCTACATTGTTTCATGGGTTTGCCATGATTGAATCTCTCCATGTAATTTTATCCCGGATTCCCGTTCACATGAACATGCCATGGAAAGATTCAACCCTGGCAATCACGGCAGAGGAGGAAGAGGAGGAGCGGGCCAAAGGCAAGCAGAGGAAGGCTGATCAAAGGCAGGGACGGGGGCAGATGAGGGAAGGAGGAGGAAGAGGGGAGCTCCAAATGGGATCGAATTGTAAGTTCTCATTGGTGGCTCCCGCAAAACCCCTGGTTCTTTTGAAAAGAACCTCCGAAATTCGCGTGGTAAAAAAAACTGGGTTAAGGGGGATATGCACTGCGCCCCCCTGAATTCGGGTCAGGAAAACCCAGCACAAATGTGAACACCCCAAATTTACACTGGTTTGGAATCCAGTTTAAAATGCAGTGTGAATGGCCCCAAAGGCAAGAATAAGCTTATTTACATTTGCAAGGAAAAAAGAAGAAAGAAGACCAAGAAGGAGTAGTATTCAGCAGAACTGATAGGATGCAAAACATAATGAAAAGGAACTAATAAAAGAGTGGCAGGCAATGGAGCTATCTAAATGCCAGGACTAGGATAAAGTGTTCTCAGAAAAATATTAGGGCCAAAGTATAGCATGCCCTTTTTGTCCTCTGGGGTTCAGTTCTGTTGCTCTCCATGGATGAGAAAAACGCATATGCTCAAGCCCCATTATAGTCAAAGGATGGTGACATGCACATGCCCATGTCTGCATGGTTGCATTCATGCGCTGCCATTGACAATAATGGGGCAGGGCAATCCTTAAATGCTTGAGTCCACAGATGGTTAGCTTACCAATATGGTGGGCCCACTGCAGTGTATCAATCTTCTTCCTTTGTACTATTACTGTGCCCTCATACCCCTCTCAATGCCAGTGTTCTTTGTGTTTAACATTTTAGCATGCCATGCATCAAAGGATTTTAAGATGATGTACATGCCTCTCCTGCTTTTAACATGACAAGAGGCCCTCCATGGTAAGTTAGGCAAAGAAAAAAATCACTGGCCCAAAGTCACCAAGTGAGTTGTATGGCTGAGTGGGGATTTGAACCAAGACTCCTTCAGACCTAACACAATGCTCAAGACTTTATCACATCGGCTCTTAGTATGAAGTCTCCACTAGGAAAAGGGGATGGAGGCTAGAATGTGGACAAGTTCCTTTCAAGGACAATTCCCAGAATCCATGGCCTAACAAGGCCACTGGCCATGTGGCCTAGGGAATTCTGGGAGAAGATATCCCCAAATGAAGTTGAATGTGAGTTGACAGTTAACTTCTATCAAGTCTGGTAGTTATGAGATAAAACAGTAATCTGAGTTTTAAGAGAAAACTACGATCCTTCCACACCAAAGAGTGAATGCTAAGGGCATTTCCTTTACCCCCAGAGCCACCTTTCACACACCCCTTCCCATGCATCTTCAAAACATCTGTCAAAATTTTCTAAGCTGACACCATCCATTTTCCGAGTAGACTGTCTTGGCAGAAGGCACACAATTTCTAGCTGCGCCTTCATTCTTTGTCTGAGACAGAAAATCAAAAGACTCTCTGATCACACGGTGCTGATTTAGAGTCAAGCATTCATGCTGCTGAATGGTGGGGTGCTTCTGTGGATTTCCCAGCCCATCCTGCCAGGCCAGCATTCCAAGGCTGAGAAGGGTCAGCTGTGGATAGGGAAAGGGAAAGTCAATTGGGATGACAGCAGCAGAATACTATTCTCTCCAACTGTGAAAAGAAACAGATGTGTTGACAAGGGCAACTGAAACAGCTGAGTGGTTTTGTCAAGAGGCAGGATCTTCCAAAAGGAGCAAGACACACAATCCCCCCACCCGGCAACAAGCAGACCCTTACCATGTGCTGCCCACTTGCCCCAGACTACAGTGAAGAAGGTGTGAAAACAACAGTGATTTTATCTATGTCAGAAAGATGCTTCAGCTTACTTGCTTCATTTAACAATGGATTCAATATAAATAAAATCAGAGGCTAAAAATGCAGAGTTTGGAAAGGTTACTGTATATACTCATGTACAATGGGCCATTCCCTTATGCGGGGGATCTGTTCCAGATTCACCTCTGTGTAAGGGGAAATCTGTGGATGCTTAAGCCCCACTGAAAACAATGGGGCATGTGCTTGTGGTTTGGGGCAGTGTGCGCACCATGGGGGTGCACCCCATTTCTTTAATGATCACGTGGCTTCCACGTAAGCTGGAAGCCGTGTATAGTGTGCCCACGTATGGGGCAGGCACACTCTATAAGTCTAGAAATGTCAAAAAAATTACCTCAAAAACCTGAGTCAGCTTATACATGGAGCAATGTAAGTACTGTACTTTAACTCTTATAAAAAAAAGGGAACTACAGTATCACCTGGTGAAAGGCAAATATGTAATCTGTCCTGGAAGGACCAATCTCTAGTCTCTCGTCCATCCAGCCTTTAGTATGAGCACAAACAGTTATGCCTGTTGGAGTTTTGTAAGGTCTTTGACATTGTTTTCTTTTGCTTCATCCTTTAGATCCTTTGGTGTGTGCCCCTATGTTTTATCCTCGACATGTATGGGTCATATAACCATAATTTTGGTTCCAAAACCTGCCCTCAATTTATACATGAGGTCAACTTATAATAAATTATATATGGTAGTTATTTTGGACTACAAGTCTCAGATCCCACACACAGCAAGGGAGATGACCATGCCAGCTAGGCGACTCTGGGAGTGGTGCTCCAAAAATAATTTTCCCAAGCTCTTTAAATTCTCTCTCTCTGTGTTATGTAATGTCTCTAACGTCTTTCAGTTCTTTAACATAGGGGAAAAGTCAATACATTTGAGGGCATGGAAAACAGCAATTTCTTATTTTATTTATTTGGTATGGTTTGTTACAATTGGCTGTGGGGCTAGTCAGTTTACGGCAAATTAATATTAAGTGTGGTGTTTAAGAGACATATTCTTAGTCTCCACTTTTACCACAAAAATTCAAAACAAAACAGCACCTGGGCTTTCTTCCAAAAGAGAAGGAGAGGGAGGGAGAGATACTGAGGGGGGTAGACTTTTCTGCACTCTGAAATGGTGGGACTCTATATTCCTCAGTAAAGAAAATGTTAACACTTGTATAAGTTTAATGCTGACAAGTGTTTTGCATCATTACTTATTTAAATGATTTTTAAAACCCATTAACATAGCAAAGAGAATCTATTTCCAAATAGACTGAGTGCCAATAAAATATGAATATGCTGATGGTCAGTAGAAGAATCTACTTGGAGACCATATATTTAGCAACACTGACATGCTGCTGAACTGGCTACTCAATACGTTTGAATAAATAATATTGCCATTTAAGCACTGTATCCAATTTAAAGCCACAGGATTCATGGCAGCAAGGATGATGGGTGCGGGGTGTGTGTGTGTCTGTTTTGACCACTGACATTGCAAATTGGGGCCATTGGGAGTTGTAAGCCAAAATTCCTGGAGGGAATTGGTTTCAAGAAGGCTGCTTTAAATGAGAAGTAGTTGCAGTTGAGACACCGGAGAGATATCAACCCTTTTCTCCTTCACCGTGCTGAGTTTATTACTTTTATTTTGCCCTCAAAATGACCACTCACCTGTAAACTCTCATGGGAGGGGGGGGGCACAACTAGCCATTTTACCATCCTCTCCCCTACCCAAACATGTTAACTGAATACAAACTAGTTTTGTACTTTGAACTCAAGTTGAACTCAGTTTGCAGCAATAGAAGTAAGACAAAGGGGGAAAGTGGGAGGAAGAGAAAGAAACGGGGGCATTTTAAAAATAGTTGAAAAGGTGAGATGACCAAGGATTAATCAGGACTGTCCCTGGCAAATCAGGACTGTTAGAGGGTTTGAATTTAATTACATCATAACTACAGAGTGTCTGAAAATTATCTTTACAGTTTCAATTGTATATAGAACTAAAATTGTAAAGATAATTTTCAGACACCCTGTATGATATATACTTCTTAAATCACAACTACAGCATATGATATCATTAACATCAGAAGTTGCAAGTGAAATACCAAGCTGTTCCTGCACAACTTCTGACATACGAAGATAAACACTATCTTTCCTCAACCTATAGCAATGTATGCTTCAGTAAACATCTTAGTTTTGTTACCTCTCAAAGATTACAGATACGGTAATTGTCAAGCACTTCATGGCTACTGAGCTGAATTTCTTGCTGACTTGTCTGTCACACACAATGCAAACCTAGAAAACTGGTCAAAGGAACTAGAACGTATTTGTAAAATAATGCCTGTTGTTCACAAGGCATCTGCACAAAAGCATATCAAAATCTGTTCTTTCAGTGAGTGACTTTCCAGCCTCTCAAAGCTTGTACCAGACCACATTTTAATGTCCTAAAAGAAAGGAACCCATGGGGTACATACCATTTTCTGAGATCAATGTAAGCGGTGGAATCATTGCAAACTGAAGTAAAAATCCAGAGATAATACCATGGGCCCTTGGTGTCCACTTAGGTTTGTTGATCATTGATTTTAGGATCCCAGTCAGTACCAAAATCCAGGGATGCTCAAGTCCCATTGAATACAATGGCAAAGTAAATGGTGTCCCTTGTATGAAATGGAAAAACCAAGGTTTGTTTTTGAAAAAACCCCCCCTCCATTAATATATTTGAACCGTGGTTGATTGAATTCATGGAGGGCCAACTGTATCAATCATACACAACAAACAAAAACATTAATACATGTGACCAAACAAGCATGTTGACTGGGGAATTAGAGGTAGTAAAAAGTAACCCTTCCAGCTAATCACAGATTTGAAGAATCCTACTTAAAAAGTCACCTCATCTTTCTTTAAGATATGAAACATGGCAAATAAAAACAATGAGCCTTGTTGCTTGTGGGCTGATAGCCCAACTGCTGAACTTGATCAGCACAATATGGGCCGTTCTGGCAGTCTAGACAATCATCTCATTGATGCGCTGTCGGCTCAAAACCAGGAACTCTGAACTTTAAGTAAGAGGCAGCAGAGAAAGCACACAAGACTTTCCAGTTCACCAAACAAATAACAGACTAACTTCCACTAACCCTTCATGGAAGAAAGTGGTGGGAGGATTCAGGAAGGAGAGAAATGAAGGAAGAGAAACATTCAGAAACCATTGTGAAGACAGGGCTGTTTTCTTCCTCCCTATTATAAACAATCATAAGCTTTTTTGGTTGCCTTATGGCAATGATGAATGTTAATATGGTGAGATGTGTCATAAACTTTCTGAATCTGCTTGTCCTAGTCTAGAATAAGTCAGAGCATAACCAATATTCAGTGGTGTCACTAATGGGGTGCAGGGGATGTGGACCACATCAAGTGACACCCTAAGGGTGATGACACCACTGACCTTCAAACATCTGTATTTTTGGCAGAAATGGGCTGTGGCATTCACCTGTATCTATTTCAAAACGCTGAAGAAGTGGTGTCAGTGGGATGAGGCTCAGTGGCAGAAAAAAGAAAAGGACCCAGGCTTTTTCAAAAAATAAAAATGTCAATGTTTTTTTAAAAAAAATGTTTCAAAAAATTTAAAATTTTAAAATTTTCTTTCAAAATATCACATTCTACCAAATTTTCAGTTTAACCACATGAAACTGTATATACAAACATGTTTATTCTGTGCATATGATATTGTAATTTAAAGGTATTTAAATTTTGCTGGTTATTTTATGTCACAACTATTACAACCATTACATTCAGTGATATATGAGAATTACGATTTATGAGTAACATTAGCACAAAAAACATTACTAAGGATTCTGTATACATGTGGTATGGAAGGAGGTTAATGGATGTGTGTGTCTGTGACACTATGAGTTACTAAACTGGGTGACACCAACCCTTATGTCTGTCGGCAAATGTGAGAGACAGCAGTATCTCTCACAAGTGGAGTAATTTGTACAGTGCGGCCTTGGCTTATGCGGGGGATCCGTTCCAGACACACACACACACACACACACACACACGGTGTAAGCCAAATACCGTGCATGTTCAAGTCCCATTCAAGTGAATGGGGCTTGTGTATGTGGCGGCGTGGTGACACGCGCATCACGTACGCACGCCCCATTCATCCAAATGGGACATGCCACCGCTTGTGTCCCACGCGGCTTTGCACATAAGCTCAAAGCCACATATAATGCAGGCGCACTGTAATTGTAAACAGAAGGAAAGCAGCAACCAATTCCACCCCACCCCCTATATACTGTGTAACAGAAAATAAAGCATTACTAAGGATTCTTAGTCTTCTTTGTAAACAGACATATTAAGTAGATTTAATTACAAACACTCAAAGTTTCATTATATCCCATGATGAGAAGTTCTGTGACATGTGGTCTTCAAACATGGAGACGAGAGAAAGAAATGCAAACTATAAAATGGGTGATGCACTCAAACCAAATGCAGACTACTCAAACCAAATACAGATGAAGAAAAAGAGAAGGTGTGGCTAAGACCAAGAAATAGGAAATGATGTAAATACATGCCATGCTATGCCTAAACTTTCAACTAGCAACCATGAGCATCACTAGGAAGGTGCAAGGTGTGTGGACTGCACCAGGTGACACCCAAAGGGTTGTATGAAACCATTGCTCCACAAACAACTGCCTTTTGGCAGAAGAGGGATCTGGAGCAATGGTGTCACTAGGAGGTGTGGGGGTGCAGACTGCTCTGGATGACACCTGATCAGGCCATCCTCCCACCGGGGGGGGGGGGTGAGCACACCCAGCCCTGCTTCCTTGCAGCAGCCTCCTCATAAAGAGGCCACTACCACCACAAGGAGAGCCAAGACCAAGTGAACCAGTCCCCTCACAAGGAGGGCGTGGCGGCGATGGAGAAGGGATGAGTGCAGGTGAGTGCACTAAGGTTAGAACAAGGCACCCAGTGTCAATCACATGGCTGGGTGCCTTGTTCTGACCACAGAGCGAGCAGCTTGTTGTGGCAATGGCTGTACTGGCAGAATGGGAAGCATTTTAAATAGTCACCTGGCATTACAATGGAGGGCTCTGGACCTTCCTGGAAGATCCGGAACAAATATTTTACTCAATTCTAAAGGGCGTCTGGTGCTGAACTGGTTGGATGTTGTGCAGTTTGCACCAGACCTGGGCTTTGGGCCATGCATTATTCAGACTCCCAGCTGAGGGGACTAGGTGAGGAACTTTAATTTGGCCTGTGCAGACAGGGTTTTAGGCATCCCAGGTTTTAGGCATCCCTGCCTTCCAATCTGAGAATTGAACCTTGCATCCTTTGTATTTAAAGAGTGTGCTCTGTCACTAAGCTATGGCTCTTCCTCTTGGTCAGATCAGACTGAGAGAGATATGATCTTTACAACTCTGCATTTCCAAAGAAAAGTAGGATAAAACTTGTATTTATTAGTTGCACTCAATCAGCACTGATACCTGAGCAACAGTCTGTGTGTCAACACCAATTTATGCATACTCTGGCAAGGTGGCCAGTTGGCAAGTAGAGAAAAAAAGGAGTACAATAATTAGGAGGAATGAGATCTGAGTGGCATATTGGGGAAGAAAATAACTTGCAAGAGAATAATTTATCTTACAAACTATCTAGGAGTCAATAATGATCCCATATTCCTTTCCCTTCAACATAACATTAATATGATTTTCAATTCTATACTAAACAACAACAAAGATGGAATTCTATTCAGGACTGTAGAATGCCTAGGAAAAATAAAGAATATTTAAATGATGGCTCTCCTGGTAAAAAGTTAAAATTTTCAAAGGAAGGTAAATGCCAGCACATGCTTCTTTGCAATGTAATTCATTCATTTACTCAGTCAAACAGAATCTTTTTCTCAATCACTGTAGATTCTGACTTTGTTTTTTGTCGATGTTCAAAAATAGATATATTTGAAGACAACATCCTTTGCATAAGTTTAACAGAATGACAGATCTGTTAATCAATTTCCTGCCACATCAATATTACAATCCCACATTAGGAAAAGCCAATATAAAATCTGACCCAATAGTATGCAGATGAAAGAATACTGGACAATAATAGCTTTTAAATTTATGCAGTTATGGATTGGTTTCCATTGTGACACAGCTATCATTAGGTAACCCCATGAGCAGTAACATAATTACTCAATTTAAAAAGTTATTGTAATGATATCAATAATGTAATTGCTTTACATGCAAAAATATGGCAACTCCTGGCAGCTTGGCAAATTTATGTGTTCTAGGATAGTGCTCTTCTAGATGTTTTATACTTTATTTCCCAGAGGTCACAGACAGGATGTCAATGATAAAAAGTTCTGGGATCTGAAGTCTGACACATTTGTGGAACCAAATTTTGACAATCACTGTTCCAGGAAAAGCAATTGTGATACACTTTCATAGGGAGAGTGTCCTACTCAAGGTTGTCACCTGTGCGATGCTAGTATATTAGTTTTGTTGATTTAGGATGTTCACAAAAAGAAGCCAAAGAAATTTCTGGATAATTATTGCCTTTGTCCACCTCTTTTGCAAGCATGGTCCTCAAGTAACAATACTCAGTAGTGTAACTCAGTGTTATAGCTAAATGATAGGGAACACACTTTGCATGCAGAAGGATACAGATTAAATCCCCAGTACTGCCAGTTAAAAGAGCTTCATGTGAGAGCTTGGTAACATTACATGCCACCTGGGGGATTTTGAGAGGTGTAGTCAAAGTCATGTAATGGTCTGAATGTAAGACAGCCAGTGTGGTATAGTGGTTTGAGTGTTGGACTAGGACTCTGAGAGACACGATTTGAATCCCCGCTCAGCCATGAAAGCCCACTGGATGACCATGGATAAATCACATGCACACCCTGGGGCCCCCAGCCAAAGGAGGCCCCAAATGGCGGTGCACCAAGATGGTGCCCACAGCGCGCGGTAGGACTCGTGCTAATGCTCCACCCTATCAAGCCCTACTTTCTGCCCCATGGCCCCTAAAGGTCTAGCTATGGGCCTGGCTCTCATGCTTATTAGCCTCAGTGAAAGGCAATGGCAAGCCTCTGTGAACCAAACTTGCAAAGAAACGCCTGTGATAGGTTTATTCTTATGACTGCTATTTGTTAGAAATGACTTGAAGGTACACAACAATAATGAGTTTTCTCAGATTTCTTTCCAATTGTTAAGAAAATGACCAAGGCATCACAAGACTTTTCCTGTTTAGAGCAGAACTGGAAAGAGATCCTAAACTGATCTGGGTATAAAGCATGTTCACACATTGTACCTGAAATGCTAATTTACTTGATGATGGGCCACAGTGCAGTCTTAAAACTCTGCCAGATATTAGACTGTAAGATTCTAAGGATGGATCTATTTTACAGTCAGTAAATTTTACCTCTGGGACAGTCAGTATAAATACAGGTAATACCAAACCTATCACTTTGCTCCACATGAAACACACTCCATGGGCACCAAGGTACGACAAACTATACTAGATCATTATTTGCTCACATGGTTCAAACAGTAAAATCAGTATTAATTCCCTTAGTCTTACAACTTGCTTCTGAACTAACCTCAACACATAGCTATGGCTGTGGTCACATAGTAAGGTGCGAACAAACCGCTTGTGTGGAATATATGTAGCGCACACCTTGTTTATTAAGGTACTTTCTTTTAAGTTTCAAGGGGTTGCCAGAAGTATGTATTCACTGACATATATACATACACACACACACACGTATCTTAAGAAACAAATGTGTACAACTTAAGATGCATATGAACACAGAAACGCAGACACAGACACAGTCCACAGGTGGCCCTTACTGTAATTGCCCCCAAATCCTAGGCTTTGCAAAACACCCATTTACCAGATGAGAAATATTTTGTTACTTAGCTTAACCAGATGCTATTTTAAATAAACAGGAGTCTATTAACTACAGAGGGAATCTTAAATCGCACTGAAGCCCTAAAAAGCCATTAGATAAAACACTTAAAAGATATTGTTAATCCTACCACTGATTTAAGAGCTGGGTTATTGTTTTGATTTAATGTTTCAGCATCAGTGTTGGAAAAAAACCCTGCTGATGAAGGAGTTTGTGTTTTTCCAGTAACTTCAGTCTTCTTGGAACATTTGATACTTATATTTAGCTCTTTAATCTCTCTTTTGCACTAACAAACCTCCATGAAATCCTTGCAGCTCAACTATAATTTAGTGATTCTTGTGTTTTCAGCATGGCTGTTGATTATTATTTTGATTGTCTGCTATAATTTAAGGGCTGTCTCCACATACACATTTGGAAACTCTCCTTAATTTCCAAATCCTAAACTGGTTGGTACAATTTGGACCTAAGACCTGATGTGAACTGACAAAGGTCACCCTTGGTCATTTATCCTATATCATATATCCTGATTGTCCATTTGGAGAAGTTTCTTTGTGTAAGAATCATTTTGTGTATTCTTGCTTGGCAGGGGTTTTGACTTGATTGATTTTGTGGTCTCTTCTAACTCTTTGATTCTATGATTATACTATATTGGAGAACCATCATGGTAATAATAAATTGAAATAGTCATTCAGATATAGAATTAGAGGCATTACACATTGTTATGAAACAGACGGGACTGTTTTTAAAAAACTTGAAAATATATAATATTCACTATTAGTCTATCACCCTATCCAGGGGATGGAAAATACATGAGGAAGATGAAAGATGTACTTTTTAGTCCTGCCCATTTCATCATGATGTGGAAGTTGGTGCCTTCGGTGGTTAATGGGGAAGTGAATGTGCCCTGGGTTGTAGTACAAACTGTAAAGGACCTATCCAAAGTCATGAATGTATTTAGAAAATACAGTTCAGGGACAGTAGGATGATTTTTCTTGCTCCGTCCCTACACATATCAAGCAAGCCCATTTTTTAAGCATTTGTGCACAAAACATTGTGAAGCTGTATTCATAGAAACACAGAGTTGGAAGAGACCACAAGGGCCATCCAGTCCAACCCTCTGCCATGCAGGAACTCAAAACACCCCTGACAGATGGCCATCCAGCCTCTGCTTAAAGACCTCCAAGGAGGGAGGCTGTACCAGACTCAGAGAGAATGTGTTCCACTGTCGAACAGCCCTTACTGTCAGGAAGTTCCTCCTAAAGTTGAGGTGGAATCTCTTTTCCTGCAGCTTGCATCCATTGTTCTGGATCCTGTTATCTGGAGCAGCAGAAAACAAGCTTGCTCCCTCCTCAATATGACATCCCTTCAAATATTTAAACAAGGCTATCATAATCCCCTCTTAATCGTCTCTTCTCCAGGCTAAACATACCCAGCTCCCTAAGTCTCTCCTCGTAGGACATGCTTTCCAGACCCTTCACCATTTTGGTCAGCCTCCTCTGAACACACTCCAGCTTCTCAACATCCTTTTTGAATTGTGGTGCCCAAGCTCAGCATATGGACATGTGGAAACCATTCAAAAGCCCTCTAGAGAAATGAATGTGCTGAGCATTCCTCTGCAGGATGGCCAGCCTGCTCTAAAAGTTTACAACTATGGTTGTCAACTGTATTTGGAAACTCTCCAGGCAATGGGGTCCTGAACCACCACCTAGTGATTCAATCCTAAAGGGGTC
>NC_056524.1:201137855-201139635 GCF_019175285.1 Sceloporus undulatus | reverse complement strand
GAGAGTCATTGAGTGGACAGTAATGTATGATGCAATGTGAGGGCTAGATTGAGCCAAGTATGGTATGTCAATCATGATGTATGTACACGCCCAGGAGGTGGCAACTGTATAATGAATAGAAAGACAAATGTCTATATAAGCAATAATGTATGACAATACTTTTTGTGGGGTATAGAGGAGTATAGTAGTGTGGATATTGAGGAGTATAGTAGTGTGGATTTTGTGAGTAGTGAATTGTTTTGTGCATAGTGTATATAGTAGAATAAAAGTAGATCTTTTATATAAGAAGACTACTGTGTTGACTGGTGTCTTGAGAGCTGAACAAGAACCAGCAGACTGCAGAGAAGATTAGAAGACATCTTCAGCCAATTCTCAGAGCTACTGGTCAAACTGGTTGTTCTTCCGCTGACCAGGGTGGTGAGAGTGAAAGCCAGGAGAAGAGCTGCAACTCCCATCATCCCTAACACCACCACCTAGTGATTCAATCCTAAAGGGGTTCTTCACTGAAGTTCTTGCAAAATTAAAAGTCACAAAAGTAGACAGACATCTATAAAGGTAGATAAACAGTATTGAAAGTTCCATACAGTGTGCTAAAATGCATAACTACTCAAAAATGTCATCTAGACTTATTCCCTGGAATGTGTGTACAGAGCTCTTAACATAACTCTTACAATCACTTCATGTTACAGCTCATTATAGAGAATCTATCCAGGTTCTGTAGTATTTTCTGTAATGGGGAAAGATCACACCCCAATTAATTTTATATGCAAATGAAATTCATTTGAACATCTTACTCCAATCAAGGTTCATATTCTACGTATGAACTTGCAGCTATCTCATCGGCCAAAAATTTCTGTTTCTTGATGGGTCAAGGGTCTCTGGAATTGCTACAGCAGACTGCTTTAGTAGGAAACACAAAATCAATACCTCAAAAAGGTCATACACATTCTATTTAAAATCTCAGCTGCAGGGCAGTGGGAGAAATATAAGTAACCTGAGACCAATTCTTCTTAGTTTCCTAATAATAATCTGGACTAATTCCTTTCAGCCTCGGGCTTAATTCAACCCAGGATATGGTTATTATCTTACTAAACAGGAAACACCCTTAAATAATCATTACATATCAGTGAACTCACAAAGACCATTCCTTCCATCTTCAAAGTACATAACAGCCAATAACCAAATTAAAACCTGGAACATCCAGGGTTATAGAAGAGGGTCATTTTTTAAATGCTTTATCAAAATCAAAATGCAAATCAACAGCAGAGTTCAATGTGAAAATTATTGGATTTTAAGATCCTGCTCACAACAGACATTTTATTTTGATTAACCCTGCAAGCACCCACCCAAAAGGAAAAAAAAATATTGGGGGAGGGGATTTTGCAGTGTTTTCAACCCCCTCAATGGTTACAGGCCCAGAAGTGGCCATTTTTTTCCAAACAAGAAATTCAAGGGCATTACTTGTTTTTGTTTTTTGTTTTTTCAAAGGCTTATCTGGGGCCTATGATAGCCCCCACATTTCTAAGGGCTACTGATGGAATTTTGAAAGGGAGGGATGGTGTGAGGCATGTCCTTCCAAGCACCATCTCTAGGGTTGGTGTCACACTCATGCCATCACCCCAAGGCACACACCCCAGCCACCCCTCTCTGCCAGCCAGGCTCTCTCTGTTGGGGGTGGGCTATTGCTGCTGCTTAGTACCCTTTTCCTGGTCTGGCATGGCTGCTGGGCAAGTGGGAAAGGGATGCAACTCACTTTCCTGCACAGGCAGCAGACCAAGCC
>NC_056524.1:201126815-201137755 GCF_019175285.1 Sceloporus undulatus | reverse complement strand
GGGAAAGGGATGCAACTCACTTTCCTGCACAGGCAGCAGACCAAGCCACTGGTGGTGGTGAGCTACTGCTGCTGCCTGGCAGCCTTTTTCCAGCTTGACCTGCAGCCCTGCCAGACCCAGCAATGACCATCACCACCAGCAATGACAAACAATGAATGTCAGAGGTGTCTTGCCTTATAGAGGCAGGTGGCTGGGGAGGACTTGAGACAGATGGGAGAAACTGCCCTGGCAGGTGTTCACCTCCCCCTGAAGTGTCACCTAGTGAAGTTCACACCCCTTCCCATCTTCCCTCTCCTAGTGAGGCCTCTGCTTCCAAGTTTGCCTGGGGAGGGCATGCGACCTCTCAATCCTTGACAGCTACCCACTAAAGTAATCTAAAGTACTGGAATAATCTAGACTAATGGTGGCAAACTTTTGGCACTTGTGCCCTCTCTGGCATGCACAACTCTCTCTGTGGGTACATGCACCATTCGTTACTTCAATGGGAGTACAGTCTGCCTTCCACATTTGCGGGTTTGACATTCGTGGTTGGGTTATTCAAGAATGTTAAACTCCAAACCCTTCTCACCATGGAAAGACTTGGGATGAGCATCCCTATAAAGGATTGTTGTCATTATATAGTTGTGTGCTTTCAAGTCCTTTCTGATCTATGTGGCAACCCTATAGTGGGGTTTTAAATAATAATAATAATAATAATAATAATAATAATAATAATAATAATAGGATTTATTTATATGCTGCCCAATCACTGGGAATCTGGGCAGCTTACCTCTTGTGGCAGAGAGAGCGTGACATGTGTGTGGTGCCTTCAAGTCATTTCCAATTTATGGCAACCCTATGGTGAAACTACCATGGAGTTTTCTTGGCACATTTCATCAGAGGGGGGTTGCTATTGCTATCCTGAGGCGGAGAGAGTGTGCCTTGGATTTTTTTCTCCAGAAGCACTGCCTCCAAAAGGCAGAAGTTCCACCCCTTGAAGTCCCACCCCAGAAGGTGGAACTTCCACCTTCAGAAGTCTCACCCCCAGAAGTCCCCCCGCCCTCAGCACCGAGGTACACCCGGTGCAGGAACACCACTGAGTTTGGGCACTTGGTCTCTAAAAGGCTTGCCATCACTAGTCTGGACTCTAGAGCAGGGTTTATCAACCTTTCTTCTTCTTGTTGTTAACCTCTCTCGAGTCCATCTTGACCCATGGTGACCCCTTGCATGAGACATGTCCAAGACACCCTGTCCTCCACTGTTCTGCTTAGTTCCTGCAAACTCCTACCCGTGACCTCCCTAATAGAGTCCACCCATCTAGCATGCAGCCTTCCTCTCTTTCTGCTTCCCTCCACCTTTCCTAGCATTATGGTTTTTTTCAATGAGTCATGCCTTCTCATGATGTGTCCAAAGTACGGCAGCCTCAGTTTTGACATCTTGGCTTCCAGGGAGATTTCTGGCTTTATCTGTTCTAGGACCCATTTATTTATCTTTTTAGCTATCCATGTGATCCTCCACGCTCACCTCCAACTCCACATTGCCAATAGATTTTCTTCCTATTTTTTTCCTTAACTGTCCAGCTCTCACATCCATATATGTAATAGGCAATACAATGGCTTGTATGATTGTTCTCAGCCTTATGGGACCTTATATTCTCTGAGAAGTCACTAGGGGTTCCAGAAAAGATCACAACTGAAAAAAAATATGGAGGGGGGCTGTAGGCATAATATGTTTTATGTAGGGATTCCCTGTGACATGAAAACTATTTTAAGGGTTGCTCTAATGTAAAAAGGGTTGATTAAGGCTGTTGTAGAGTACTGGAACTAGACGAGGAAAATCCAGTTTCAAAGTTCTTGGGTTCACAATTTTTCCCTGTCAGGTTGCTACTGGTTAGCACATTTTTCTTTAAAAAAAATCTTAACAAGATCACTTCTAATCTCCACAGTGTTTACAGAAAGAAAAGCAAGGCCAAACCAAATTTGCCCACCAGACCATCCAAAATTTGTGAATCTTGTTCAAATACTTCATAACTAAAAATCTCACCCACAGTTATTTCACCCCACTTCAAAACTGTAGACCCAAATTAGATGTGCTGACCCACATAAGGTTCCAGAAGTGGATTTACAATTACCACTGCAAAAGGCACATCTGAAATTCCATTCCAAACTCCCTATATTCAGGTCTGAAGTGAAAACATGGTCAGGAGGAAAGGGTCAAGCACACACAATGTGCCCTTCCCCCCCCCCCTCAAAATCATCCCCTCCAGAAGATAATGAAGACAAAGCAGCTAGTAGGACTTTATTCCCTGCATTTATGCTTAATGAGTCACTAGATCTCCATTCTCTGAGAAGATAATGCCTCCTTGTTTTGCTACTTCAACTCTCTCTGCCAAGGAGTTTAGTCACTTAAGAGATAAAAAGCACATGGGGTCCTAACTCTGACTCCCTAATCAGTGTATACATCTTACTTTAGTACCTTCCCAACACAAAGCTTTATCTTCTTCACATATTGCACAGTTAGTACATGCCCAGAAAATGCATGTGCACACACGCATAGAAGTCAATTTGTCAAGTTACTTATTACAGAAATTGGGATACTCTGGTCAGACCGTCATTTCTCCTTAGCACATGATGCAGTGCAGTGATTTTTGGGAGCTGCACTGGCATGACTAATGGAGCTGTGGATGCCAGTGCAGTCTAATGGGGCAGAATGGGGCAGCTTTCCCACTTTAACTTCATTAAGATCTAGCATGTGACTTGCTTTTATCAGCATTAGCAGGAAGCATGTTCTTGTTGGTAGCCAAAGGAAAATGCAGTGAGTTGAGAGAGGAAAATGAGTTTTGATAGTTAGCATACTGGAAATAAGGAGGCTTCAAAAAGCATTGTGGGTGCCAAATTCAAAGGCGAAGTGACAAGTAGCTTAGTGTTGCATGATGGGCTTCAGGAAATCATTACTGTACAATGTAGAAATGCACAAACTAACTAGATGTTCTGACAAAAACTGAGAGAAACACAGTTCAACGCAGTAGTAGTAAGCAACTGGAAATATTCCTTGGTCAGGATCACAATTATTTTTCCTATTCTTCTCAGAAGTGCAGAACCCGTAGAATTAAATTATTTTTCACGTTATGAGTGAAACAACTGGATTGTAACACTTTATGGCTGAATACCCTCTTCTCTCGAGCTCTTTCTTCCGCAAGTACTCATCACAGATTCTTTGTTTCTTTGATATTTCTTGCCATAAACAGTGTCCTTTGAGGAACTGGCATGCCATCAAGGAATACATTTATATTGAAAATAGGTCATTTGTTTCATTCAAAATTTCCTTTACTTACAGGAAACCTCTGTTAATTATGGAATATAATGCAGCCTCAAAATGCTGGAGGATTTCCAGTCAAATAATTTGGAGCTCAACTGATTTCTGAAAGTAGGATAAAAACTATACCAATAAAATGTCATTAAAATCAATGAATCTATTGCATTAATGTTATTAATTACATTAACTGAGTTTTTGAAAAGAATGTAATTTTGTGTAATTTTATGGCATTTCACCAGGAACAAATACCATAATCACTGACTACATTGTTTCTCCCTTCACTGCCTCCCCACGCATCCTTGTCTGAAGTTTTTCACTTGCAATGCAAGTGATGGTGGCTTCAAGTGGCACAAAAAAAAAAAATGTGAAGGAGGAGCATGAAGAGGAAGCCCATGGCACACAGCCATGGTTTGCGGGGGTCCGTCTCTTGTGAATTTTACTGCCAGAATTCCTCTGTTTCATTCTGGCAACTGATCAGTAGTTTATCAGGTGGACTTTGTTTATAACTTCGTCCTCCTTTGAACATTATCTTTTGGCTTGCTGACTTCCATTTTTGATGTTTGCACCTCTTTGCTGTCCACTAAACTGTTTTACATGGCCACCCATCAGCTGTTGCTAATTGTTTTCCCTTTCCTTCTCCCAATTTTTCTCCCCATATTCCCACCTCCCTTTCAGAGCTTTCAACCCCACCTTATAGACAATGTGTCAGCTACAGCTTGAACCTCAAGAGGTTAACCCTTGTGTCTTCTTCTCATTAACCATACTTCAGTTTTACTGACACTTCTTGCTCATTGGGTAGAATAGGGTAATTTGATCACCCTAACTATTTGATTAATTCTATTATATGTAATAGAGGCCTACCTAAGGGCTTCTTAACCTATCTGATGTTGTTTTTTCCCTCTAGTGTCCCAAGATCTAGAACCACCTATGTGCCATTTGGCTACAACTGTTTTTTCTTTCATGGAAAGGAAATGGCTTGGGGACCAGAAATTGACCACCAACCATAACTTGTGTACCACTGGTTTAGCCCATGGGCCACTCTAGGTTTCACACCAGCCAAATGCACATTAATTCAAAATACCAGGTGTGTTGGATACAGCATTGGTTTTGTACAACAATGATTATATTTTAAAAGACACATATAAGATTTGAGCATAGTGTGAACTAAAACAAAAATATTATGAATATTGTAAACATCTGCCCTTGAAGACATCTCCTTAGAAGACCTCAACTGCGGTCACAGCCATTTATTTTCCACTTGTAGTTAAGGTAAACCACAGATTCTATGTTTATCTCACATGCAAACACAGCTCTGTTTCTATAAGTAGGGTGCCTCAGAACTATGAAGATTACAGAGATAGGATTCTGTTAGTATGATATGGTTATTTAGACGTGTCTTGTCATCCTTTGCATACATTTGGGCAGCTCCTGTGTGTATTCAATGGCATTGCAGTGGCAAGGTCTGTAAATAGTAAGCTTGCCAGAGTGACAGCTACAGAAGGCTCCTATATCTTTAATGGTTTTATAGAAGAAGGAATTTCAGTAAGTGCTTCTTGTCACACAACCAAGTGAGAAGCAACACTTGAAGAAATTTGCTATATTACACATGTACAGGAGGAGCCCTCTCCAGTTTTTACTCTGGCAGCGCTAATGAATACTGTTCACCTGTGTGTTGGTATTCCTCAATGCACTGAACTGGGAAAAATTTATTAAATTTAACTGCTAGCTCTACCTAGAGTAGACCCAGAGTGCTGATGAATCTTCTGTTGTCCCACTTTTTTCAGCTGCTTTTAAAATGTCCCAGTTTCTGTCTCCTTCCCAACTTCACCCTTTGTCCTTAGCTTAAGTCAGTTGCTGCAACTTGAGTTCAAAATTCAAAAGCAGTATACACTCAGCTGTGGGGGGGGGGGGGGGGAGAGAGGAAGGGGTGGAAACTTGCCCTTCCCAGTAGGCTCAGGCAAAAATGAACCACTACAGCCTCTAACTTCTCTGTTCTTCCTCATTCATCGCCTTTTCCATCTTCATCAAACTCTGGATCATACTTGGCCGCATATGACCTGGTTTTCATGTATGAAATGTTGGAGAGTATGGGGCTAAACAGACCAGTGTTAAATGCTGGTGTGGGGGCTGTGTGGGCACATGGTGTCCGCACGCCACATGCCCTGATGCTGCCCTGATGCCGCCGTCATACCGTGCACCCAACCACACAGCAGGGGATGTCATGGTGGGTCTTTGATGCAGTGTTCAAATGCGCTGTGCCAAAGAGGCATCAAAAAGCTGCCATCACAGTGGCAAAGGTGCCTTTTACTGTCACTAAAAGGAGCAGCATTTTGCCACTCCTTTTAATGCCAGCAAAACACCGGATTGGGGCCATGGTGTGCGGTTGCCGCAGCCCCAATCGGTGCTGAAAGGGGTGGCAGGGCGCCACTCCAAAGGGCCAGTCTGTTGAGCCCCTATGATACTGGTATCTGTAAGTCAACATCAAACAGGGAACAGTTTGGGACCAAAATGAACTGTGCAGCCTAGGCAGCTAGTTTCCCACACTATGACCTATAGGAAGTACCCTTTCAACTCTTCAGATTTTTTATCACATCCCCTATGGACCACTCCAAACATGTCACATCCCATACAGCTGTAATCACAGTTTTCTTTTCTTTCTTCTCACTTAGATCAAATTTTTATTAATTTTTAGTACAAACATTTTAAAAATCAAATGTTGCATTACCATTTACTAAGATCTGGGCCTTTTGAACTGAGCAGATTGTTTTTACTGCCCAATTAATATTTTTACTAAGTCCAGTAATCACAGTTTTCATACCATTCAGTTTAAAAGGATGTACAAAAAGCCTCTCAGCTAGCTGAGGATGTTAATTTTGGAGAGCAATTGGTCTCAAACACAATAGCTTAATTTCCTTCCTTTATTGTAAGATCAGCTTTGATTGCGAGACCTCTGTCCTTTCACTTATGTATAAATAAATGAGATGTGTGTCAAAGTATTTACCGTTACACACACATGAAAAAGGGAGAGAAAAACAGCCCTCAACTGTCTTAAAATCTTTTATCATTTTCAAGTTCCTCATTTTTATAAGGCATAGATCAACAGCAGACATACTTCCAAACTTAAAAATATTGAGACAGGAGATTACTGAGTGGACACATTTGGTTTCCAGAAAGCCCCCATTGTCCAATTCAAAAGAGCTTTGCAAAACTTCTATGATAAAACAACAGAAGAAAGATGAAAAGCCTAAAGGAAGTAACTGGAAACTGCAGTTACACAATGCAAAGAGAGCTGACAATGAATATTTATGGATCTTTTTTAACCTCCAACTACCAGGGTTCCTATTTTTTTTAAAAAAAACATGAAGAGGAGATAAATCATTGGATGAAGTTTTCCCAGTGTTCTGCTATGTACTACTGGCCTCTGTAACATAAGACAGAGTTGAGAATCATGTAGCTCTTTGACTCTTGGCAGACTATATTTCTCAGAATTCCTGGATGTTGACTATGCTGGTCAGAGCTGCTGGGAAATGCAATCCAGCAGAATCTGTTCACTTCACATATTCCACACCTGACTTAAAAGCATGTTTCCTTTTCAGTCCTCAAAAGCAATAAACTTTAGAAAGCAATCTATCCTAACAGCAAGAAGGAATATGAGGTTGACTTGTCCTCCTCACTGTATCTGCCACCCAAATGAATCAGGCCTTACTTGTAAAATAAAAAGATGTAAAGATTTAGGTCTACTGGAAAGTTATCCACTTGTGAAAGTTTGAATGATTCTCCCAAAACTTCTGTTCGTTGTGCGGTACGCATTTGCTTCCAGCAGCGTTCAAAACTAGCAATGGTACAGGACAATATTATCATGGCCACTGTTAAAGGGTGACATGGAAATTTGTAAACATTCCCATATTTGTAAAGAAAAAAATGAACAAGCTTACTTAGGTTAATTAGGGCAGGTTTAGAAAATCAAAAACCCCCTCTTGTTGCTTAATATCTTACCAGTGCAGGGATGGAAAATAGTTGTTTTTGAGGTCAAGTTTCTCAAGGCCTTCGTTTGCATTCTCACAGAAATACAAGAAGCTTTATTTTGGTGTTGTGTTACCTTCCTGTCACTTCTGACTATGGTAACCCTAAGGTGAACCTATCATGGGGTTTTCTGCAAAATGTAGTCAGAGGGGCATATGCCTTTGCCCTCGATGTCTGAGGAGTGTCACTTGCCCAAGGCCACGTTAGGTTCCATGGCCAAGGGTCATTCAAACAAGTGAATTGGCTGTAATTCCATTTTGGACATTAGTTTGTGTAACTACTGTATATTATAAAGGTGTTCTTTTTCTAAACTATGGTAACCTTATTATTATTATTATTAACCTTTTATTATGAAGTGCTGAATTTACACAGCGCTGTACATGCAATCTTTTTAGTTAGACTGTTCCCTGCCCTCGGGCTTACAACTCAAAAAGACCAAGACACAGAGGAGAAGGGAGTGGTGGAGGGAAAGGGTAAGAGGTCCAGCAGTTCCTCTCTGCCTCCAAGGCCTGGACCAAGGCAGATGGACTGGAAGGAGGGCTTGGCTTCATAATGGATGGTTAATCATTTTCCAGGGAAAAATACCTACTCTCAGTAGGATAATGCATATACAGTACATGAATACAGGAAATGGTTTGATAAACAGGCACCAAAAGCGCACTCAAATGTAGCGACAATTATGGCAATGCCTGGGAAGGCTTCTCTGAAAACGGTGTTTTTTCAAACTTCCGTTTTGAAGCTGGTTAAAGAAGTTATGGCTCTTGCTTGTGGGGAGAAGAAGGTTTCCAGGAGTGAGGGGGCAGCAAGTGAAAAGGGGCGATCCAGGATGAGCAGAGGAATCATGGGCTGAGACAGCAGACTTGGACTCCAGCACAGGAGAGGCCCTGGTGGGAAGGTGAGGCAGAAAGAAGAAGGTTGTTGATAATAAGGAGGGGCCAGTCCCTGGACTGGCCTTACATGTCAACAGCAGGGCTTCTACTGGAATGCGGAAATGGGGGGGGGGAGCCCAGGGGGGGGAGCCCATTGAGTGAAGGATGCCACACAAGCAGAGATGTGTTACCAAGCCAAGTGGGCGGAAAGTTATAATGCGTTTGCAGCGAACTGCTCAACAGAGATCTTAAAGACACCCGAGGACGTTAAGCGGAAACAGTAGGAAGCCCAGCCATAATAACCAAGTTCTCTGTACTACTCTAGGGTGCCATTAGTCAGGGATCCTCGAAACCGGGACAAAATTGTAGGACCAAACTATTTTCAAATGTAGGGCTTTTGGGGGGGTCCTAACATTTGAAAAAAGAAGCCTCTCTGAGCGGGAGGATTCCTTCTCCGCTCTGGCTTCCGTTGGACCGCAGCCCAGGCGGAGAGGCGGGTGGGAGAGAGGGAATCCACCCCCAGGGACGGCTTTCTTTTCCCCCGGGCTCCGTTTGCCAACGGAGCCCAGGGAGAAAAGAATCCTCTCTGAGGGGAGGATTCCTTCTCCGGCCTGGGCTCCAATTGGTACCGCAGCCCAGGCGGCAGAGGGAAATCCGCCCTCAAGGGAGGCTTCATTTCCCCGAACCTGGGCTCCCGTTTTTGCCGGCGGACGCTCAGGGCAGGGAAAGAAGACTGGACCTCGGCAGCGAGGCGTCTTTCCCTCCCTTGGCTCCAGCGGCAGCCAAAGAGAAGGAGGAGGAAAGCCCCCACCCAAAGGAAGATGGCCCCTACACAACGGCCTCTCTCTCTTTCCCCCGCCACCGCTGTGCACCACATTTGAAACAAAAGCCACGGGGGCGTAGGGGGAAATCCCGGGGAGGGGTGGTGGTGCCAACCCGGGGGGCGGACACGTGCTGAACCTCGCCCCAAAACCGGGAGGAAAGTCCCCGCCCACACCGGCGGGATATGGCCAAAGCCTATGTAATATCGAACCAACGTGGTGTTGTTACGCAAAATTTTCATATACCGGTTTGTATATAAACTAGCTATACATAGTTGTAATTGGGTAATTTTTATTTACATCATATATGTACCTGGGGGTTTCTTTAATGGTTAGCAGCAGGAAAAGCCTGTAACATGCCTTTATAATGGACCACTTTTCACTGACTCAGGACCGAGGTTACTACTAATCCTAAAACCAAAAAATGCAGGCTACAGATTCAACAAAAATGCTCCAAAATGTACCTCAGGAGATGCAATTTACTATGAGACGTTCTGGGTTGGAGAGCTGGGTATGGGAGAGGAACAAAAGGTGAATAGGTTCATAAGTAGGAATAGGCACGAGAAGAGAATATGCAGCCAACCCGTGTGTTCACAAGTACTTCACGGGGATATTTTTCCGCAGGGAAGGCAATAACTACTTTTTAGGTTAAAGCACAGAAACCAAAACAACAATAATAAGGATTTGACACACTTCCAAGTTCTTTCCATACTCCAAGCACATTAGACAAAGACAAGAAGGCAAAACACAACCAACTCAAGGGACGTGGAAACACCCAGCCGTTCCCAAAATAGGAAGAGATCAGATAATCACAGCTGGAACTTGTATGGGATCATACTCCCCTTGCATACTGTGGCCTAACAATGCAGAGCTCTCACATGCAGTACTCCAAACAACAGGGTCAGGAAGTCCATTCCTCAACTAAAAATACTATGAGAAAAAGACCCAAAGCAGACACAGTTCATGTCATAAAACACCACCCATTTTCCAATGACAAAGGTTTAAATAACTGGGAGAAAGGGCAGTTTCTTTAAAACAGACAGTCTTGGTTTCAAAAGACCATGAAATAAAGGTACTCCTAGCAAAAATGAGAGCTTGGGTTTGGCAACCTAAACAATAAGAAATCTTAACGCAGAACTCATAGCCTTCCAGACCTTGCTGGACTCCAAATATCATATACAGTACTCCATCCAGTATGACCAGTGATCCCCTCCTAAACTGATTGAATTTCTCTCAAGCAAACTTTCAAAATTATTATTAATTACATTGTCTGCTTGTGGTTGTGTGTGTTTGATTGACGGGGAAGAGAGAATAAGACAGAGAAAGAGAGCATGTGTGCTACAATGGTGGGAGGACCAATGTTGTCTTGTTTCTTACTGCTCTGAGATCTGTGGCAGTCTCCAGTTCGTGCTTTCAGAAAGGATCTTCATCACAGCTCAATAGCCTGTTGACATCATGCACATTTAAAATAAATTTAAAATAACTTTGCCCACATATGTCTGCACTGTGCTGCTTCTGCTTCTCTTCTGGAGAGCCAAGGTATGAGGGCAATGCCACCTCTTCAGCTAACAAAGACTATCTAATATTTTGGGTTTTTTAAAAAGAAAGAAAAAGAAAGAAAAAAGGCAGACCCTTGGGATACCTGTATACTTCTCCTGAAATCCCATGCTTGAGTCCCTGGGATAAGGAATTGCTCACTTTCATTTATATGTTTTTATGATTTTATTCCTATTCTTCTGGGGCTTCAAGAGCTAGAGATAAGATACTGGGAGTGAAAACAGAACACCTAAAATCCAGGCTACATAGGTTTTGCTGATGGCACCAGGAATGCCCCTCCCTCCTTCCCAGTAACTTTGGAATTACTTGCCTTCTGCAGCAGAGTGACTAGCATGCTTAAGTCAGTCAGTTGGATTGGAATGAGTTGCTATCGGTG
>NC_056524.1:201046767-201126745 GCF_019175285.1 Sceloporus undulatus | reverse complement strand
CTGAGATACCTAGAAAGTGAAGATCCACTACCGACGACTCACCCTCCCCCCTGCTTTGTGCACTAGCCAAACCTCTGATGCCTGTGCATTGAGCACAGAGATTAAGCTTCCAGATGGGAGCTCCACATTATCAGGACTCTCAGTTGCAAGGATGTCTCAGTTGCCTGGAGTTCAAACCCAAGGACAGCAGATCTCATGTAGCAGTTTCTCCTGAGATGTTCCTATTGAACATACAGGACCAGTGTGGCAGGACAAGTGGCAGCTGGTTGCTTCTTTGTCAGTGAATCCATTCTGGCTTTCATCTAAACCCTAATGGAACTATCCAAGATGCTGACTAGTGCCCTAAAATAGCTTCAGTGCTTTGGATCACTCCTACAAACCTTGACACAAAACCTGGAGCACATTCACCACCCCATTGACACTGAAGCCACCACCAGCCACAGGGCAGGGGTAGCTCACCTGCACAGCATCTAGGTGGAACCAGTGGCATTACTACAGCCTTATCCTGCAATCATTGCATGGGCTTCCCCCTTTATATATGCAATGTATGAAAGGCACTTATATCACTTTGAGTTATAATGTATAGATACAATTAGATCATTTAGATCTGTGGTATAAATTAGGGAACCACTCCTTCCTGTTCTTCCCTCCCTCCCTCCATTTGCCTACACTTGCTGCAAAAATAAAATGGAGATGAAGGGAAATAAGGATTAGGCATGCTCTTCTACCCTCCCTTGGAGGAAATATGGAATAATAGTAACACTCAGATAAAAGGAAAGGCAGAAAAGAAAGAGTCTGTACTTATGCCACAGTCTCTTATGAGGTTTAGGAACTAATTTTTCACCCATTCCTCTCACATAGAATAAGATGAAAGAGTCGGATTCTAATCTTTAAATTACTGTACATGAAACACAATTATTTCACAAATCAGAGGTCTGTCCCTTATACCCTGCCTCCCAACAGCCCAGGAGGTTTTATCCTGTGCAGAAACAATACCTTTTCAATATGACTTTTGAACAAAGAAATCTTAAAAAGGCATTTTAATATTTGATCCTGGCTGTTTTTACTCCCCGTTTTACTTTTTACTTTTTTTTTACTGATGCATGATGGGAAAATAGGCCAATTAGCACAGATTTTTGAACTGGGACAGATGCCCCTCCCCCCAATTGGTTTAATATTTTATGAATGCTTCTGTTTTGCTGGGACACGAACGAAGGGAACACCCATCAACTGTCTCTTTAGCTTCTCATACATATCACTTAACTATCGAATTCTATCTATCAATCCTTTGATCTGCAATTTTCTAATAATAATAATAATATTTATTTGTATTACCGCCCTCTGGCAAACCAATCCGGGCGGTTAACAACAGTAGTAAAATTAAAATATGACAATTAAAAACACTTATCCTTGCCCCCCTTAGACAGTTATTAAACAGTTTATAACAATATTAAAACCACAATACAATGCAAATAAAAACAACAATTAAACACTAAAAACCTGATATCCCTTGTTGCTCCTCAACCCTCCTACAGATGGGGCACGGAGGAATGCGGGAATCATGGAACCTGGGAATCAACCCTGGGCCGGGATGGTTAATCTGGAAAGGCCTGCCGGAAGGATCCTCTTGACCGCTTTTTTAAAGCTGTCTAATGATGTTATCTGACGGATCTCATCCGGCAGGTCGTTCCAGAGTTTGGGGGCACAGCAGAGAACGCCCTCTGGGAGGTCGCCACAAGCCTAGATTTAGAGGCTGTAGTAAGTTAGAGAAAGGATATTTTGAGTGTTGTTCAGCCATGGAAGTCACTGGTTGTCCTTAAGCAAGTCACCACTCTCTTTGTATAGAGGAAGGCACTGGCAAATTTCCTTTGAATAAATCTTGCCAGAAAACCCTGTGAATAGTACAGTTAACCTACATCCGAGCTGACTTGCAGACATATAACAATAAAAAATTATGGCCCATCAGCACTCTAGAAATAATGCAGTATGACAGTTTTTAACTGGCATGGCTCATCTTACAGAATCTTGGGTTTGTAGTTTTGTGTACCACCAGCACTCTTTGTAGAGCTAGAGAAGGCTTAAAGCCTTGTGAAAAACTACAACTACTGGTTCTGGGGAGGAGGGTTTTGTTGGCCTCTCATTAGGAGGAGACCACAATTTAAAGGAAAACGGTGTTGTGCTCCTTGGGACGTTGGAAGAGGTGGGGCAGAGCATAGCCTGCTTGAGGCTCGCCCGCCCCAACCTCTGTCACTTGCCTGAAACGTTGGCCCACCTCCCATCTCAAAAGCAGTGTGGAGTTGATTCTGGTTGCTTCAGGGCCGGGTATGATTTTCTCCCCTTTCCAAGGTTTTGTTTTGTTTTGTTTTGTTTTTTGCCTACCCCACACTGTTAGTTGAGGACTTTGACAATTGGCCGGGTTGTGGTTCATATATAGGCTCCATGCATTGGTGTGGGGGGAATAGAGGCCCAGGTGAACACCTCGGCACCCTACCAGGGTGAAGGTAGGTTCTGGAACTGAGGTTTGTCTGTGACTAAAAACACAAGGGAAAGAGACTTGAATTGGGCTGGCCTGAGATTTTAAACCCTCACTTAAGTTTGTGAGTTAAGTGGGAGAGTCTTAGGTTGCCTCCTGGATGCAGGCCAGCTGGAGAGCAACCCATTTCTGGATTGCCCTTGGGGCTCAGGTGTTTTCACCTTTTGGAAGCTGAAGAATTGGCTAGGAGCAGCACCATCCACCAGCTGTTCCCGCCACAAAGTCCCCCCCCCTTCCCGGTTTTGCAGTTCTCAAAGAAATAGAGTTACGTTACCCATTTATAACCCAGTTCTCTGGTCTGGTCTTGTTATTCAATGAGTTGGTCGAAAAATCCCAGGATTCCCTAAGATGGAGCTACAGTGATTTAACTGATGTCAAACTTCCTTATTTCAACAGTTGTAGAGCCCTTAGAATTCTCAGCAAGTTTGGTGAGGCTTTAGTGCCTCACCCGCTATAAACTCACAGGGTAAACACAGATGTTGCTCTGGCAGTCAAAAGCTTGTACTTAATCGTGTGAAAAGGTCCTGGATTGATCCAGTCTATCATTTACCTTTAGGGCCACAACATGCTGTGTCAACCTATGCCATGACTGCAAGGAGTGCATGGTTATACACAATGTTCAAGCACTGCTATTGTTCTTTGCTGCTTACTACAGTTGTTTGGCCCATGTTTGCACTCCTCCCATCACCCTCTCAAAGCGAATGGTGAAGTTCACTTGGAGAGACTGAATCATCAGCATCCAGTTTTACAAGCAGGAAATCCCCTTCCAAGGTGCATGCTTCCCAAAACAACTGCCTTGGAGGACAAAAGAGGACTCTGCCAAAAAATCCTTCACCCAGTCTTTCAAATGCCGAGATTGGGTTGTCGTTGTTTGAACAGTTGCCTATTACAACACTGCATATCCATTTCATCTTGTGTGTGTATTCTGAATATGATTTTGGACGATATCTTTCCCTACTCCAGCAAACAACATCTGAGATGCTAGGGCCATTGGCACAACCTTACTATGCTGGAGGAATGGAAACGATGACCAGTGGGCCAATTACAGATTAACAGATGTTACTTCTTCAAGGATTACATTGGCCAATGACTTTTGCATTATCTGTTAATTCCATGCCAGGTCATTTGGCAGGAAGATCTCAATAGCTTCCACAATAAGAGGGTAGCCAAAGAACATCCACACATTCAGAAAGCATACAATCTTCCCTCTAGTCTTTGTCCAAATGAATTGATAGCTACCCAAAGGGCTAAACCACCATTAACTCATTTTGACTTATACTGTATAGAAAAAAATACCAACGCAACAGAGCTGCAGTTTTAGATGTGCTAGATGGACTTCTTTATGGAGGACCCAAGCAGCAGCTAGACAGGGGAACTTATTTCCTTCCAAATTGTCTTCAAAATTTTAACTGGTGCAAAATGCAGAGAATTGGCCAGTGATGTTTGACATTTTCCGATAAGTGCAACTGAACACTAGTGGTAGTCTCGACACATGCTATTTTGAAGCAGATATTATGCAGATATATCATATGGAACGAATTTATGTGGGATTAGTATGGGACTTTGCTTCTCATAAACATTTTATAACCCGATTCTGTCATTCACTTGGAGGGGAAAAAAAATACAGGGCGAGTCTTATATTTATTCAGAAGCATCCCATTGTTCTGAATAAAGGATACAGTCTGTATTTCCCAGAATTCACCGTATTATAAACAGACAACACAAGATGATACCCCCAAGTAGATGGCCCACATATGGTTTAGTCTGGGGGAGGCATGGGGAAATACCTGATGATTGTGCACCCTACACCACACGTGCACATTCTTTCACATGCAGGTCTCATCCACCACCACACATACAATACCTTAGTTGTAGGAAGGTGAACTTTAAACCACATTATCCTGCCCTTGCTGTTATGGATTGTGGAGGTGAAGACATTTGAAGACTCACCTATCTCATGGTGATCTCTAATCTCTATGGGCCTTGGACAGAACACACTCCCAAACCTATATTAAGTGGAGATATGGCCTTACACATAAGCAAAAATTCTAGTAACTGAGGGCTCTCCCCTTGGAATTGCTTTGAGATGGCATGCAGCCAAGTTCTTCTGTTTGACCACTAAGACTGAAACACTGGAACATGTTCCAAGTTTCTTGGCTTCTGGGTTAAGAACAGTTTTGACCTGCTGTTACTGTACATTTTGACCATCAGATTATAAAAAAAATGGTTACAAACAGCTGGGTCTGAGTCAGTTTTTGTGAAGGGGGGGGGGAAGAAATATATAATAATATGTGTTCCTTTTGGATTTCTTAGCAGCTGTTTCTCAAGAATGAATGTTCACTTCCAGCAGGTGCACAAAGCATCTGGGGGGGAAAAACAGAGATGAACTTTTCCACACATTGCACGCTGAATGGCTACATCTTGGTTTCATTCATCTTATGCATATGGCAAACTGTTTATCCATTTTGACCACACATACAGCCTATTTGCTCCTCCCGTTGTGTAAAGAAGAAACAAACTAGGAAGTCATCTGTTAACTATAGTTTCAGTAATAGATGAACAGAGAAACTATGGTTAACAGTCTTGGAAGGAGTCAGAATATGAAACAAATGACATTTATTTTTCAAAACAGGGAAAGTGGGTAACAAGTTGCAAGTAACTGTTGCTCTTAACTCATTACTTCCAAGGTGTAAAAAAAGCTAAGACCTCAGACACAGGTATGAGTTCACTTTAAAGCAAACGATGACAGAAAAGAAAGCAGGTGACAAATGAAACTCAGGGTCAGAACATATTTTGCCACAGAGAGTGCTGCTGAAATTATATCCATATACACTGGTGCCTCGGGATACGAAATGATCGGGTTACGAAATTTCCGGGATACGAAAAAGTTGGATTGGCAAAAACTGTTTCGGGTTACGAAATATTTTTCGGGTTACGAAATTCATTTCGGCGCGAAATTCAAATGCTGCAAAGTGCAGCTATAGGCTTTCCAGTGCTATGGAAAAAGTGTTTCGGGTTACGAAATTTTCAGGTTACGAAAGGAATGGCGGAACGAATTAATTTCGTAACCCGAGGCACCAGTATAGTGAGTTTATAAAACAAACATTAAATATTTAAAAGCCCATTGACTGAAATCCAGTTGAAAACAATAGGAACAATTCTAGAAAAGATAGTTGTTACTAAAATTCCAATGCTTTAAATGGAATGTAATAGCAATTAGCTTTTGCAGAACTGGGTTCATGGTCTTCTTTGCATTTATTGAATTTATTTATATTTCATCTTTTTTTTGCTCAAGGTGGCTTACAACAAGGTTACGATAAGACAGAGCTAAAAACCTGATGATAAAACCTTAAAACACAGTTAAACTCTATCACATTAAAATACCTTTAATTTTAAAAAGTATTAACTTATATTTAAAAACACAATAATGAGGATAAAAACACAACACGTTAAATTCACTTGTTCCCATATTCCTGGATATTTAAGAAGAGAATCTTCTCTCTACATCATACTTGAAACAAAATATGTTTTGCTGATTACTTTATCTTCAAGACCTTAGGGTAAGAGGGATTTAAGATAAAAGGAAGTGATCTTGAGGTATATCCAGGTATAATTAGAACACCATAGTATAAAGGAGGAAACAACTAATAAGGGCCCTGAATACTCTGGCATCTGCATGCATGTGTATGTATGTGTGTACATAGTATGTTCAGTCATACACACAGAGAGAGATCAAGTTAGAGAAATTCTCTGCTGATACTGACGTTTCTTGTCAAGTAAGCCCTACAATCAGGTCACCACAAGCTGGAGTTGACTCAAAGGTAGATAAACAACATATATTGTTTTATTTCCAACAAAGAGAGATGCAAAACAGATAAGGGACTATATTTTTGTTGCTGACATCAGGGATACCAAGCTTATATTTTGTCAAGCAGGATTAGAAAGTTTGCATACTACTGCACAATAAACAACTCTAACCCTAGAGAGCTGGAATTTAAAAGAAAATATGAAGAGAAAAGGGAAAAAATTATTTGCCATGCCTCTGATTTATCCCTCCAATTATTTGTGCCATCTGTCTCCAGCCTTTGACTTTGACTAACCCACTCACACATTCCATTTTACAATATGACTGTTCCTTTCAATTACGCTTGGAGACTGGTATTTATCCATGCCCAGTTTTCTGAATCAATAGCATCCTTTCTTACATGCAAACTGACAGGCACCAATTTCAAATTATGAGTGCTTCTCAGAAGAACCATTGTTTTCTCCCATAAGGAATTCCTTAGACAACATCTACAGAACAGATAGCCAGCCCTCTTTGTTTAAAGTGCACTGAAACCAATACAGCAACCCAGTTGTTCTCGGACTGTTCAAGGATGTAGATTTATCTCCCACATCATTATTCATTCATCTCTTTCTCCATTCTGATTTATGCCACACATCATCGGCCATTTTAAAACCTAACTGCCAACATGCTTTTGCAGTTAACACCTCAGGACTGGCAAGCTACCACATTACATGCCACAAACACAGATGCTTTTTGAAAAACAGTGTTTTCAAACACTTGATCCCAGATAAAAAATCCAAGTGATTCCTTAGATAAATGTAATCATGTATTTACTATTTGCCATCTACAAGGGCTCTATTAGTGGAAAATAGACCACACCCATCATATTTGGAAATAATAATTTTTTAAAAAACCCCACACACTTTAATTTGCCACTTGTTTTAAATGCATCTCTGTTAAGATGAACACAGAAAAGTAAGTCTCAGGGACAAGGATTGTAGAAAAGGCTTCTTCTTAAGATTTGAATTTGTTGTGGGTGAGCATCCTATTGCGTAACCGTAAACTCTCACCTGCAGTGTAAACTGGTACTGTATATTCTAGGCAAAAAATTGTCCTCATATCTCCTGTTTGGGCCTTGCAGATGTCCTTTAGCTACAATATTTCAAGACTTCTATGAATTATCATGTAAACTGATTACACTAAATGATAACTACTCCTATGGCTCTCACTACTATTTCCAAGTATGTCAACAGAACATCTTGCTGTAATGCAAGGATGTAATCAACAATGCTCATATCTTGAGCTTGGAATGACAACTAGCAAAAAATGAAGACATACTCCAAAGGGCATCCCAAAGGAAAAATTGTGTTATTTTTAATGGCCTTCTGAACTGCAATACTGGTTGTTCCAGATAAGAAGTTATAGGGATTACTACATTTATCTGCAACAAAAGTGGTCAGCTTTGTTTATATAGCAAGTAGTTTCAAAGGAAGGCTAGAACCAAATAAAGATAATGATTGGAATCTGATATGAGCTTGTTTTTAACTAAGTACTTAACTAAGGCTGCATCTGACTGAAGAAATAGTCTGGTTTGGCACCACTTTAATTGTCATGGCTCAATGCTATGGCAGTTAAAGTGGTGTCAAACTGGATTATTTCTGCAGTGCAGATGCAGCATAAATAGTTTCTCTTGGCCCAACTCCTCCAAACCTGTCAGGAACATCATTCGACCATGCTCTGATCACTGGAAGAATAGATCTTCTCTTCATGCAGTTAATGTCTGGAAAAGTAGGTTGGGGAGCGAGTTGTGATCATGGCAATAGAGTCAAAACTGTGACTAAGCAGGGATTGTGAATACAAAATAATTTATGATTAGGTTTTGCTAGTAAACAGAGCAAGGCTAAATGATGTTTCGGGGTTGGTCCAGGAGAAGTTACTTTGTTAAATACTGTACTTAGTTAAGCATAAGCTGTTACACAATTCTGGGAAACTATTGCTCATGTCTAAAAAGTGTACTGTACCGGACCATTCTGAAACCTCAGACTTGAAGTAACACAAACCAGTCTAAATAACAATAATCATCTGAATCCTGCTTCTTTCAGAGCTCCCTTGAAATGAATTAAAACAGGGCACTGAGACTGTTGTATAAGTGTAAATGATTCTATTAAGGGTAGTGGTCAAGCTAATGATGGACCTTGGGTCTGGGTCTGAGGTCCCCTTAACCCCAAAGCCCTGAACCACCCACCCAGATGGTGGCAGATGATAAGGATGTGGCAAACAAACTTGGCCTCAGAGCTTCAGCCAACAGGGTCCTACTATGGGCCTAAATGAGTTATGCTACTGAAAAACTTTTAATTACTGGGGGGGGGGGGGTTGCTGTCAAGGTACATACAGGGCTCCAGATATTCATTTTATCTTTTTTTTTAAAACAAAACTTTAAACAGTATGTTATCATTTTATACAACAGATTGTTCTCAGGTAAATCATCTGGACACCAGCAACAAACTTCTATTTGTTATCATGCTGGTTGTAATGTTAGTTTGAGTTTAAAATGTGCCGAGTATTGAGAAGCTGAGATTGGCCAAACAGCCCTGTTTGTTTATACACACACACACTTCCACCCCATGAACACAGTGGTTCTCAACATTTGACCCTTCAAATGTTTTGGACTTTGTGGCAGAACTGCTCTGCTGACCTGGGCTCCTAGCATTCAGGCTTCCCTCTTACCCACAAGATCAGTGGGTTCAGTGTGGTAAAGTATCACTAGTTTTTCTTATTAATTATTAAATTAAAAGATCCCAACAGATATTTAAAAACATTAAAGATTTACTATATAACAAGTAAAATAAACATCTGCACATATGCT
This sequence comes from Sceloporus undulatus, assembly GCF_019175285.1. NCBI lineage: Eukaryota > Metazoa > Chordata > Lepidosauria > Squamata > Phrynosomatidae > Sceloporus > Sceloporus undulatus. The sequence continues at coordinate 201,117,559 of NC_056524.1, read as the reverse complement.
GGTCCCACACGGTGACACCTCAGTATCAAACAAAGTAACATTTATCCCTAAACTCTCTCCACATTCTCAGCTTCCCAAAACCCTATTCTGATCTCCTCCATTCCCCTCTTTCTACTTGGCCTTCACTCTGTTTCTGACTAGCCCTATCTATCCCTTTTACAGACAAGCCTCTCATTTTTATTTCTGTGCCCCCTTTCAGCTTTCGGTGAGCTGTGATAAGGTGGCTCTATACAGGCTTGCCCAGCTTCTTGCTTCATAGACATCGACCCTCCGAAGCCTCAGCACTGCCAATGGCCAGAGTTTCTGGGATTTAAGGTCCTAAACACCTGGTAGACCAAAGGCTATATTGTGTTAACCTATTGTGTGTGTAGAAGCAGCTGTAAAGCTTGGAATGGTCTGGTGTCAGTGGGTAATATTAAATAAAAATTAAACAAGACCATGGTCTAAAATAATCCAGCTGGAACACTGACTACACTTTCATACCTGCTTACTGTGACTTGTATCCAATTTACTTTCTTGTGTGGCTGCATCCTGCAAGATGCTCCATCCTAGGTATGGTAATTATTCATGATGTATTTTTACTATACACCATGTCATCGTCCTCCTGCTTGTATAACAGGACTTGGATATAAAAGCATACTAACCACAGGACTTCCAAACTGCTTGGTGCGATCAGCTTGGGTCTAATTAGTTGACTCCACATTACTGAAGATAACTGTGTTTTTCCAATGAAGATGTGTGTGCTTGCTGTTCTTTGGCCCTGGAGAATATGGTGGTTGTTTTGATCTGAAAATGGGATTTTTCAATCCTGCTAAGAAAGGAGATTATTTTAATCTTTTGCACTACACCGATACATGCCATATGCTGTCAGTTGCCAAGAGATTAAAAGGGACAATTTTTCAAAGAGAACAAATAGCATTTAGGAACCACAAACAGTTAATTTCACAACACAGGCTCCCAACTGTCATCTGAACACCAGCAAGGCTCTTACTGTATACTGGAGACTAATGCAGTTCTAAAATGCTGCAGAATAATCCCATCAGGAAAAGGGTAGAAGTCACACATGACTTGTGATATTTAATACTGAAATGAGACAGTGTGAGAAAATTAACTTTATAGAACCTCACTTTCCTCAGCAATGAAGCAACAGATAAAGGACTGCTCTTATTCAAAATAAGAGGTTACTGGTTTAGGTACAAATATGAACTGCAGTTCATTGAAAGTGTGAGTCATATATGATAACATAGTCGAAACAGAAAATCAATACTGCAAATGATTTGTGTGGCTGCAAATTCTCTTTTGTATCTTAAGTCCAAACTGGCTTGCCTTTCCAGCCTAACAGATGAATAGACAGCCTGACCAGATGAATATTTTCTGGCCATCCTATAAAAAACTAATGATGATCTTATTTATTATTTATTTATATACTGAACTTATACCCCACTACTCAACCAGAAAGGCTTTCTTGTTGTCTGTGCATTTTTCTTTTGAAGAGTTGGTTCACTCTGACATTTATGGTGCTAACGTTTTCTAAAAAATTCTCCACTGACCCAGTTCCCTAGAATTTGCACTTCCTGCAATTCAACTGTTAACCGAGTTACTTTGTATTGAGAGGGACACTATATGGAATCAGTAAAGTGGGAATACTAGAAAACTGCATGACTGGGAATTTAGGGCATTGTAATCCAAAAGGTAGCTTTGCCCAACTCTGGCTCTACTGACTTAACCAACACAGGCAAGATTAAATACATGGAAGATTCTTCGCTATTTATTAACTGTCCTAGTGGATCACACATGTATCACCCAAAAAGCTACTGTGTCACATTGCTCACCAATGAGATTACCTCTCTGTGGTGATGGGATTGCATATCGGACTATATTGTGAGGCAGGAGACTATGCCAACAGTAGCAGTGCTACTGGTAGGGTCCCTCGTGTCAGTCAGGTTTTTGCTAAGGAGACAGACTAAATGTGCCAAACAGATACTAGACAGCAGCAATGGTTTGTGTGTGTGTGTGTGTGTGTGTAAGGGGAGGGAATGACACTGGCAGAGGATCTCTCAGAGACAACTACAGTGACATCATGGCTAACACTTGTTAGTATTCAGCTAATAAAAGAAACAGTAAACCCATTTTCAATGTCTTTTACCACAAAAAATCTATGATGAGACAGTCCAAAATGAAACAAGAGATAGTTCCAGAAGATGACACTCAATGAGTAACTAGGGTACAGCAGGGGACAATTACAAGTAACGCTGTGGCTAATAATGCAACTGGACTCGTCAAAAAGACATTCAGCTGTTCATGTGCTCAGAGGTGAAAGGAAAGTCCAAAGGTGCACAACACATACTATAGGAACATGGAATGTGAGATGTATGAATCAGATGAAGCTAGACATAATAAAACAAGAAATGGAAGGTATAAACATTGCAATAATTGGCATAAGCAAGCTAAAGTGGACAGGTATGGGAGAGTTTGAGTCAAATAATTATATAGTGTTTTAATCAAGAAATGAAAATCTATGAAAAAATGGAGTGGCATTAATAGTGATGAGAGATGCAGCAGAAGGATATAATGCAAAGTCTGACTGAATCATACCAATAAGACTTCAGGGAAAACCTTAATCCAAGTTTATGCTCCAACTACAGAGGCAGAAGAAATTGGAAGATTTCATGCTAGAGTCCAGGAGGACACTGATCACACATCAAAAGTGGACTTCTTGTTAATCAGAGGCAAATGGAATGAAAAAGTAGGAAACAGTGCAGAATCAAAGACTGTAGGAAACTTTGGCATAGGATCAAGAAATGAAGCAGGAGAATGACTGACTGAATTTTGTGAGGATTAAAGACTGCATCTCACAACCTGAACTTTTGCTTAGAGTATTTGTCATTGTTTTCTATAGAATGGGATTGTGTCCCATTAAAATTTTTGTATTACCTGTTTATGGATAAATTCCTGATACAGTTCATTTTGAGACTCTCCCCTCTTTGCACAGAAGCATTGCTCTGTCCTATACAGGCTCATTCGTTTTCTTCCTTTCTTTTTTTCTTTGTGGATTATTGCTTTAGCTGTCATATTTTGATTGTATTCTATTTGGTTACACTCAATTGACTTTAAACTTTTTTATTATTTTGTTTGAGTGTGTATTCTTTATTATTGATGGTTCGGTTCTCATGAGACCAAGGCTAGAACACAATGATTTCTCCATGCCAGTGAATACTCTACTTTGACCTAGAGCTGTGTTTCTGGTTTCCAGAGCAAAGGCCCATATTTGGCTATAGCTGCTCACATGAAAGCACTATTACATCTGAGAAGTATCCATGATGGCAACACCTCACAAAAGGGTTAATTCACCTTATCTACACAGTTTTTTCCAGGATCATGTATCAATGTGATTGGAATTTACTTACACTACAAGTCTTGTGGTTACATATCTTTTTTTTTAAACTACCCTGATTCAACATATGTATGAATCACTGAAGGCAGCCAACTGACTAGCTTTGACCCTGGAATCTCCCATAATTTTAGCTATTAAGGAGGATGGGAAATATTTTTATTAGAATTATCTGGTGAATTGAAGAAAGGAAACTACAGTTTCTTATTCATAAATACTAGCAATTATGATAGCTTTTTACATCCTGTCTAATGAAAATTCCCTCTTGCTTGAGTGGCGGCTACATCCTGCCTCATCAAGCTCTCCTCTGTGATTTCAAATAGATATGGCTTTGTTCATTTTCTTTTCAGAACAAGCTATTAGTAGTGTATTCCAAAGGCTATCTGTAGTAACAGATTATTCTTCTCCACTGTGAAACATGTATTTTCTATTGTCAATGGGCAAATGGTGCAAACAGCTCTCTTTCTTTCATATTTGCCAAACAGATCGGATGTTTATTGGTTACATGTATAAACCACCTGCCCTCCGAGCACCTCATGGCTCTCATCTCTCCTTATCCTCACAACAATCCTCTGGAATAGGTGTATCTGAGAGAAAGTGGCCATCACCCAGTGAATTTTATGACTCAGTGGGAATAAGAACATGGATCTTCCAAGCTCCAGTGTAGCTCTCTATCTGCCACAACAACAGCAGACAGTCTTTAAGAACAATCATTAAAGAAAACACAATGGTCTCTTTCACACTACAGATTTAGAGGACCATGATTTCATTTTAACTGCCACAGAAACATCCTAAGGAATCCTAGGATGTGCAGTTTAGGGAAGAGTGTTTAGAAGACTCAGCCAGAGAGAGCCCTGGTGCCTCACCGAACTATAAACCCCAGATTCCACAGGATGTTGCCATGGCAGGTAATAAGGTGGAATACAGTACCATAACTGTGTAGTGTGAAAGGGCCCTTGTACAGTAGTATTTCTGGCAGGAAGCACATAAAGCATACCCCACAATCATACTGGGTTATTGTGTGGATAAAATGAGAAGAAGAGAGCTATGTATACCATCTTGAACTCATTGGAAGAAAAACAAAAGAGCCTTTCACATGCACAGTTACGGACCAATGATTCTGCTTTAACTCCCAAGGCAATACTCTAAGGAATCCTGGGATTTGCAGTTTTGGAGGGATATTTAGAACTCTCAGGCAGAGAGCTCTAGGCTTTCACTGAACTATAAACCCCAGGATTCCAAAGGATGCAGCAATAACGGATGCAGCAGATATAATGGAATCATAGTGCTACAGTGTGTCAAGCAAAAAATCTCAGAGAGAATACTACAGGTACTGAATTAACTGGAAAGCATGCCAAAGCATTTGACTAATAACTAATTCTACTATTTGAAGGTAGGCACCACCAGACATATTATTCGGCAGTAAATGACACTATGCAATGTCCAGTGCATAGAATTAAGCTCTATTCCTTGTCTACTTGGTTCTCATTCAGTGACAGTGAGCAAGTCTCAGGCCCCACTGATTTAAAAAGAAAGCCATAATTATAGTAGTCCTCATTGCAGCTTCTATTGAACTGAATAGAATACAATAAAATCTGGCTTCTGAGCCTCCACAACTAGCTATAGTTATATCTTTAAAACACAAAAAAACTTGACAATGAAACAATATAATCTAATGAATATTTTATGATTTCTGAATTGCAAATTAAAAACAACAATAAGCATAATTTAAAAACAAGCTGCTGCATCACAGTCCCCTTTCTCAAGAAAGGTCACAACAGAATTCATTAATAATTCTTGTTGTTCTGGAGAAACTGATAAAAAGCAGAATTCCTAGATAATGTATTCCAAGTCTTTTTAAGAGCTACTTAAACACAACTTTCCCCCAGCAGCTCCTCAGTATGACATACCACTTAAGGTATATGCTATTATAATTGTGCCTTCAAGTTGTTTCCAGCTTGTAGCAACCCTAAGATGAACCTATCATGGGGTCTTCTTGGTGAGATTTGTTCAGATGGGCTTTGCTTCCTTGGAGGCTTAGAGACAGAGGGTTTCTATGTCTGAGCAGAGATTTAACCTGATCCCTCAGAGTCCTAGTTCAATACTCACACCAATACACCACACTGATTCTCCACTTTCAGTTTATTAGCCTTAAAAGAGACTGCTTCCACCATAGTTTGTCTTACTGTCACCACACAGAATAATATAATCACAGAATTCCAGAGCTGGAAACAGCCCTATGGGCCATCAGGTTCAACCACCTGCTCAATGCAGGTTCTCCAGCTAGAGCATCCCCAACAGATCACCAGGTCATTGATCATCACTGTCCAGATCATCACTGTCCAGCCTCTTCTTGAAGACACCCAGAAGAGGAGACCCCACCACCTCTCTAAGCAATTAGTTCCATTGCTGAGCTGCTCCCACTGTCAAGACGTCTATTCTAATGTTTACTTGAAATTTACCCTTCTGTAACCTAAAACCATTGACTTAGTTCCACCCTCTGGGGCAGAAGAACAGGCCTGCCCCCTCTTCTCTGTGAAAAATTATTTGTGACCTTGAAGTATTTAAAGAGTGTGATCATGTCACCCATCAGTCTTCTCTTCACTACGTTGAACATGCCCAACTCATACAACCTCTCCTCATATGTTTTGTTCACCATAATGTTTATCATCCTCACTCCATTTCTCTGAACTCACTCCAACTTGTCTACATCCTTCTTAAAATGAGGTACCCAGAACTGAATACAGCATTCCATACTGACCCATGCAGAATATAGTGATACTATTATTCCCTCAGCTTGGAAACGATGCTTCTATTAATGCAAGCTAAGACAGCATTTTCCTTCTTTACTGCAATCTCACACTGCTGGATCATGTTCACTGTATGATCAACAATAATTCCAAGATCCTTCACACATGTACTACAGTGGGCCCTCTCCTTACGTAGGGGGATCCTTTCCGGATCCCCCCACGTAAGGCAAAATCCACCTATGCTTGAGACCCATAGGAAATTGTTTTCCTCCCCCAAGCACCATTGTTTTCCTCCCCAAGCAGCTTCCGTGTAAGCTGGGAGTCATGTAAAATGCAGTTGCGCATGGCACAGATGCACTGTACTATTGAACCAAGGATCCCCTGTCCTATACCTGTGCATTTGGTTTTTGTGGCCTGAATGTAGAATTTTGCATTTGATTCTGTTGAATTTCATTTTATTTATTTCGACCCAGTTTATTTATTTATTTACAACACATAAAAACAAAAATATATGCATTCACATCTTATGTTCTATTATTTGTCTTCTCACATTATCATACTTCAAACTATCACTTCCCTAGGGTGCTTTACAGACTGCCCAAAAGGGCGGTCTGAAAAGCGCCCTCATTTGCTGCGCAGAGGAGCCTCAGCGGCCAAACCGCGTGACTCCTCCAAGCAGCAAAAAGAAGCCACAAAAAGCGGCTTCTTTTTGCGGCATGGTAATGATGCCGCAAGGCACCAATGGCACACTTGTGGTGTCATTAACATGCCGCGACATGCAGACGCTAAGCGTCAGCTATGTCAAGATGGCGGTGCCCATGTAGAATGGGCGCCCCCATTTTCTACACGCTCAGCACGTACTAAGGTTAGGGGCATCTGGAAAGGACGCCCCTTCCTAACCCTAGTACGTGCCGAGCATGTAGAAAATGGTGGCGCCCATTCTACATGGGCACCGCCATCTTGACGTAGCGGATGCTTAGCGTCTGCACGTCGCAGCATGTTAACATCTACTAACAGTAAATACTCTTGCTACCTTTGTTATATTCCATATAGTATTGTATCACACCATAACCATTAAGCAAATATTCTCCAATTTATAAATACAGTATGTACAAAAAAAACCATATTGTTGCGTTTACACTGTAATTTCCTATTTACTATCTCTGAATGTTTATTATTTTGATTTCATATTCCTGCTCTTTCCTCTTCATACCATTCCCCCCCCCCAATAATTTGTTACTGGGATCCATTCCTCTTCAGTCCTTTTCACATCTTTATAGTTTATCCAGGTGGGAAGTTTGTCCATTTCTTCCATATCAGATAACCTTAAAAGCCATTCATCTATTGAAGGCATATCTTGATTTTTCTATTTCTGAGCAATTAGTATTCTGACTGCAGTAACCATGTATAAAACAATTTTCCAATATTTTTTGTTAATTTGGGAATCTATCTTATTTACCATGTTCAATAAATGCATCTCTGGGATACACTCAAATTTTGTTTCAAGTATTTCTTCTATTGTGTTGTGGATTTTTTCCCAGTAAGTTTTTAGTTTCAGGCATTTCCACCATACGTGTATCCATGAACCAATACTGTATTCTGATTACATTTCCAACATTTGTTGTAATTGAGATTAAATATTTTTGAGATTTCAGACCAGTTTTACCATTTATTAAAGTTCTGCTCCTATCTTCCAATATGTTAGCAACCCCTACAGTTTTGTATTATCTGCAGATTTTATAAGATTTCCTCTGCCCCATCATTTAAATCACTAATAAAAATATTGAATAAGGGTGTCAGTCCCAGGACAGTACCTTGTGCCACTATACTTGGTCACCTTCCAGTTTGAAGCACAGTCCCTGATGATAATTCTTTGATCACAGTTTCCAACCAATTATAGATCCATTTAATGCTGTTTCCATATTTAGTCTGTTTGCCAATCAAAACAGAAAATGCTTTATGTAAATCCAGAAAAATGACATCCAGAGCATTCCCATCATCTACTAAACCAGTGACCCTATTTAAAGAAAGATATAAGATTAGTTTGGCAGGATTTGTTTTAGACAAACCCATACTGGTTCCTACCAATCACTTCATTGTCACCAAGATATTAGCACACAGACTCCTGTGTAATCTCTTCTACTTTTTTCCCCAGATAGTAAGGTCACGCAGACCTGTAGTTTTCTGGATATCCTTTTTGCCTTTTATACTGAGGGGGACAGTGTTTTAACATGTCCAGTTCTCCACCATTGCCGGTTCTCCAAGGTGTCTGAAAAATTATGCCATCATGTTCCTTCAGTACCCTGGGATGCAGTTCATATGGCCCTGCAGATATGAACTTATTTATGCCAACTTGGTGATTCCTGACTAACACCTTATCAATCTTGATTTGCAACTCCTTGCCAAGGTGTCTGCTGATGCATGGAAGCACAGTCTCTACCGTTTGGGGAAAACTGAAGCAAAATAGGTATTGTACTATTCTGCCGGTTGGTTGTGATCTGTTAGCATTTTATCATCTTTGCTGAGCAGTGGTCCCGTCATTTCTGTCATCATTCTCTTGCTTCAAATATATTTTGGGGGGAAACACATTTTTATTGTTTATTGCTTGCCTCATCAGTCTCAGCTCATTTTTAGCATTAGCTTTCCCTACACCAGTGGTTCTCAAACTATCGGACACTCTTCTGGAGCAGGGTGTGAGAGCTGCTCAAGAGGGGGGCAAGAATTGGGGGACCTCTTCTGTCCTGGAGGGGAAAGGAAAGGCAAGGAGGGCTCTTGAACCCTTTGCCTGAGGGAGCAGAAGGAGAGCTATGTGCTTATAAGATGTTAAAATATGAATATACATGAATGTGAAAATACACACACTAGACACATTGGTTGAAGCCCTTTGTGCTGAACATCAGATCAACCTAGGTCTCATACAGACAGGCCAAAAGAAAGTTGTTTCGCGTCACTTTGGAGGTATGCTGTTTAAATGATGCATGCATCCTAAGAGGCCGGAAGCTGTGCCAAAGCCATGCTTCCATCCTAAGGACTGGAGCGTAGCTTTGGTGCGGCTTCCGGACTCTTAGGGATGCATGCATCATTTAAACAGTATACCGCCAAAGTGACCCAAAGCAGCTTTATTTTGGCCTGTCTGTACGGGCCCCTGATAAAGGTTGATGACAACAAGAAGCTGGGTGAGTGGGTAGGTCTCTGAAGGATTGACAGAGAAGGAAAACCCTGCAAAGTTGTGGGCTGCAGTTGTGTGGTTGTGAAAGACTATGGCAAAGAAATTCAGTGGGAGGGGTCACGTTGTCTAGATGTAGACATAAAGGGGGCCACAAGGGTAAAGTGTCTGAGAACCAGTCTTACACTATTCCTGGGAACCAACATGGTATAGTGGTTTGAGAATTGTATTAAAACTATGGAGAACTAGGCTTGAATCTTGCTTGAGCATGGAAACCCAGAGGAAGACCTTAGGCAAGTCACACTTTTTCAGCCTCAGAGGAAGGCTATGGCAAATCCCCTCTAAACAAAGTTTGCCCCCCAAAAAACTGTGATAGGTTCACTTTCTGTAGCAAACAACTTGAAGGCAACAACACATTATTATTGCATGATTGGGCTACACATCTGTATTCATCCTTGGTGACCTGTCCTTCCTGGGTTAGCAGAGTTTTATGATGCAAGCAGTAAGACACTTGTTCCTGTAGTCACTAGGCATGATTGTGCAAATGGTTGTTTGACTGTTCAGCAACTGGAAATTTATATTTGATTACACACTTAGATAAAATCCACAACTGGGGCCATAAGTACAACATCATTGGCTCCAGGAGAATGTCTCAGTACTATCCTCTGTTATGTTTCATTCAATTAGGACTTTTAAAAAATGTCAGAAAGGGAAACCTATTATTTAGAAAAGTGAAATCATACTGCAGTGTTGATGTTTGCATATACCTTCCAGTTGCCTGGTGGCTTATGGCAGTCCCAAACATTTCATAGTGTTTTCTCAGGCAAACAATACTCAGTTTGTTTTGCTAGTTCCTTCCTCTGAAATATTGCCTACAGCACCTGATACTTGTTGGCAATCTCCCATCCAAATACTAACCGGAGCTAACCCTGCCGAGCTTCCAAGATCAGATGGGATCTGGTGACTTTAGGTATTTAGCAATAGTTATGCAGGAAAAAGTGTGCCAGTCAAATAATCAGTAAGTTAGCTACTGATAAGTACAATGATGTATATTACTACACATATACTTGCTTTCCTTTTCCAGATTCTCCATAATTCCCTTTATATTGATTAGGCTCCATTATAAGTTAGTTGTACTTAGTTCTTGGATTTAAGCAAGTTAAAAGCCCTTCGTCTGACATACTAAATCCTTTAAAATAAGGTTGTCATATTACCTAGTAGGCTGTTCTCTACCTAGATCCTAGGCATGCCACTCAGTGCCTGCTTGGACTATTAGCTTGCCCAAATTCCAAATTTTTGTCAAAATAAAATTAAGCCTACTCGCTAACCCATCTGAAAGCTGAGATAAGAGGCAAAAATAATGAGGTTTTGTAAGAAATAAATCTGCTAGTAGCTAATTAACTAATGAGTGAAGTCCCACAGCTTCATGGAGATTTAAACTATGAACTCGCCCAGTTCTCAGGGTAGGTTTTATAGTTTTTATGGAAAGCCTAGTGTGTATGCAGAAAATTGCAAACAAAGTAAAATAAAATAAAATGCCTCCAAACAGTACTCAGGAAGAATGCAGGCAGGCCATTATAATGGGGAGAAAATGCAAGAAAATAAAATATTAATGCATGTGTATCCCTATGGTTTAATAGTCCATAAAGAAGAACATATTGCTATTTCTTGACCAAAACACACCAGTCTATTTCTTGAAATACCTTTCTCTAAAACCATTTGAAATCCTTTCTATTACCTTTTTAACATTGTATTTTATTGGATACTTCTATTTTCTTTGGCTTTTGCAAATATATGATTGTCAAGGTTCAGGTGCAATCTTGTGTACATCTATTCAGAAGTAAGTTTTAGTGTGTTGAATGAAGTTTATTTCACTGGTAAACATGTATAGGACTGAAGCTTTAGCCAGGATTTAATCCCTACTTTCTAGGAGAAATAAGTTTTGATATTCAGATTAATTCTAATTTGTACTGGTATACATCTTTCTCACTACCATTATATTTCCTTGTTTACTTAGAATCACGTATGACACATTTAAGTGACAGACCAGAGTTTTTCATCAGTAATGTAACTATATGGTTTTGGGATCGCAAAAATCCTGGAATCATGTTATTGATTTTGCTGGACAAATATTAAGGCAACCGCTGGTCTCACAGACATTTCCTCCAGATTCTGGCCAAGAAGACAGTTATGTTTATTGAGAGAAACAAGAACATATGTTGCAAGGAGAATGAGTCCAACAAAAACTCAAACTAGCATGGGAATGAAATTTAATGGCAAAATCTGCATGATTGGCTAGAGGCCTGCTTCCAGATTTGCTTTTGTTTTTGTTTTAACTCTTTGAGCATATTTGCCATTCAACAGATTACCAGCAATTATTCAAAACTTGATTTACAAATGCTATCCATAAGGAGAAGAGGAGAGACTAATCTGCTTTTGAAGGACAGTGATATCCATGCTGTTTTGAAGTCTAATATTAATCAGTATGATGAATGGATATTTTATTGGAATTAACCACTAGTTTAAAGATAGCATGTATGGAAATGCCAATCAGCTGAAAATTAGCTTGAGCAGAATTCAGAGCTGAGTTGAGTAAAAACCATCTAAAAATAGTAAAATGTGGGATAGGAAATGGATTTCGCTCAACACCTCCACCCCCCCCCATCTAGGGTTGCCATAAGTCAGGACCTCCAAACCGGGACAAATGTAGGACAAATGCAGGACAACATTTTCAAATGTAGGGCACATTTTTAAAATGGAGGACACGCGAAAAAATTGAGGCTTTTTTTAGAAATGTTAATATAAATGCATGTTTCTTAGGCATGATCAAAATGGAGGACATTTTGACATTATTCCTAGACAGATCGCAGAAATGTACTTCCCTTTCTGGCCACCCCCCTCTCCCCATTCCAAACAGCACATTTGAGCATTGAACATGGCTTTATTTTAACATTGCCTCTTGCATATTTCAGAGGCTTATTCCACAACCAAACCCTTTGGCTTTAACACTGAACATGGGTTAACATGGCTATGCATATAGAACATGCTCAAGGGACTTTGGTTTTTCTTCATTTTGACTTGTTTTGTCTGTATTCCACCCCACTAAATAAAGAAGACATGAAATGGAGTTAATGGGTACAAGTTGTTAAACAAAAAAGTCTTGTGAGACTCTGTAGGCAAGAGGTGCACCATCTTAAGAACTGCATTAAGCACACTTAGGCTGCTGCCACACTGCTTTCACTCTCATCACTCCATCCTATGGAATCCTGGGATTTGTAGTTTGTTGTGGTGCCAGGGCTGGGCTTTGAAATCTCAGGCATAAGAGAGGCAAAAGGCTTGGGCTGCATCTACACTGGAGAAATAATCTGGTTTGAGATCACTTTAACTGTCTTGGCTGAATGCTGTGGAATTCTGGGAATGGTGGTTTGTTCCAGCACCACAGCAGAATGGCAGTTAAACCCCTGGAAAGCTCTCTGACCAAGGTGACCAATGCCCTCACCCCAAAATGTAGGGCACCCAAGCAAAAAAATGTAGGACATTGCCAAAAATAAAAGCTAAAAACACCCATGTAATTATAAATCCATGCTTCTTAGCCATGATCCAAATGGAGGACATTTTGAAATTTGACAGAAGAGGACATGTCCTGGAAAAGGAGGAGGATGCCTGGTCACCTTGTCTCTGGTCCAAAATACACTGCAGAAATAAAACAATGCTGGACTGAAATGCCCAGAGTTCCTCACCAAAGCTGCATCCACACTGAGGAAAAAATCCAGTTCGAGCGTGACTTAACTGTCCTGGGTTAGTGCTGGGGAATGCTGGGAATTGTAGTACACTGTGGCCCCAGAGCTATCTCCGACAGGGAGTCCCATAACCCTCCAAACGTAGTTGAACTGCAGTGCCCAGAATTCCTCCCCAGGTGCATCCACACTGAGGAAATGGTCCAGTTTGAGACTGCTCAGTGCTGGGGAATCCTGGGAATTGTAGTCTATTGTGGCCTCAGAGCCATCACTGACAGAGAAGTCTCAATGTCTCCCAAACATTAGCATTCCCAGGATTCCCTAGCACTGAGTTAAAGCAGTCTCAAAGTGGGTTATTATTCCTGCAGTGTGTGTGAGAGATATAAAAGCTAGGGACTGGATTCATTTGGAGGATCTCTGTGTCCAAAACACACTGCTTGGACTGCCAGGGCTCAGTGCTATGGAATCCTGGGAATTGTAGTTTATTGTGGCACCAGAGCTCTCTGACAGAGAAGGCCAAATGCCTCACAGACACCAGAATTCCAGAGCATTGAGCTTTGGCAGTTAAAGGGGTCTCAAAGTGCAGGGGGGGAGGGGAGAGAAAAGCCAGGGAGAGTGAATGAGAAGCTCAACTTGGCTGGAGGAGGAGGAGGAGGAGGGGGGAGAGAGCCAAGGGAAGTGGCCAGGACCATCCGGAGGAGGAGCCCCTGCTTTTCCTCATCATTGCAGCCTCCTCACTGCTGGCAAGAGGCTCTGCCCCCAGGCAACGCCTCCTCTGTGGACCATTCAGCCTCCTTTTGTCAAAAGAGCTCTGTTGCCACAAGAAACTACAATTCCCAGAATCCCATAGCACTGAGCCATGGATGTTTAGGGGGAGGGGTCAAACTATTTCTGCAGCCTTCTGCTACCCCAAAGCCCTTCCTATTTACAAGGCAAAATCTCTTCCTTCACCAAGCCATTGAAAACCAACCCAAATGGAGGGCTGGTTGCTTCTTTCCCATTGGTCAGCTTCGGGATAAATTTGCATATTCCAAGTACAGTAAAGGTGTTTAGGGCCTCAAAAACGATCCTGTGATAAAGAATTTCAACAATACTGAGTGGTATACATTTAAAAGAGGAGGCATTTAGACTCCCAGTGAAACATGAACGATTTATGGCCTTTTTTTTCTCACTGTAACCTGGAAAGTAAGGCCTCTTGCAAGACATATATACCAACGTGGGCGGGCAAAAGCTCTGAGTGGCAGATGTCTTGAAGACCTGCTCTCTAGGCTACGCCAGTGTGCCAAGCGAGGAGAGTGGTGCACAGCCGCGCAGGACGGCGGGGAGGAGGCAGGGGAAGGCTGAACCTGGGGCTAGGGGCCAAACCGGACCGGGACAGGGAGGGCCCCCCCAAATGTGGGTTTGTCACGGGGGCTGCCGGGTTATGGCATCCCTACCCCCATCTACTCTGTATTTTATAAATGACAGGTACATCTTCAATTAACAAACATTCTTCTGGTGCGGCTTAACATAACCTACATTTTCCCAAGTTCACTGCAAAGCCTGGAAAAGTTTCTTGTTGGACTGCAGCTTCTAATCAAGGCTCTTCCAGTCAGAGACTAGGGGATTCTGGGAGTTGTAGTCTGAAAATGGAATTTATCTGAGCTCTGGTTCACTGTGGGAAAGAGGAGGGAGTAAAGCAGGAAGATCTTGGAGTTTTTTCCCATGTTGCCAGGATGTCTATGAACACCAAGACTCCTCCAGCAAGAGTCGTATTTTTATTCATTTCATCCTGTACATTTATATCCCTCCTTTCCTTCAAAATGGGGCTCATGTTTCTCATCACCCTATATTTTATTGTCAAATCTGGCATTCTCCCATCAGCAACAACCATCACACTACTGGCTGGTGATGGTAGAATCCAATACATCTCTAGAGTGAGAGGCTGGGCAAGGCAGAAAGAGTTGTAGCATAATCCATAATGTATAATTGTTGATGAAGTGGTTCAAGATCTTTGAAAGTGTTGAATTGATTCAAGCAGCTTTGCTTGAGCAGGTGCTCCCTGAATTTCTAATCACTGGGCATGCTGTCTGGAGCTGATAGGAAGTGAAAAGCAAAAACTTAAAACACTTGGAAAGAACTAGGTTCGGTGCTGGTCTGGATTAAAAGACTTCTAGTATCTTTTCAGCCTTTTATAACACTGGAAAGCAGAACTAGCTGGCAGAAGGCAGTTACAAAAACTGTTTAAAAGGAGTACTTTCTGTTCATTACAATGGTATCCTGTCCATTGCTTTGACAAGAAGTCCTCTAAGATCTTTCAAGTGTTATAAGAAGATCATTTAAAAACTGCATTGGGAAAAAGCACAAATATTATGCAGCACTTGAAAATGAAGAAAGTAGATCAGCACAAGAGAGAAATACCAAAAGTATGGAAACACTTCCTCTCATGAGAACAATGTTTTGAATACATACAGTTTCATAACCCCAGTTTGGTAGGAAATGAGGAAAGCAGGGTAGTACAACATACAAAGGGTAAAGCAGCCTTTCATTGTGATCCAGACAATGCAGTTTGGCCTCTTACACAACCTACAGCTCTTATTCATCTTGACATTCTCCTTCTCAGACTAGCACACAAGTCATATTCTTTGCCGCCCAAAGCAACAGTAAAAAATGTTTGTTTTTTTCTAAAGGAAATTTGAAAGTCAACCTCTTCTTGATACTAAATTTTAAACCTCAAACTAATCTTCACATTTGAATGGTGTTATTGTGGGATCTGCTTAGAATGCAAGTAAAGGGATTCAGATTTTATTATTCTGAATTCAGAATTCAATTTAAACGTTAAAGGTTGTAACTTCTGATTTTGTACAACATAAATGCAAATGCCTAAATCTAACTGCAAGTCCCAACCAGAGCAGACCCAGTAAATCAGTGGGAATTACATAAGTGCTAACATCCCTAACTGCAGTTCATTCAGTGGATCTGCTCTAAGTGAGGCCAACTATCAGATTTTATCCAGAACATCTTTCTTCATGTTTACACAGCCCCTCAGTCTGATCAGTACCAGTGATGAAACACATGACATGATTCTTTTTCCTTCATTCTTGTGCTCCACCCTTTCCCTTCAATTCACTTATCTTGTTCCGTCTATCCTCCATGCTCAGAACATACTGAGACTATAATCTGGGAGATGGGAGGGACAGTTGGTTATGTTACCTGGGGACACTTCTGCAACTCCATCAAGGACAGCAGATAGAGGTTCAGCTTTCCACTTCCTACTCTCCCTTACAACCATTTCCATCACACTGGAGCTCTGCACAAGAGAGTTACCTAGGAAGATGTGTTACCTTGAGCCACACTATAGCTGTCTGTCTTTCTAGAGTTTGGGATAGAGGTCTTCCCTAGACCTACCAGAAGAAATCAAGAATGAACTACACTCATCCACCCACCCACATTCTCTCTCTCTCTCTCTCTCATACACACACGCACCTCACTATCTCTCACTCATTCATTTACTCACTCATTTCCACAGTCTAACACAAACAAAAGATGGGCAGAGGCACACTTCTGGATCTTGTTGGATTGCAACTCCCTTGTGCACTTGCCAGGATTGTCAGCAACATCTGGAAAGCCCCACTTTTCTTCTCCTTACACAGAAAAACACCAGCAATTTTAGAATAAACTCTATAGAATGAGAGGATGCTTACAGAGTCCATTGAGAAAATAATATCCCTATCTCCATTTCATTCCCTTTTCTCTTGCCTATTGCCTTTCTTTGAACCATGGCCATTTCCCATTTCCCCCCCATGCTTCAGCTCCTTCTCTTAGCCTGCTAAGACTAAACATTTTTATTGGCGGGTTACAGACCGCCATAAAGTACACGCTCCACGCGTACTAGGGTTAGGAAGGGCCGTATTAGGGTTAGGAAAGGTCTTACCTTCCTCACGGCCCTTTCCCGTAGTACATGCGGAGCACGTCGTAAATGACAGCCCCCATCCACATGGGCGCTGCCATTTTGACGTCTTGGACACATAGCGTCCAGACGTGTCGCGGCGGAAGTGACGGCGTGAGGGCGCGCTTCACCCCTCGCGGCACCACTTCCGTGTTTTGAAAAGGAGCGCCATTTCGGCGCTCCTTTTTCGCTGCGCCGGAAAGCCTCATGGTCTGGCCGCTGGGGCTTCCCTCAGCAGCGAATGGTGGCGGTGGGAAAACAGCCACTTGAGGGCGGTCTGTAACCCGCCATTGTTGCTTTCCAGTTCATCTTTCCTTCATCCATCCAACTGTTTCTATCACTAGGAGAGAGGACCAATACACATACTGGTTTCTAAGTAGCCCATGAGGAATACAGACTTCCATGTTTTTGATGAGGGACATCCTTTGCCAAACCAAGACGTTGCTTGAACAAAGGAGAGGGAGCATGAGGCATGTGGGTCACTTTGCAAAATAACTTTCTGTTCTCTCTAATGCTGCAGAGTTGTAGGATGGTGTTATAGCCCTGCAGTATATAGCACCTGGGCAGGTGCACAAGGCCACCTTTTCACAGCTTCATCTACTGTTGTGAGATATACTGTGCTTTGATATAGCTTTATTTAAACTATGGTAAGCATTTCCCAATTTGCATACATAAAACTAGCAGAGGTAAACCTTATACTGCTGGACAAACTAAGAAGCCTCTAATCAGGTAAACCCCATTTGCATTGCCTGTTTCAGTGCCTGCTATAACATACAAAACATCCACGTGATTCAATTTGTGTCAAATTACACTTCTTAGCTAAGGGAATTTTTTTGTGTATCCCATAAAGCGCAATAGTTAATGCTTGCTTTCCAGGGGTGGAGTGGGGTAGGTGGGGAAGTTTGCAGTTGGATGGATAAAATCACACAATGATAACTTCAGTCCTGCCTCAGATGAAAGGTAAAGTTCACAAACCTATAGTAGATGCAATGGAACTATAAAGATCATTTCCAAGATGCATTCAAAGCTGCGTTGTAAAGGGAACTCACATAAATATAGATAGTATAAGCACTCTGCTAAGCATCAATTTTTAAAATCTGACCTATATAAAATTATTTTATTAAGCGCACATAACCTAATTTATTTGCTTCATGGGAATCACAGTCTGACCCATTAAAGTGGAATATTTGCCTTTGGGTAATGTAATTTATAGGGATGCTGTGGCTTAGTGGTTAAGACGCCAATTCTGACAATTGGAAGATTGGCAGGTTGGCAGTTCGAGGCCCAAGTGCTGCATGATGGGGTGAGGTCTTGTCACTAGTCCCAGCTTCTGCCAACCTAGCAGTTCAAAAGCATGCAAATGCAAGTAGATTAATAGGTACCACTTTGGTGGGCAGGTAACAGCATTGGATGCAGTCGTGCTGGCCACGTGACCACTGGAGTTGTTTTCAGACAATACTGGCTC
Source organism: Sceloporus undulatus (assembly GCF_019175285.1). Taxonomy (NCBI): domain Eukaryota; kingdom Metazoa; phylum Chordata; class Lepidosauria; order Squamata; family Phrynosomatidae; genus Sceloporus; species Sceloporus undulatus. The sequence continues at coordinate 201,099,122 of NC_056524.1, read as the reverse complement.
TTTGGTTTAGTAAGGGAGATGAGCACTGCCCCCTATAGTTAGTTACAAGTAGACATCCATGTCAAGGGACTACCTTTATTTTTCATGTTATTTGTAACTGGATAGTATCATTATGTTACGATACACAAAACCATAATCAGGTGTGGAACCTTACCCACAAAGGCAACAGATCAAGGGGGAGGAGAGGTGGGAAGATATTCCAGTAGATACTGGCCCTTTGTGTTTGGAACATTAGACCAAATCCTTACAGTTTTCTCATGCCTCCACAGTGCAGCTTCAAAGGGTGCCTCCTCAAAATAGATACTTTCCAACATTTCACAGATGAAAAAATGGGGCACATGTGGCCAAGCAACATCAGAATGTGGTAAAGATGACCAAGGTTATTAATGAACAGGAAAAAAACCCAGACAAGCTAGGGGAAGCTGAGTTTGCTTTTGCCTGAGCCTACAAGGGCAGGCAGTATTCCACCTTCTCCTCTCTTCTTCTTTCTGCTGAGAGGAATACAAATTATCTTTTGCACTTTGAACTCAATTTGCACCAGTGGAAATAAAATGAAGATAATGAGGGAAAATGGGAAAAGAAGAGAGAAGGTGGGGTATTTTAAAAGCAGAGGATTAATCAGGATTGTCCTTACTCAGTTAGGAAATTTGGAAGATATCCTCAGAAGAACTTTTATTTCCACTGCTAACATTTCATGGTCTGTCCTTTTGAAATCCAGTATTATTGCCCGAGCCAGCATGGCATGGTGGTTTGAGCATTGACCTACAACTCTGGATCCAGGGTTTGAGTCCCAGCTTGGCCATGAAATCCATTCAGTGGCCCTGGGCAAGTCACATCCTCTCAGCCTCAAGGGATGGCAATGTCAAACCTCTGAACAAATCTTGCCAAGAAAACCCCACGACACAGGTACCATAAGTCGAAGCAACTTCAAGGCACACAACAACAACCATTGTTGCCAAGTAAGGAAAACATCCATGGTACAGAAGCAAACATGACAATGCTCATATTGGGGTCTTATATTAGTACAATGGGGGATTACACAAATGAATCTACATTTTCCAGCATTGTCTAAAGAGCTATCCAATCCCTCCTAACACAACCATTTTCTTCAAAAATGCAACAGCTGCTGTATAACACCCAGGTACTATTCTGCTCCCCATCCCAAGTGGTCACTGGCTGGCCATGGGAGTGCACTGGCAAAGCTATGTTGCATTGCTGCCAGGTTGGTCACCTTGCCTTCCCTCTCCAGCACCAGGATTTCTGCTTGAATATTCTGGCAGAACTTTATGCTCAGTCAATTTCAAACAAAATCTCAACCATTGTCTTACAATACTTATGCAATGACCATTTTAACATACAATGTTTCTAAGCAGTAAATTATCAAACAGTGTGTTGGAGCAGTAAATTATTCCCCAATCTAAACAACCTATTTCCTCCTGCATCAAATAACTCAAGTCTAAATGTAATCTGCAATCTCCCTGTACCAATAAAATCATTGAGATTTGGCTTCTCTTCATTACTGTGTTCATATCCCGTTCTTTCTTTTTTATAAAAACTAACCTTATGCATATTTACTCAGAAGAAAATCCCATTGTGTTTAATTGGGTTTACTCTCAGTAATTGTGTACAGGATTGCAGTTTCAAAGCAGTATACGTAGCTGTTTTCTATCTAAGCACTAATGAAATCCATGTTTGCCTCCAGCAACAGGTGTTCTCAGTTGTTATTTTATTTATATAAAATACAGAAATCCCAGCTCTGTCTCTGAAACCCACACAGAAGACATGCATTAAAAACCAAGAATTAAAAATTCAAAGTACATAGGAAGTTGCCTTATATCAAGTCAGACAATTGTATATCCAACTCACTGTTGCTTATACTGACCATCAGAAGTGTTCCAGGATTAGACTCCTGAAAAGGTGAGGGCTTGAACCAGGGACCTTTGGCATCCAAACACTGCACTACCATTGGCCAAAGCCTTTCCTCCAAAAAAGAGAACTACTGGTAGATTCAAAATAGCAAAAGAGGTTTTAATTTGGAATCATGTGCTTTTGGGGGGACAGTTTTCAATAGATGTAGAGCACTGCCAGCAAAAAACAACCCTCCACTCAACCTTCCCGCCACCCAAACATCTCATCTTCTAGCTTCCAACAGAAAAGGTTTTTAGAGCAGGACATCAGACATTATCTTGAACGGGCATCTTCAGAGAGAAAGTACTCCTTCACTTTACAAGGATGTATCCATCATGAGAGAGCCAGTGTAGTGTAGTGGTTTGGGTGTTGGACTACTACTCTGGAGAACAGAGTTCAATTCCTGCTCAACCATGGGAACCCACTGGCTGATCTTGAGAAAGTCACACTCTCTCAACCTCAGGGGAAGGCAATGGCAAACCTGTTCTGAACAAACCTTGCAAAAAAAAAAACTGTAATAGGTTCACCTTAGGGTCACCGTAAGTCAGAGATGACTTGAAGGCACACAACACCAGTGTCAGTCATGAGCATGAGAGAAGACACTGGTTGGATTATTCCCAGTAATCTATCTTCTCCACCAGGCTGATTATATGATGAAGCAGCATAGTGATGTAACAAAAGAACAGTTCCATGTCTTCCCAGGATTAGGCAAACACTAAAAATGAGCTTAACAATTACCTGTCTGCTTAAATCAAACTATTGGTATTTTTCTCAACACAGATCCATTGGCACTTACCTGGGAAACTTCACTCCACAGAAGATAGCAGAGGTTCCTGTCCAGCCTGGTGCATGCCATACAACTGTCCTGGTCCCCTAAAGTAGCCCATTTCCTCAGGTATGGTGGGCAACCCTACCCCAAGACCTTTGCAGGGGCACAGGCGGAAATTGCTTTGGGCCTCACACATGAGGGGATCCCACGTATGGAAAGGACACATCAACACTGGCAATGCCGCATAGTTGCCAGCTCTTTTCACTCTGAACCTCACTAACCTGAGCTCCGTAGACCTACTAGGGAAACAATCACAAAGCAAATTCTACCGGTAGCACCTTGAACACCAATTTAAGCAAACATCTCAAACAAGATGCGGGCCTGTGGCTCTATCACCAAACTCTTCCTCTATGATTTTTAACATCTATGCCTGAAGAAGAAACCAGTGAGCTTCAAAAGTTAGCAAAATGATTCTGCACCTTTGGACTAGAAGGGACGTAGCCAAGGGGGGGGGGGGCGGCGGTCTTGGGGTCCGGACCCCCTCTTCCATTAGAAAAATGAATGATATGCTGCTGCGCTGCCGCACCCAAGCCTCATTATAATGGTGGCACTTAGTCTGGACCCCCCCCCTTCCTAAAATCCTAGCTACGTCCCTGCGGCTAGCCTAATATAGATATCACCCTGATGCATATTTTTGATTTTGTTGTATTCTACTGGTGGCAGTGCCCTTTTGTCATGACAGCTTGAGCAAAATGTTTACATCCATGGGCAGTGCTAATAGTAGCAATCCAGCCCAACCATGCTCAGACAATTATATGTCTATGCCACCTGTTTTCTTCCAAGGAATCAAAGGTTGTTTATGTGATATTCTTGATCCTCTACATTTTATGTGGAAAGTTAGGTCTGAGAGTCAGTGACTGGGCCCAAGTAATCTAGTGAGCTTCATGGCTGAGTAGAGACTTGAACATGGATTTCCCAACTCCCAGTCTAAACTACGATCCAACTCTAAACATCATTATTTATTATTATTATTATTATTATTATTATTATTATTATTATTACCCCACTTTTTAGAAATACTACTACACACTGACTCTGGAAAGCAGACACAGCTATTCTGTCTATCACTATCTTTCAATGGCCCCAACACTCTCTGTTGTGACAAAAGACTGTTCAATAAAACAAGTAAAAGAAGATCAGAAACCAGTTAAAATATTTTGATGGCATTGTGATAAATTTATGGAATACTGGAAAGCTATGCACCTAATTATCCAGGAGATATTAAAAATTAAATTTAATGTGGATCCCAAATTGTTTCTTTTGAATATGGTGACTGATAGTAATATATAAGAAGAATGTATGAAACAATAATGTTATATATGATTTCAACAGCAAGAATGTTATTTGCTGCTAAATGGAAGGACGAAAACTGTCCCTCAATCGATGATTGGCTTATCAAACTGTATGAATTTATGGAGATTGACAAATTAACTAAATTATTACAAGGGAACCCACTAGAAAATGCTTGGAAAGATTGGGACACATTTATTAGTTATTTAAAAGAACATAAAAACTCTAGTTACTACTTTGGCTTAGAGTGAAGTCTTGGTTTCTGTTATTAAAATTTGATATGACGGAACATTGGAATTGTGAATTATAACTTCAGAAAGTATGTATATATTAGTAGCTTATCATAACAAAGAAATCCAAGTTAAGGAAGTCTAGTTTTATTTAAACGTTTTACATTATGTTCATGCAGTTGTATATCCTTGGTAGTTTTTAGTGTAATGGGGTGGTGGGAAATATATGTAAGTTTCCATGGTTTATGTTTAATGATTACTGTTTTGTTTTGTTTTTATGTCTGTCTTAACTATCTTATATGTATGTTGTTCTTAACTTGATTCAATAAAAACTTATTTTACAAATATTTTGGAATAAGAAATAGTCTAACTTCCTACTTATAGACAATTTATTTGTAAACATCCAGGAGGGCAAGAAGATAGCATAATATACAATGAATCACTGAATATAGGAAGGAGTAGGAACATTAGAGTCACATTATAAATGGAAGTTGGACTTATAATGGGTTTTTTTAATAAAAGAAATTCAATAAATCAAATAGTTTTGCAAGTTCCACACAAACTGGTAAGAAGTTGACATTCATACATAACAAAACATGAGGCTGACGGTATAAATAAAAACATATTTTATTTGAAGAAAGGTTAATTACTTATGACACTACATTTATATTATTTTTGTGTATACATATATGGGTTATTTATGCCTGATTTATTGATACAGGACATATGATCAAAGATTGGACATGTTATATTAATGACATGAGTGTTCTATTGAGTTGCTAGTTTGTAACTTTGTTATGTTAATACAAATATTAAAAAAAAGTTTCTGACAAATAGTATTGATGGAAGGCTCTATTACTTTTCCAGGTAGCTTCTGGGCCCAGAGTGGGGCAAGGGTGCCACTTTGTTTTTGCTCCAGGAAACAAAATACATTCTTAAATTAGTCTTGCTCCCTGACAATGTTTTGTATAAGAGTGGGAAGCCCCAGGAGTAATTAATCAAAAACATTAATTGCAAACAAAATGACTCTCTCATCTTTACAGTTCTTCATCCCTGCAGCTTTACCTAACCAATCCATCTTATCTCTATACCTGACTTACAAAACGTGATTATTCAGCATTCCAAGTCAGGCAGATAAAATGCCAGTCGCATGAGCAATTTAGGATGCTTGACATGAGTCACCACGCTTCCTCCTCAGGTAAGGACACTCCCTTGTTTTCTTTTCCAGCATATGTTCAAGATCCTTGGTATTTGCCCAACGCCTCTCTTTCTTCACATGGCATGTTTTCAGTGCTGCCTTTCCTCCTTCACCTTTTCAAAACTAGAATTTACATACACCCAGCTAAGACTGGCCCAGTAGAAAGAATCATATAGCTTTTGCAGCACAGTGAAAGAGAGGACTGGTTTTGGCAGTGAGAGATTTTGGTTCCAAGCAGAACTTTCATTCCTGTGACTCAAAATACTGAGATAAGGTACCTCAAAATGTGACATCTGCTGCTGCGGATATGACTCCAGCATTAACGAAATCTATATGTTTAATTTTCAAAAGTACTTTATTCATTTTCTCTCATGCATCTTCATGTTCACCCTAAATAGTTTCTTTGCTTTGACTTGCTTGTGGCATATTGGTTGATTTTGCTCAGTCCCAACTAATAAGCTTTTAGGTTCAAAAACTTAGGTTCATATAATTTTTCTAGCCTTGATCATAAAATTCCTCTGTTCCTCAGCCTGCAGAATTCAAATTTCAAGGCCTGGAACTTTGCAAACCCCACTCCCCCAAAAATTTCAAGCACAATTTATAACTCAATCAGCAATAATGCAAATCTTATCACTTTAAATGTAAATTGGGACCACCATACAAGAGCCATATAGACCAGGGGAAGGCAACCTGCGGCCCGTGGGCTGAATGCGGCCCGACAAGGCCTTGGGACCGGCCCCAGCCCAGTCCTGCCGCCGATTGCCACCGGGGCCTTTGGCGTCTCACACAAGGGGCATGGTGGGGCAATTGTCTATAGAAGCCTCAGAAACATGCATTTATCTTAACATTTTTTTAAAAATCAGCAAATTTTTTCGCATGTCCTCCATTTTTATTTAAAAAGTGCCCTCCATTTGAAAATTTTGTCCTACATTTGTCCCGGTTTATTTATTTAATTAATTTTAAAAAAATTATTTATTTATTTATTGGCTTCGGCCCCCCAGTTGTCTGAGGGACAGCAACTCGGCCCCCGGCTCAAAAGGGTTGCCTACCCCTGATATAGACGTATGTTACCTCACAGAGAGTGGAGGCAAAGAAGGTTCAGATGGATGAAAAGCAGCAGTGGAGGCAAGGCCAATTTTCAACAATGGCCCCTTATTGCAGCCAGGAGTGTACAGTCTATCCAAGGATGTTTTCAATTCATTGCACGACTAATTAAGACTAGTTATGTGAACACATTTGAGATAGTGAGCTGCCATAGTTCTATTTGAGAATGTGGTGACTTCAAGCAGAAGATGTGGATGCAAGGAATTGACTTTGATCAAAAGGGAGCCTGTACAGATATACTTCAGTTAATGAAGTAGCTGAGTTTCTGGGCATTGCTTCTTTGAGAGAAAATCTAGTAATAGAGGGAGAAATAACACAAAGAATAGGAATACATTACTTCGTCACAAAAAAGAGGAGGAGGTCAACATGCTTCAGCAAAACTTCTATTCAAACCTAATAATATGGATGTATTACCTGAAACAATCAGATCAGGTAAGCCTTGCATAAGTAAACAAAACCTTTACATCCTAGAAACCACAAGAGAGTTCCTTTCAAAATGCATCCACGGGTGACTTTTTTTGCTGTCAAATACAGGATTACACTGTTCATATATTTCAAGGCTGTGAATCTTCCATGAAAGAAATGTAGGGTTATGAAGAATATTCACAAAATTTCTTGTTCTTGATGAGAATGGCTAATTCAGCATAGTGGGATATCTTTCCAGCTATCACCAGCCTTGAGAACACCAATTCAATAATCCAACACTCAAACCACTACGCCAAGCTAGCTCCCAGGTAACATGCTACATCTGCTAAAATTCCCTCCACTACACAACCATTAAGAGTGCCCATTATCCCCACACCTTGGACAAACTGTAAGGTGCTGGCTCAAGGTCTGGGTGTATCTGAGGTGTGGTACACACCGTCTTCAAAAGGCAGGCTGGAGCCGACACTCACTGCTGCGCAGCATTACCGCAGCAACCAAATGTTGTGATGCTGCTGTGCAGCAAAAAAGGAGCACACAGAAGCAGCTCCAGTTTGCTCCACCGCCACAAGTACCGTAGGACATTGCAGTGACGTTCAGCTGTGCTGCGTCATTTGGACGCGGCGCAGCTGTGACATCATCGATGCATGTGACATGTGGGTGGGGCTGCGTAATCATGGTGCCCCCCCACATGTACTAGGGTTATGGACCGTGCGGTTGCCGCACAGTCCCTAACCCTAAAATCGGTGCTAGCATGGTGTAAAAGGGTGGTCTGTACAGCGCCTGAGTTTCTGCCTAAAACGTGACCCTTTTAGGGGAGCTTGGGCCAGCAGCTCTCTTTAATACCTATAAAACTGAGAGGTTTTTTTATTGCTTCAGGTTTAAAAAGATTGAAAAAAAAGAATGGTGATTATTTCCCAGTGCGATACCAATCACCTCCTTTGTGTATCTGATCTTGCAAAGAGAACTTCAATTTTACTCCATATGAAATGAAGGGACAGTTTTCTCAGGAGGCTGGACAGATTTCTGTGGCTCAGGGATAATGCATCTCTCATTATTTTCTTATCTGTTGTTGCGATGGTTGCACTCAGGAGCAGGCAACATAAGTGGAGCAGTGAATAGTAAAGCATGGAAAATATAAACAGTAAAGCACAGAAAATTTGTGGGTTTCTTGGGAGAACCACAAAAGACACATGCACAAAATACAAGATGGTTTTGTTGACTGGGCCCAGGAGAAGATATGTTCTGGAGGCAGTGATTGTGGCTCAGTTCTGGAACTGGAATGTGGATTGTCACCAAACCCTTAAAAGCTTCTATCCTTGGAGGCCAGCTAAATGTGTTCTGCTACATCATTATAACTTTGAAGAATCTCTTTTGCAAAAGGAGTTTTTAGAAAACATAAAATAAGGAAAGGGATGTTATATAAGGAGAATGTATTTTAAACCTGAAAACTATAAATGGCTTTTAGGACTGTAACATAACAACTACATCCATAGGAAAATCACACAGGGTTGTTCTGCATGAAATAACCAAAGAGCTATATGAAAAAGCTATAAGAAGCAAATAAGATCTGTTCTTGTCAGAGCTTGAAACGTTACTTTTTAACTAAGGAATTTGGACTTCCATGGTTTAAAAATGTAAGCCCTGAATTTAGCACACCCCTGTGTTAAAGGTGGTGTTTTCTGGGACTACCAGCTATCACTGCAACTCTTTGAGTTGTCTCCTACAACAAGCTCATGCTCCAGAAAGGAACCTGTGCAAAAAAGGTACATTAAGACCTACCTTTCTTTCTCTTTGCACATGTACCCAAGGGGCTATTTTGCATGGAGCATTAGAATCACCTGAAGCAGTCTAGTGGCATACATTCATTTAACAGAGTAGTCAATTAAATATCTCTACACCAGAGGAAGAGGATTTTTAAACTGTGTCACATCATTCTCCGAGGGCTGAAACCACTTCTGCATAATTAATAGGAAAAGCTATCCTCTACCTTTGCTGAGTAAAGGCTGTGTTGAGTTTCTCATTGCTTCTGATAGAGAAAGGAACCAGTGAGCATTGAGGCAGTTCTGAATTAACAACTGGATTATATATATTCAAAGATATGAGAATCAAATTCGGCCTTCCTTGCTGCTGGCAGTCCTAGAGGCTATTCTAAGGTGATGCATCACATCACCTGCTTGAGCCCCATTTTAATGTCTTTGGCTTCTGCTACGCTACAGAACTGATGTAGTTTGACACTGCTTTAACTGTCATGGCTCCATCCTACAGAGTCCTAGGATTTATAGTTTATTGTGGCACCAGTACTCTTTGACAGAGGAGGCTAAATGTCTCATAAAACTGAAAACCCCAGAATCCATAGCATGGCAGTTAAAGCAGTGTCAAACTGCATTATTTGTGTAGCCTCAGTGGGCTAAATCCAATGGCTAGTCTCAAGTACACCTGTACAGATGCAGCCTTAAAGATGCTTCTCTCCCATTCCATCTCAAGACTGTGGTCAAGTAGACACCATGATCATTTCAGCATCAACTTAGCTTCTCCTCTCCCCACTTGCTTTTTGTAGCAGCTCCCCTGATGGTGATCTGGAGATGTGAAAAGTATGCAAATTATCTGTGCCTTTTTATTGGGCATACAAAATATATTACTGTCATGTATTTTGGATTATAATATGAATTATATTAAAGCCAGTGGGGTGTAGTGGTCTGAACGCTGAACTTCACCTATGGAACACTGAACTTCACCTCTGGAGACCAGGATTTGAATCCCTGCTCAGCCACAGTAACCCACTGGATGACCTCAGGCAAGTCACACTCTCAGCCTCAGAGGCAGGCAAGCCCATTCTGAACAAATCTTGCCAACAAAACTCATGATCGGGTTGCCATAAATCAGAAATGACTTGAAGGTACACACACAACAACAGTCAACTCTTCCCTTTTCCCAAGATAGTAATTTTTGGTGCACAACAATCAAGCTTCCAGACAGATGTTTAAGCTATCATTAGTGTACCAGCCTGAGCCAACAATCAGGCAGAAGACCACATTCATGATCTCACAGGACACAGAATTCAGATTGATGCCAATTGGAAGAACAATACTCCAGTTGCCTTGGATGCAAAGCCAGATGCACAACAGTAGGACAACAAGGAGAACATGGAAGGAAAACAAGAGGCCAGAGAGGTGTAGCTACACTGAAGTGGTGATAGATACACTTCTGCCAAGAAGAGGACATGTTTGTGCATGTAGCTGGGTGTTGGGATGGGGATCTTTTCCAGCCTATAGCCAATTGTTCATATGGCCTAGTCAGACCAAAGAAAATCAATCCTAGAATTCTTGGACTACAGAGACACAACTGAGGGAAGAAGCATGCTTAGGGGAGAAGGACAATGGATGCTTACCCTACCCCCAACTCACAAAATTCAAACTAAGCCCAAACTAAGGCAGCAACCTGGTGCAACAAACCCTCTCTTCCTGTTACCCTTATCACACCAAACTATGACAGATAACACGTTAGATTTCATCTAGTCAATAATGAGTTGCTTTGCCTTATTACAAAGTTGGTTGCAGTTATCTCACCTGTTTACAGAGAGTGAACAAAAAATCCAGTCTAGCAAGCTATAATAAACATCCCTTCCCTGCAACAAACACTTATTGAGTGTCTAGACTCATGTTAGTTAATTGACTTTAATTGGAACATCCTGAATCAGGAAGTGGGAGTCTGCCTTGGGTGCTCCATAGACAAAAGGGTGTTCCTTATGGTGTAAAACTTTGCATTCAGCATGTGGGGCTGCATACACGACTGATCACGCAGGCTGTTTTAAGTCTGTCTGAATCAAAGCAACACAGTCATTTCTTAAATTACTTCTAAACTTCTAAACTGATACTCAGAGACCAACTTTGGGTGGTGATGAATCTAACATGGCGTGGAAATTGTGTGGTCCTCTAAATGTTGTTGAACTACAACTCCCAGCATTTTTCACCACTGAACAGGCTGAGCAAGGCTGATGAAAATTAAAGTTCAACAACCTCTGGGGACCACACTAGGCAAGGGACTGGATTAAATGGCCTCAGCATCCTTTACCTCCTGATCTCTGTTCCCAATTGAATATCAAGTTTAGAAAGTCCCCCCACTTCTCTCTTTCTTGAAAAGTATATTTTCAGTGCATGAAGTGGTGTGAAAAACCTTTGGAGGAGATGAGAAGTTATATTGAAAAGCAAGAAGTCAGTTGAAACACCTCAATGTGTTATTTTTTGAAATCCTGGGGCTGTGCCAGTTCTTTGCAGTTTCAAAACTAAGGAAGATACTGCTGTATCTGAATGTCAGAGCATGCTGCTGGAAATACCCTTTACACACCCAAGATGCAGCAGGTCTGCTCACTATTGCACAAGGTTCTCCCACTCAGCTAAGGTTTTCAACTGCCAGAAACTAAAGCTAATGACACCAGGTTGCAACAAGCACAGAATACCTCTCTGAATGCCTGCAGACTGGTGGTGACACAGTAACATACTGAACAAACAGTAAACCATTAAGAATGACACTGCATGCAATTCTTTCCAGCATCCGGAAAATGTAAACAGCACAATTTATAGCATTTGATTAGTCTCAGGAACTATCTGACTGTTCAACCTTAGTGCACAAATTACTCTGGCAAACCTGCATGGAGAATTTAAATGATTCCATGGGAATCATCTCTATAGCCATCTTGGGCAGGCTATGTCAGGGATGATGGGAGTTGTAGCTCTTCACCTCTGGCTCAAACTCACCACCTGGTTGTGCACCTCGCTGACCAGTTTTGGCCAGTGGTTATAGCTTAGCAGAGTTACAGAGAATAGGCTGAAGACCCCGACAAACTCTCCAAGCCTTCTCACTCTTGCTTCCACAGAGTCTTCACCCTTCTTCAGGATCCCAGCTGGTTCTTGTAGCTTCACCCAAGACACCAGACAACTCAGTAGTCTTATATTCTACTATATACAGCTCCAAACTATCCAACACAACAATACTCAATCCACTCTACAACCCACAAAATACATTGGGATGCATAGTCATTATTATAGTCAATGCAAGACACCACCCACTGTTGTCTGTTTCCACCCAGTAGGCGTTTACACCATTCTCATTGGTTCTTTTGGTTCATCCTACAATTAATGATTTCATCATCTCAGCCTTGACCACTTAACAATTGCCAGGTGTGTCCAATTATTCACTATGCATTTCTTGTCCTTGGCTTTCAGGACTTGTTAATTGTATTACCATTTACACCTGTGTGGTTCCCAATTGGCTTCTGCTGAGTCACCCTGACTCTCACATACATTGTTTTATTTCACTTACTGTATATCCCATGTTGCTTTTTTTCCTTGACAGGCTAAACATTACATCAATCTTGAAACAGTTGGGAATTATACACTAATTTGTTTGAATTCACAGCATGCCCAGTACTAGTGGAGCAGAATGAATCACAACAAATTAAAGCACAAACATAAAAAAATGTATTTCTAAAATTCAGTAACATTCTAATTAAAATAGCTAAAGAACAGAACAACAAATTATATTCCTAATCAGATTAATTCTACTTCCTCCCTGGATCTCCAACAGAAAGGTATTGCTTGAAAGTACACTAGCCTGTGATACTCAGGCTTCTTATATGGGTATGTAGATTCTGTCTATTTTGAAAACTAAGTAGGGTTATTCCTGGTTAGTACTTTAATGGGGGACTGCCAATGAAAACTGTCAAATATATTTCAGAGGAAGGAACTGCCAAAACTATTATTATTATTATTATTATTATTATTATTATTATTATTATTATTAACCTTTATTTATAAAGCGCTGTAAATTTACACAGCACTGTACATACAATCTTTTTAATTGGACGGATCCCTGCCCTCAGGCTTACAATCTAAAAAGACACGACATAAAGGGAGTGGTGGTGGGGAAGGGACCTCTCTAGTAGCATAATAAATATAAAACACATAGCAAAACAGGAAATGATTCAATAAAACAGGACTGGAGAATGGCTTTGGTGTGGCTTCTGGACTCTTAGGACGCATGCATCATTGAAACACCATATCTCCACTGTGACTCGAAGCAGCTTTATTTTGGCTGTCTGTAACAGACCATACTGTCCTTTTCCATTTTCCTCATCTTTAAATACAAATTATGAGTAATCCAGATTCATAATAAATATTAATAGGTTTATGGAAATATGTTTACTTGTTGTTGTTGTTATGTGACTTCAAGCCGTTTCCAATTTATACCAACCCAAAGGTGAACATATTAAGGGGTTTTTCTTGGCAAAATTTGTTCAGAGTGAGTTTGCTATTATATTCCTCTGAGGCTGAGAGAGTATGACTTGCCTAAGGTGGACTCGACAGTGAGCTTCTGTGGCTGAGCAGGAGTTTGAATCCTGGTCTCTCAGAGTCCTAGCCCAATACTGAGACCACAACACTACACTGGCTCCTTCAGATTTTCTCTGTTATATATTGCAGGTGCTTGGTATCCACTGGGCTTTGGTTCCAGGACACTCCTACCCCTGTGGATACCAAAATCCATGAATGCTCAAGTCCTATTATATACAATAGCATAGCAAAATGATGCCCCATATAGAAAATGGCAAAATCAAGGTTTGCGTTTTGGAATTTATATATTTTTTTGACTATCTTCAAGCTGTGGATTCTTGAATCCATGAAATAAGAATCTGTGGATACAGAGGGCTGACTATATTTCACAAACACACAAAGAGAGAGAGGGACAGAGGGAGAGAGAGAGAGAAACACTATACACACACACACACACACACACACACACACAGCATGCCCAGTACTAGTGGAGCAGAATGAATCACAACAGATTGAATCACAACAACACACAAAATGAATCCTTTCTGTAGTGGTTAATAATGTCATACTTTGATTAACCTATGGTCCCCAATCCTCAGTGAGGGCGGTCAATTGCAAAGTTGGAACATGGACCTCCACAGTCCCTCTTACTCCTCGCTATAAAGTTATCAAATCCATAGGAAAAAAGAAACCCCCCTCCTCCCCACCCCGTCCTGGTTCCTCTGCCCCTGCTTGCTCCAACTGGCAAGCTGCCTTTCCAGCTGCTCCTGCCATGGCTCCTGCCCTTTCCTCAGAGACAAGTTGTCACACATGAGAAGAAGGCAGTTCTCTGTTCCCACAGTATCTGTACGAAAGGAGAGAAGAGGCACTTTCTGATTTAATCAGGCTCGGCAGAAAACATCGCTTCCCCAAATGATGAAAGCAAATTTTCGACTTCAAAGAGGAATGCCAGCACCACGCTTACGGCTTTATGTGCATGAATCCTAGTCGTATAAAAAAGCATTTGAGATTTTCATTTCCACCTCCCTGGTTTTTTTTTTGTTTTTTGTTTTTTGCTGCAAACACTTGCTGCTTCTTAAGTTTGGGTGTTTCAAAGCCACAGACAGCTCCTTAGCTTAACACGGTTTACCACAATTGCTCCTCTCAAACTCCTGGGATATTTCTGCATATATTCCAACTGTGCACCAAGCAACCTCCTAGACATGCCATGTCCTTCCTTTGCCCCATACAGAAAATAGCAAGATGGATGGGGAAAGGTATGGACTGCAGAATAATGGTGGCTTCCACCCCATGTGGGTGGGGTGGTGTATCTGCTCGGGGTTTTAGTCTTAACCTAAAAGGAACTATTCAGGGTGCTGATGTCTAGTCTCACAGACAAGGTTTGGCATCTTGAATAGCTGTTTTCAAGTTTAGACCAAACTCTAGAGCAGTGATGGCGAACATTTTAGAGACCAAGTGCCAAAACTGCAACCCAAAACTCACTTATTTATTGCGAAGCGCCACATCCCTCTGGCTTTCTAGTAACAAACTCTGGTGAACTCTGTGCTGGGGTGACAGCGTGTGTGCCTACAGAGAGGGCTCTAAGTGCCACCTCTGGCACTCGTGCCATAGGTTCGCCACCACTGCTCTAGAGTGTATTCACTGCTCCACTTGACATGAAAGCCACGAAGATGCTGCTCCGCAAGACTGATGTAAAAGAGAAACAGAGAGCATCCTTTTCTAAAGTCCCTGTGCTGTTCAGTCTTAAAATTTGCTGAAAATATTAGCAGCAAAAGTAGCCAGGGCTGGGGAAGCTTTCCCCACAACACATGGGAATTACATTAAAGCAATTCCTATTTTGAAAGTTACCTATCTTTTTGTAGGATGTTTCATTATTTCATTCATTTTGCACAGGATGCTTTCATCAGTGACTGATGGGACAGGAAGTAGCCCAGACAAGCAACTTATCCATCTAGCCTGCTGTAGGCTACTCTGGCTGGCAGAGGCTCTCCAGAGTTTCACGCATTGGCCTCTCCATTTTCTACTACCTGATCTTTTCAATTTGATATACCAGGGACTGAACCTAGGGTTTTCTGCCTGAAAAGCACATGTACTGTGGTTCCTTTGCCTATGTATCTGCATGAACTAAAGTATATTGCTTATATACTTTACATTTTAGAACAGGAGTGGGGAAAGTAGGCCCCATGGGATCACCCCAACCTAGTTTTTGTGCCCCCCCAACACCTCCAACTCCAAGCCTCTGGTGTTTTTATTTTTTTAAAAAAAACAAGTGAAATGCTTCCCAAATGAGGCTGCCACCCCCAAAATCTATAAACCAGCCAAAAATCAACCAAAACTACTGGAAGTCAAAACCAGAAGCAGACTTCCATTGAATTAATGTCTCTATTTTTTGTTGAAAATGCTGTGGTATGGGTTGGCCATGCAGGTGAAAATGGGCCCCCTATCACAATGCAGTTGCCTAGCCATGTTCTAGACCTATTTCTCTCTGCCTCTGCCTCTCTCTCCTTCCCTTGTGAAAGGGAAAGGCAAAGATACCCACCATCAACAGTTCCTGACCAGTGAGGTACCATCATTACTGAGTAAATGGGAACAGAGACAAGGTAGATAACTGTGTTTAGCAAAGTGCACTGTAAAACCAAACCCAGTTAAGCACCCAGGAACATCCACAGAAATGACTTGCCAAGAAAACCTAATAGTAAGTTCACCACAGTGAGAAATGACTTTAAGGCACACAACAACAATCTCAGACAGATTCTTTAGGTTAACTAACATGGAGTAATAAGATACCACTGGACTGAACAACAATAACTCAGTGGGCTAAATCCAATGGCTAGTTCCGAGTAAAGCCATTCACTCAATGAGAATTTGATAAATCAACACCAACAGCTCCATTTATATACTGCTTCATACTGAACTTACAGTGTCTAAGAGGTTTACAATTGTCACTGATTCAGTGGGTCTACCCTAGTTGGGACGAAGCAATGAATTTAGTGCATGAATGAGCAGAAATGGGAATTTTAGACCCACCAGACCAGATGGCATGTACCCACATCTCCTTTGTACCATACTCTCAAGTTACAAAACAATGCTTCTGAGAAGGAAGCATGAGATGCACGAGGCACCATTCTCTTCAGAAATTGTGTGCCTGTTGACTCATGGGACACCACTGAGTTTCATAGGCTTTTATTAGTGAAGGCATACTCACAGGAGGGAGTCAGGCATGGCATAGTGGCTTGAGTACTGGAGTATGATTCTGAAGACCAGGGTTTAGTTCCCAGCACAGCCATGAAAGCCTTGGGCAAGTCCCATGCTCTCAGCCTCAAGGGAAGGCAAATGGCAAGCTCTCCTCTGACAAAACTTGCCAAGAAAACCCCAGGATAGGGTCACTTTAGGGCAGTGCTTCTCAATTATTTTCTGTCATGCCCCCCCTAGGAAGAAGAAAAAATTTCGCGCCCACCGCGCGACTGTAAATAGTATCATTTGTCTATAAAATTGTTATAAGTACACCTCTGCATAACAGAGCTTCACGCCCCCCTTTACGGAGCCTCGTGCCCCCCCTGGGGGGCCCGCCCCACTATTTGAGAAACACTGCTTTAGGGTCTCCACAAATCAGAAACGACTTGAAAGAACTCAACAATAATGATCCTCAGCAGCAGAATTCAAAGATATAGCCATGTTAGTCTGTGGAATCAGTATGTAGCGAGATCTTGTGGCACCTTTTGGGACTCACTGAAAGAAAGACGTTGGTAACACTGAGCTTTCGTTGACTTCAGTCTATTTCCTCTGATGCAGACTGAAGCCTACGAAAGCTCATGCTGCCAACTTCTTTCTTTCAGCGAGTCTCAAAGGTGCTACAGGATCATTTTTATTTGAGCCTGAGTTCCCATGGTTTGCCCCATCTACATCCTAAATGCACTGATAAGGTACAGTATTTTAACCCCCCCCCCCCCCCCGCATGGCCATGGAAACCCAGAGTATGGGCTTTCGTAGGCTTCAGCCTACTTCCTTTGCCAATCCATCTGAGGAAGTGGACTCAATCCATCTGAGGAAGTGGACTGAAGCCTATGAAAGCTCATGCTGCCAACTTCTTTCTTCCAGTCTCAAAGGTGCTGCGAGAGTTCTCTATATGCTGATTCCACAGAATAACACGACCATACCTCTGAAAATAATAATAATGATGATGCATCCGAGGAAGTAGACTGAGGTCTACGAAAGCTCACGCTGCCAACTTCTTTCTTCCAGTGAGTCTCAAAGGTGTGACAAGATCTCTCTACATCCTAATCCTCAGAGGTGGTTTTGGCAGTTCCTTCCTCTGAGAACATAGCCTTGGTGTCCCATGGTGGTCCCCCTTCCAAGTGCACACCAGGGATGTCCCTGCTTAGCTTCCCAAAAGGCTTGTTTTCAGGGTATATACCCCAAGTATCCTGAGCATGAAATGGAGTTGTGAACCCCACTCCCTCAAGTCTTCCCCAAGCAGAAGAAGAGGAAGAAGCAGCTTCTCCATCCCTGCCTCCTCCTCATTCCTGAGGATGACTCCTCAGCCTAATCTTGGCTGACTCTTGAGATGAAAGGCCAAAACCTCGAAGTCTGCAAATATTTGAGATGGCTCAGATACAGGCAACCATCCCCAAGCCCCTTCTTGGAGGGATCAGCCTCTGGGGAAGGGAGCCTGGGAGAGCCTGCCTCTTCTCAGAGCATCCAGCTTAACCATGCTATGGAATTCTGGGAAATGGCCATTCCCAGAATTCCATAGCATGGAGCCAGTGCAGTGAAAGCACTGTCAAATGATTTCTCCAGGGGGGATGCAGCAGCCCCCATTTTCTCACACCAACATCCGACTCCGGAAAAAAACAAAACCCAGCCCCTCCAGCAAAGAAAAACCCACCTCTAACGCTCCCCGTCCCAAGAAACGCTAAAGAGACACCCAACGTTCCCGGAGTGGCGTATATTTCCCGTTCTCGTCAAACGCTAACGATACGTTTGGCGTTGGAATCCCAAGAAAACCAGCTGAAACGAAAACCAACCAAGCAACCCATGATGAGACCTTAATCCTGGGACCTTGATCCTTTCCCAGGCTGGAGAGGAAGCGAACCAAAGCCTCTTACCTTTGTATTTATCCATCCTGGGGACTTTCTTTCCCTTCCTCCCTCCTATTAGTTGACTTTGACTTTTTATTTTTGCTACAGATGGAGCCAAGAGACAGGCGGGGCTCTGCGTTTCTCAGGCTTCCCCCAACTTCTCCAGGGTATCTTCTTGCTTGCTTGCTTCCTTTTGGGACGATCCTCCTTTCGCCTTGCCAAGCAGTAGCTGCTGCCTTTGGGAGGCAACTCAGTCCTCCTCTGCGTCGGCTGGCTTTCTTGCCCAGGGAGCCCCGCCCCTTGATGAGGTCACAATCGGTCCCTGGACCAACCAGGGAGGCGGATCCTTCCCTTTGGGCTTTCCAAAAAGGATGCTTCTCTTGACAGCAGCAGCAGCAGCAGCAGCAGCATCATCTCACTTGAGCCCATCTTCTCCACCACAAGATGGACTGAATGATTCCACATGGATAGATAGATAGATTATTATTTGGGATATGTGTGTGTTGTGTGCTTTCAAGTCCTTTCCAACTTCTGGAAACCCTACTATGGGGTTTTACTGGCAAGATTCGTTCAGAGGATGTTATGCCTTCCTTCCCTCCTGAGGCTGAGTCCATCCATATAGAGTGATTGGGAACACTTTTGCAAAGTCGTTTAATATTCATCCAGTTTTCTTTTCTTCCTTGTCCTCTGTTTAAAAGGAAGACTTCTAGCAGCATTGACATTGGTGGGGAGGAGGATGAATCCTGTTTATCTCAACGGAAGATCATGTGGGGAACTTTATTTATTTATTTTTATTTAACAAATCCTTAAGTACAAACATCCACAACAACACATAATAAACATTACATACCAAGTACAACAAGAAACAGAAAACAGCAAAAAACTTGCAGATATACTAAAATTCAGAAATATACTATTCGTTCCCTTCCGAGATAACCTCAGATGACCTGATTACCTAATTTACCTATGTTCCTTCAACATATCATTAATACTTAAACCTCTGACATTCACATGATAGCTTAACCAGATTCCATAGAAATATCAAAAATTAGTATTACAAAAACACTAAAAAGAGCCAGTCCTCTTTAGCTTTCTCAATAGCTTTATCCTTCATCATTACAGTTAAGATATCCAATCTCCTTGCTTCCCTAAGTTTAATTATCCAATCCTCTTTATTTGATATTTGTGTATTTTTCCAATACTGAGCATACAATATCCTTGCCAGAGTAAGCATATACAAAATTAGTCTGGATAATTTTTCAGCAGTTTCCTTTTCAAGTTTACAAGTCATGTTAAGCAATAAATAAATAAATAAATAAAATCAAAGAATCTAAAGGTGTGTCAACCTGCAAAATTTCAGACATGGTTAATTTTATTTGTCTCCAGTATTCTTTAGCCTTTTCACAACTCCACCAACAGTGAAAAAAGGTCCCTTCCTGTTTCCGACACTTTCAACATTTCCTGTCTCCGGTATTACAAATCTTATTAAGTTTTGTAGGAGTCATATACCACCTATGTAGCATCTTCACATAGTTCTCTTTATAGCTTTGACAGACTGTAAATTTCTTTGTTTCTCTCCAAGAATGTTCCCTGTTCTCCAAATCTATTGCATTTCCAATATCCTTAGCCCATACCATTGAGTGCTTTATTACCTCATTTTCCAAATCTCTTCCTTTCAGAACCTTATAATATTTTGCAAGACGTTTCTTCCCGTTATCTTCTATAATGATATCTAATTCATTCTTTGCATTAGTAAAACCCTTAAGTTTAGAATCTATTTTAAATCTTTTCACCAATTGAAAATACAAGTACCAATCAATTTGAATATTATCTTTTTCTAATGGTTCTCTTGTTTTCAACATTGCTCTATTATCCTTATTCCACAATAATAACTCTCTATAAGATAACCATCCTTCAGATTTAGTTCTAGTCCTGCCAAAAAAGGCCTCCTGGGGGATACCCATAGAGGCAGATTTCTTTAAAATAGGTTCTTAATCTTATTCCAGGCCTGCAACCATGCTCTCCTAAGAAAATGGTGCTCAACTTCTTTATGGTCTTTGATCTTATTATACCATAAGTAAGCATGGAGGCTGAACCTTAAATCACAACTTTCTATAGTAAGTATTGTATCATTCTTCAGCTTGAACCATTCCTCCAACCAACACATACAGTACATGCAGCATAATAATATAGCTTAAAGTTAGGAAAAGCGCAACCTCCTTTCTCGCACGCGTCTGTAAGAATTCTCTATCTAACCCTGGGACGTTTCCCTTCAACTTAAAAGGTTGTGGCATAAACTTAATGGGGGGCCATCCAATGAGAGTGAGGCAATGGATCTGTTCTGGGTTTTAGTCCAAACATTAAGGACTTGTCCAAGGTGTTTAAGGAACCCTTCCCCCCATTCAGCACCCTGGATAGTACTTTGAAAGTAAAAACTAAAACTTGGATTAAGTTCCCCTCCTTACTGACAACAGCCTCCACAGGCTGTTCTATCATTTTTGTCCCTATCTTTTTGTTAAGAAAAAAGAAGATGTGGAAAAACACTGGAGAGTTACCCAACAAAGACAACATAGTCTGGGCCCTGGTAAATTTCCACAAATGAAGCAGAAGGATTAAATATAAAGCACATCATAATCTGTTGAGGATTGGCGTTATTGTGTCTTTTGATTGGTATCACTTGGAGTTGTGTGTTTGGAAGCAACCTTTAGTGCTTGCTGCTAGGGAGCGAAAAGAAAATAAAGCTTTTCAATTCAACTGAAGAAAGGTCAGCATGCAATCCTAGGCGCACTTACCTGGGGAAAGCTCCACTGAACATAATGGGAGTTCCATCTGAGTGTGTATGTATAGGATTGTGCTGCTAAACATGCCCCCTGTCTTTTGGGACATGTTACAAATCCAGTCAAGCCTCAACTTTTCTTCATTAGTTTCTTAGTAGTATTTGAAATGAGATTTAAAGCAAGAACATTAGCTAAATATAATTTTTAGAGCTGGAATGGTTTTACTTTGAGGATACCAGCAAAGAAAACATTCTGTCAATGCACATGAATTTTTTTCCCAGTGCTTTCACCGAATGAACATTTACAGTCATTGAGAAAAAAATCATTGCCGCTCAACATTCCCCCCCCCCTCTGTTTACCCATGGGATTGATCATGTATTATTTAATTATTATTTTTCAATTCTTAAGAGTCAAGACAAATATCTAAATCCAATCATTACTCCCAACTAGAGTAAGCCCATTGCATCAGCAGGAACTCCAGCTGGTTGATTCAGTTGGGACTAACTTGGATTTAACTTTTGTGTGCCATAAGCTTTCATGGACAGCATCCTACTTGATCAAATGGTAGTCTTTAAGGTGTCACAACACTCTTTATTGTTTTTGCTGCAATGGATTTACATGGCTAGTCTCCTGAAAATGTGCAAATAATTGTTTCTTATCATGTATTAATAACAAGACAATCATATGTAGTCCAACTGGGAGGCCAAGCTACCCTGGTCAGGGGACAGCTATGGCAGGTAAATCTACTGAAACTGATAAAATGTATTCTGTATTACCAAGACCACTTCAGTCTATAGTAACAATGTTAAACTGAAGAGTAACCACAAGCTACACACTTGCCCTTTCCAAGGGGTTGGGATCCCAGCCAGAAAAGACTCCTTTCTGGAGCTAAAAACGTCTCTCTGAAATCCCATGCTTCATCTTGTCAGGCTTCAGTTCTGTTTATTAGCCCTGGTTCAACCCATTACTAAGACCAGACAAGGGTTCAGCTCAACCTCACTCAGTCCAGAAGATGCAGAGAAATGGAGCTGGGCTCATGCGTATATTGATGACTCTTTACTTAGGGTGGCCTAACTCATTGGCATCATATAAAGAACACGGAAGATTAGAAACTGTTTAATTTGAGAATTCTCATAGTGGTCTTAAGCAGGAAAATCTTTTACAGGGCCAGTGGTCTTGATGTCCCAATACTCTTTTCTTTTTCTTTTTTTTATCCAGCTCAGTTTAGTGTTGTGCTCATGTAACTTGTTCCTTTTCATTCAAGAACTGAAAAAGAAATGGGGTTGAGTTTCTGGTGGTGTTTTATGCATATTTGGACACACACACACAGACACACACACACTTATTTTATACAAGTTGTTGTACATTTTTGACAATAGAATAATGTCCATATGCACTGCATTAGTAAAGTCCTGCAACATGCAGTTGGGCATTCTTGGATAGTGTGTAACTACTGTATTTGTCAGTGTCTTCACTGTAGAACATTCTTCACTGGAACTGCATAAATAGACACTGTGCTTCCTCCATTTGCACATTCACATATACGCCATTGGTCACCCAGTGTTGGTGTTCCACAGAAGTGTGTTGTACCACTATCACTAAATTCCACGAATGTACATTTAAATGTGGGATCTCAGCCCATTTTATTACAGATTCAAATATCTTTGAGCATGTGGGGTAGTTCTCTTCAGGTGTTCAGAAATGAAGTGCTGTAACCATACAAGGTGGATTCCTGAGGACAACTATGCTCATTCAACACCCTCATGCCTCAGCCATGGCTTCATAAACAAATTGTTCAAGAACTGTTCTTGTTAAACTCCACTGGATGAGACCAACTGTGTCCATATAGCAAGAGTGGCTAGAGTCTGGCCCAAATGCTGCATGTAACCCCAAAGCCAATTTTAGGACTCTCTTTAAGCCCACTTCCTTCCAAAACCTGGGAAGAGATTTTTGTCAAGAAAACACTAATAGTGGCCCCTTGAATCTCTATGTGTGTGTTTGTGTCTGGCCACTGGGGAAACTTGGCCTGTCTTAGGCCCTTTCTTGTTGTGGGCCTTCAAGTGATTTCTGACTTATGATGACCCTAAAGCAAACCTATGTCAGGGTTTTCTTGGCAAGATTGGTTCAAGAAGAGGATTGCCTTTTGTTTTCCCTTGAGTCTGAGAAGATGTGACTTGCCCAATGTCACTCAGTGGGTTTGCATGGGTAAACAGAGATTCAGACCCATGCAAAAACGGGATTTAAAGTGAAAAAACCCACAAAACCAGATTTATTATCAGACGGCATCCAGGTTAACCCAACATTAACCTGGGCAGAAAGTAGCAAAGACATGCAAAAGTGCAATTGATTTTCAGATAGGGTTGCCATATCCCTCTTCCTCCAAACTGGGACGGGGTGGACGTCCCGCCCCTTCCCAGCCTTGCAACCAATCAGAGAGGCTTCTGGGGGTGGGATCTCTGGTCACAAAGGCCTCTGGGGCTTGTAGTCGATAGTAGGAACCCACTGCGAGTACAAGCCCAAGCGGTCTTTGCGATCGGAAGTCCCACCTCTGGAAGCCTCTCTGATTGGTTGTGAGGTTGGGAAGGGGTGGTTCCTCCTGCAACTACAGTCCTCAGTGTCTGAAAATAGGTTTGCTGAAACATAGTGAACTGCTCTTCTTTTTTGTGGAGTAGGAACTTATGCTCCATTCTTTCCATGTTATTTCTGCCTCTGGTACCAACATTTCTGTTAAAGAAGTAGAGAACACAATAAACTGAGTTAAGTGAGGTATACCTGTATTTAGATCAGTGCTTCTCAAATAGTGGGGCGGGCCCCTTAGGTATTTAGAAAAGGTACACAGGAGACTACTGAGAGTTCACTGTAAGTAACTGCTCTCTTAAATGAATACAGTAGTTTACTTCAGTCTTCTGACATGTGTACATAATGTTTTAACTGTGCATAATGCTATCCCAGTGAGTTTAGTAGGATTACTCTGAAGTAATTGTGTGTAGTCTAATTTTAACACACACACACACATATATACACACCCTATATAAGGAGAAAAGCTTGTTTCAAATGCAGATTAGCTGCTCGGAAGACAATTGCATTCTGTGAAGCTTTCAGATCTTCCAGCAAGGACTGGCAGCTGGTTATCTGGTGGGATGGTCTGCAATTTAAAGCCAGAGGCTCCTGAGGAATGCTTCCCTGCTGACTGCATTTTTAACTGAAATGTAAATTGCAAGGTACCAGTTACATGATAATGAGGGGTGTGACTTTTGCCAAAAGTAGAACACTCCTTTTTCAGAATCCTCCATGAAGGAGGTGGCTTTTCTTAAGCAGCAGTTTGTTAAATGAAGAAAAAATATTATTAATTTATCCTTAATAAGAAAAGCCATCTTGAATGTTTTTACTTAATCTGGTTTGAAATGCCAGGACCAGAACCATTTGCCTCCCAAAACAAAGACGTACCAGTGTTTGGAAGGTTCTAGGTTTAAAGATACTCAATTCAGTGATGTTGTATTGAACATCATAGCTAATGGTTCTTGTTATTAGAAAAGAGCCAATGGGTGCAGCTACACTTTGCACTTTGACACCTCTTTAGTTGCTGTAGCCCAGCCTGTGGAATCCTGGGATTTGTAGTTTTACAAGGTCTTTAGCTTTCTCTGCTGAAGAATGGTGGGGTCTCACAGAACTACAAATCCTGGGATTTGGTAGATTGGAACCATGGCAATTAAAATGGTATCAAACTGCATACTTTCTAGTATTGGTCCACTCAATAATAGTTCCTCAGCTGGGCATTTGAGGTCCTTCAAGGCTGTCAAGATTGGGAAAAATGTGGTGCCTCCAGTTTTTGGTTGTTGTTGTTGTTGTTGTCTTTGCTGTTTCCGTTTCCTAAAAAAGGTAAAGGTAGTCCCTTGACCTGAATGTTGAGTCATAACTGACTGTAGAGGGCCATGTTCATCTCCGTTTCCAAGCTGAAGAGCCAGTGTTGTCCAAGGACTGCTCTGATGATCATGTGGCCAGCATGACTCCACCAAACGCTGTTACCTTCCCACCAAGTGGTACCTATTTATCTACTTGCGTTTGCATGCTTTCAAATTGCTTGGTTGGCAGAAGCTGGGACTAGTAACCGAAGCTCATCCTATCATGCAGCACTTGGGCCTCGAACTGCCAACCTGCTGATCTTGCAGTCAACAGAGTCAGCATCTTAACCACTTGAGCCACTACCATGACCAAAAAAGTTTCCTACCACTACCAAAAAAGCACCACCAAAACTGGCAGTACTATTGCAGCCACTGACAAAACCGCACCGCTGAAACTTGAGCTGCATCCTCACTGCAGAAATAATCTAGGAATTGTAGCTGTTGTGGCACCAGAGTTCTCTGAAAGAAAAGGCTAATGTCTCACAAAACTACAATTCCCAGAATTTCATAGCATTGAGGCATGGCAGTTAAAGTGGTATCACACAAGATTATTTCTGCAGTGATGATGCAGCCTCAGTGATGTCGATGCTGCAAAACAAAAATAACAAAAATCAACTGGCCTTTCTTTTCCAGATGGGAGGAGATCTAGACTAGTGGGAATAAATTAGGATTGATGGGCTTCCTGTATCAATATAAATTACCACATACTTTACTTGTATTAATTTGACCTTCCATTTATGTCCTTGTCCCAACATTTGTCATATGTTGTGTTACATCCACTTAAAATTGCCATATGGAATACCAAACAAAGATGGTTATTATTTGCTGTTAAGTCATCTTAAATTTTATGGCAACCCTATGAATTAGAGTTGAGGGCTTGAATATTGAGCTAGGACTAGGACTCTGTGAGACCAGGGTTCGAATCCCTGTTCAGTCATAGAAACCCACTGAGTGATCTTGGGCAACTACACTCACTCAGCCTAAGAGGAAGGCAATGACAAATCTTCTATGAAAACAATTTGCCAAGAAGACCCAATGAAAGGATTACTATACATCAGAATCACCAGGAAGGCACATGACAACAAATGAATGAGAGATGTCCATGAGCCTATGGCTTACTTTACTGAATAAATCCATCTAAAAAGTGGTCTTTCTTTTTCCATCCTACTGCCTTCTGCTGTTTTTTTTTCTTCCAATTAATAATGTCATCTCATGATCTGTCCAAAGTACAATAGCCTCAGTTTAGTCATAAAGGCTGTATAGAGAGCAAACTGATTGAATGAATGGCTATGGAAATGGGGTCTGGACCGAAGCAATATGCCATAAAGGTGAAGTGCAGCAAAGCTCTTAAGTCAGCATTTAGGTAAGTCCTGCTGATTCAAGGACTTGGAACAAACTGTTTGATTTAGTCTTCAATCATACCCATCACTCACTTTTCAGTCAGAATCATCCATGCCATACTATATCTGATTTCTATATATGATTGTGAAAGCTGGTCAGTGAAGAAAGCTGATGGGAAGAGAATCAACTCAAAAAATGGGTCATAGAGCAAATGTCACTAGAAGCCAAAATGGCCAAACTCAGGCTATTGTATTTTGGCCCTATGACTATCAGAAAAGACTATAGGTTCAATAATGTTGAAGGCAATGTTAAAAAAACATTGACGGTAGTAAGAAAAGAGGAAGATTGTATTACAGATGGATTAATTCAGTGAAGGAAACTATGGTCCTGAGTTTTCCAGACCTTAGTAACAGGGTGTCTTGGAGATTTCCCATTTATAAGGTTCTCCACATGTCAAAGCTAGCTCAGTGGCAATTAACAATAAAAGCCTAGTGAAGTATTCTCAACAACTCAAACACTTGCACACATTTGTCGCATTTGGGTAGTTTGTAACAAACGTATTGTTCAATTAAACTATTGTTCAACTGTGGATTGTGTGTGTAGCTATAGATACAGATATTGATACTGGCATCGATATAATAATAGATGTCACCTGAAACTCATCCCCTGCGGCAAATGACTCACCATGCTTCACCCTCCTGCAAATACATTTTGCCTCAGGATAAGACTACCTCTGATAAAAAACACAGAAATTTCTCTCTTTATTTCCCATAAGATAAGTGGAGCTTTGTTGCAGAAGAGACTATTCAATCTTTCCAGGAAGTGACTGGGAGCCTGCCCAAATAAATTTTGATGGGGAAAGTGCCAATGGATAAAAAGAGAAAGGGAGAGACAGGACTGGATAGAGGGATGGGTATTTAAATGGGATCAAGGGATGCAAGTAGCTCTGGGCTGGAACACCCAGAAGAGTGAGAGGGTCTTGGAAAGGCAGGTGAATGTGTTTGTTTTTGAAAGACATTCTAGAACTTGATTCTCCCCCGCCCAGCTATTTTGTCTATGTTCCAAGCCCTCATCCTGGATAGAATATTTTGACATAGTTATCAGCCTAGTTGGACAGCAGTTACACTGAACATATGGTGCAACACGATTACTGGAAATCTCACTCTCTTCATAAGTGTAATGATGTTCACAATTAGTCCACATATACAAATACTGTGACATCCAATTCTTTCCCAATTGTATTGCATCAGGTAGAAAGGCAGCACCTGGAAGAAGTTACTTTTTTGCTCTATAACTTCTAGATTCTGGGAGGTGTGTTCCAAAAAAGTAACATTTCCAAAACCTGAAATGCTGCAGCTGGCAACCAGGTGGGTAAATCCGAACATTATGTATATTATTAGGAACAGTGATCTAAGCATTTGTTTTCCAAGCAAATTTTGGTGGAGTATGGGGAGCAATGGCTCAATTTCAGGGCCAGGCTTGTCATTGGGTAGAATGAAGCCACATTCTCATACAGATTTTGGTTGCCACTAAAGGAGCTCAAATGGTTTGTAATTCTTTATTATAGGATTTTTACTGCCAAGGATGGTGAAGGAGTGCTTTTTGTGACACAATAACTCACTTTGGGTACTTGATCTGGGTGAGTGAGTGGGTGCATCTCAGGCAGCAAACTCTCTTGAGTGGGCCATGCTCAATTCTCTGCCATGATGGGAGCCCTGGTGGCGCAGTAGTTAAATGCCTGTACTGCAGCCACTCACTCAAAACCACAAGGTTGCGAGTTCAAGACCAGAAAAGGGCTCAAGCTTGACTCAGGCTTGCATCCTTCCGAGGTTGCTAAAATGAGTACCCAGATTGTTGGGGGCAAATTAGCTCACAGTTGTAAACCGCTTAGACACTGCTTAGGCGATATGAAGCGGTATATAAATGAAGCTTGTTTTGTTTTGTTTTTGTTTGTTTTGTTTATTGGATGCTCTCACGATTTGTGTGTACACATGCAGATGAATTCATTTAATAAAAGACTGTACTATGACTTCAAATTTGTGGTTCCTTAGGTTAATGTGGTGTAGTAGTTTGAGTGTTGGACTAGGTTTCTGGAAAACCAGGGTTTCAATCCCTGTGCAGCCATGGAAATCCACTGGGTGACCTTGGTCCAGTCACCCTCCCTTACCTTCAGAGGAAGGCAAAGGCAAATCCCTTCTCACCAAATCTTGCCAAGAAAATCAGATTATAAGGTTTGACTTAGGGTTGCTATAAGTCAGAAATAACTTGAAGGAAAATAACAAGGTGAACCTTTCGTGATGTCCTGTCCAACTGGGAGTGCAGCCTATGGGTTTTACAGAAATGACTGTAAGATGTCAGTTTTGAGTACATAGAAAGGAGTGTTTTCCCCTCTTTGTAATACTTCCAAAGATAACGTTTTAGGCCTTGGCTTTCTCCTTAGACTTAGTCCACTTCAGTCCAGCCAAAGTCAATAATTGTTCATGGTTCTTCAACTCACAGCTGCGTATGAAGAGAGAAAAACCTCTCCAAAATGCCATACATAATTCAGAGAAACTGAATTTATATTGATACACACATATTTTAAAAGACAGATTGAAAAGTCTTCTGTCAGAGATCTTAGTGAGAACAGTGTGAGTGGAAATAGCTCTGGGTTAATACATTTTTTGTGAGCAACTTCTTTTTCTCATCCTCCCGACTCCCTCCCTTCTTCCAATTTTTATGTATGGGCCTAGATGTCAGTTTTGTAAACAACAACACTTCCACTCTTGTTTTCCCATGAAGTCTAATAGTTTCCGCTGCAGTTTGTAGCATCATTACACATTCCATGGAAATATAGGTCACATTCTGAGCTCCTCTAATTGAAGTTAATACTCCCCCCTTTTTTCTTTCCTCCCCCCCCCCTTGTTCAAGAGAAGCTGAGGCAGTTGCTCTCCTAGAAGAAAAAAAATATCACTGTAATTCAAATTGGTTTTTGAAAGGGCCCTAATCTATCCACATGAGATCTTTTGGCAGGAGTAAGTGAGAGAATATAAATAGAAGTTCAAAAGAAGGGGTGAAATTTCCAGTAGAGAAGAAGCAGTTGAAATTCACTCTTAAATAGTAAGTTAGATGACTGGAAACACTGTTCTCAGACACAATCAGAACTTTATATAGAACCTTTTATTTTTAATTATTTGAATCTGACCAAATATCCTGATAGAGATATTTTAGTTTTGCAGAAGCAAAATGGGCATTGGCCCCAATACAACAAAGAGTCAAGTGTGCTTAAATGGATTGGTTCGTTGAACTTAAGGCAGGGTCTAATCTTTGTGTGAAGGGAGAAAAAGAATACTTGACTTGGGCCTAGAAGTCTAGGGATGCCCATCTCAGCTGCAGTCCGATTATCAGAGGAGAAATGAAGCTACATTGAGAGTCATGCATTCGTGAGAACATTTATGGAATTTTCCCTCCCTCCAAATCTGTGTAGCTAATGTCCAGATCTTGTGTGATTTTTTTGGAGCCAGTCAGAAGCAGTCTTAGAACAGAATAAGCTATTCTGAACAATGAATTGCTGATGCTTCCCTAGAACTCTGTGTGTGTGTGTGTGAGAGAGAGAGAGAGAGAGAGAGAGAAAGAGAGAGAGAGATATGAATTAGGATTCATAGTTTGAGAGGTAGAGGGATTTGCTAGAGCTGATTTTCCAAATCAAGTGAAAGCACAAGATAATACCTTTTTAAAAGACAAAAGATTCAGTCTATCAATCCGTTGTTGTTGTGATTATGTGATTTCAAGTTGATCCTGATTTATATCTTATACCCTATCTTAATGTTTTCTTGCAAGATGTATGCAGAGGAGGTTTGCTATTGCCTTCTTCTCAGACTAAGATTATGTGACCTACCCAAGGCCCCTCAGTAGGTTTCCATGGATGAGCAGGGATTTGAATCCTGGTATCTGGAGTCTTACCAAGGAAGCCCTATTTACCAACAACAAGAAAAGTTGCCCCCACTCCATCCTAGTACTTTGGGGGCTTTGGAAACCAAGCACAGCACTTTAAACTGAGCCTGGAAGCAAATAAGCATCCAGTGATTTAGAATTAATCATTGTATATGGTCCACATAAGAAGATCAGATAGAAGCCTGACTATTACATTTTGAACCAGTTGGTGCTTCCTAGCTGTTTTCCAAGACACCCAAACATAGCATGGCAGTGATCCAGTTTGGAATTAACTCAGGCATGGATACCTAAAGCTAAATCTACAACTGACCTATCAACTCAAAGTTGATAAAAGCTGCTGGTGGCAATTGCTACTACCATTGCATTCAGAGAAAGTGACAGATTGAAAAGCAGAGCGCCTTGCAAAATCTCATCTCTTCAGTGAAATGAAACACAACTTCTAAATCTAACTACTACTACCCACATTGCCAGATTCAAAGGTTGGCAGAGAGACTTTTTGGACAATAACCCCAGACATCCTAATAGACCAGGAAAAAACAGTCATCAAAATCTCTCTGCGCAGCGGACGTCTAGGGGAGAAAGCCTTTGTATAAGCCTTTCCATGGGAAGAGATATTTGGATGGCTCTTGAAGTCTCTCGTAGACCACAATGCTCTTTTTGTAATTACATCAGCAGTTCTCCTCAGACACTTTTATTCTCAGCTTCTTGGTTATCTAACTGGATCATGCCCCCCACAAAGTGATAATTGGGACTAAACACTTACTAGGATGTCACAGAGAGTTCTCCTGGCAGCTTCTTAACATCTAATTGGGGTATTAAAGCCATCAAAGAAACAATTTCTAACAGTGAATGATACACTGACTGTCTTCAGGATTATGAGCTTGCCTGGAGCTTCAGGATAACAATAGGCCCACTCTTCACTCCAGTTTCACTCCAGACGTGTTACTGCTGTCTGTTTTGCATTTACAGTTCTTTACAATTCCAGGTCGTCTCACATTTCCAGTTCTTGGGTGAGGTACTTGAGTGGACTGTTGTTGCATCTGATTGACATGGATCATATACATCTGTTTCAGTTCATCTTAACATCCATTGTGGAGACAGAAACAACTCCCTTTGTATCACATTGCCCATTTGCGTTAGACACCCCAAGTCCAGATAAATTGGACTGTAAACCCACAATTTCTGGCCATTCTGGATGGGGTGGTGGGAGGGAACCAGGTTTAAGAGGGGGTCCTCAGCCTGGCAGGGGATACTGTGGCCAACAGCAACAGTTCTCAAAGGGCTCAGGCAGATGAAGACTTTTTCTTCAAGCATCGTCCTCTGGTTTAAACACAGATGAGATTACCAGAAGGGATTTGCTATTGCCAACCGGTGAGGCTGAGAGAGTATGATTTGCTCAAGGTCACCCAGAGGGTTTCCATGACTGAACTGAGATGAATGGGACCTAGTCCGACATACAAACCACTACACCATGCTGGCATTTTTAATTTTTGTTTTAAAGTAAGGTTTTAAACTGTTTTAATTCTGTTGTTATCTATTACTGTTTAATCTTAATTAAATAGTATAGTTTTAACTGTCTGTTTTTTATTGTATTTTTTTTTTTTTTTTGCCCTTTTTAAAACCACATTGGAGAGCCAACATGGTGTGGTGGCTTGGGCATTGGATTATCCTTGCTCAGCCATGGAAACCCACAGGACAAAGGTAAAAGAAGGGCAAAGGACCTCTGAACAAATCTTGTCTCCGCCCGCCCCCACAAAACCATTATAGGTTCAATTTAGGGTCACCAAAAGTTAGGAGCAACTTGAAGGCACACAATAACAACATCACTTTGAGTCCCAGTCTGAGAAAAAGGCAAGATATCAATAAAGGGATGGGTAGCTGGCTGATTGTGTTTAGTAAAATTAGTAAATTTGTTGAAATCGTTTCAGTATAATTAGAGATTCTGGCTGTGCTGGACAAGGTTCTGTTTCTCACCAAAGTCATGTTCATAGTCTGGGAGTGCTTCTGAACCCTTCCTTTAACTTGAATGCTCAAGTTCTGGTTTGGCTAGAGATGCCTTTGTCATCTTTAGTCTAGTGTGCCACTTATGAGTGTACTCAGAACTCTCAGATCTGGCCATGGAGACTTTGTTGCCCCTCTTGTGTACTGCGGTAGGGCATCATACATGGAACTGCCTTTGAAAGACACATGGAAACTTAATTTGGTCCAAAACTGGTCAGCAAGGTTTGTTGGTCAGGGTTGTACAGTGAAAGCATGTTACTCCCTTTAAGCAACTGGCTTCCAATGTTCTTTCCAGGTCTAATTCCAGGTTCCCAATTAGTTATTTCTTGTTTACATAGCATTGTTGGAAAAGCTGTACAATTTAGGAAATGTTCTGTGGCTAATCCCTGTTTCCCTCTTGCCTTCAGTCTACAGCCATGTTTATAGTTCTATATTCTTTCACCTTATAGCAATGCATACTTTTAGAACAAGGAAAGCAACCATATCATCCTCCAGATGTTATAGATCAGTAATTCCCAAACTATGTTTCTGCAAGTGTTTTGGACTTCAGCTCCCAGAAGCCCTAGCTGACTTGGCCACTAGTCAGGAATTCTGGGAACTGAAGTCTAAAACATCTTGAAGATTAAAGTTTGGGAATCACAGCCATAGATTATGATGTTTAAGATGAAGGGAGATGTAGTCCAACAAGATCTGGATGCATGATTTTGATGTCATCATTCTGTCAAGGGCTGGCAGCACAGTCACTGCCCAAAGCCCATCTTAACACTGAACTTTGCTAGTCAGTGTGAGACATTGTAACACTTGGACAAGGCCGTTCCATGCCTGGAACAATTTCTTTCTCTTCCCCCTATTCATGTTCCAGGAAAGAGTCTGTCTATACTCCTCTAAAGTTCTCTGATAATAGAGCACTAACACAACTGATTTTCTTCCAGCCTCAGGCTTAATAGAAGCCTCAGCAAAAGGAACAAACATGAACATAGACAAAGAGAAGGAAAAAACACAACATTTTTACTTCAGGACTCAATTTTTGGGTGGTATGGTCAAGAAAAAAACATTTAGAGCTTTATGTTGTGGTTCTTAAAGGAAGTAGTCCCAAGAAACTATATATATTTAACAGCAAATTAGTGCTGACATTTGACTGTGTTTCAATCAGATCTAGTTTTTGGCACTATTATCTGTATTTTTAACATGCTGTGAAGATTCACTTTACCAGCTGCCTTGCTGTCTTGGGGGATGTAGTACATTCTTCAATCATTACTCAGGGGTCAGAAACTCAAAATTATTTTAGTATTAGGGAAACAGGAAAGAAAACCAGGTTTTCAGAGTCTGGAGTTTTGTTGTAGTTGTTGAATTATTTGGGGTGAAAAGTCCTTTAGTAAGTACAGAGAATAAAGAATGCCAAGGATGTGAGTGATGCCAACAAATGAGTGTAGGAACTATCTACTGTTATAGAAGATTTGGAAATGAATGGCTGAATTATTAAGCTCATTATTTCTGTCTTCTTACATAGGAAACAGAATTGGCTTTGAAAATCAAACGTTCAAACATAGGCCAGCACCCCATTAGTGAATTACAATGGTGCACACAAGATCCGATCCAATCTTAGAAGCTAAGCAAGGTTAGTCCACCTTGGTTAGTACTTGGATGGGAGGCCGGCAACAAACCCCCGGTGTTGTGGGCTAGAGTTCAGAGGTAGGAATTGGTAAAACCATCTGACTATTCCTTGCCTAAGAAAGCTCTATGAAATCTATGGGGTCATCATAAGTTCACAGGCACCTTGAAGGCACATACTCACAGAACCCATTTTTTGACTGTTGAGGATTGAAATTCTGTTCTTATGATGCATTGATCAACTTTTTTCTGCTGCAACCCCCCAAGCCAGCCATTTCTGCAGGCAATATCACACTACACCAGTGGTTCTCAAACTTTTTACCCTTGTGACCTCCTTGATATCTAGATGAGGATTTCTGGCCTCTACAGATAGGCGGCAAAATGCCACCCATTTGTCCCAGATGGAGGCCACGGCAACCACATACCACGACCCCCAGAATGAGCAAAGCCCTGAAAAGGGGCATATTTTTGTGTCTCAGAATGGGCACCATAGGTGTGCCAGCACGCCATGATGATGCCCCTTCCATGCAGCACCATTTGGGTACTGCACTTGGCATGCGTCTTCATGGTGCATGCCATGTGGAAAAGCACATGCCAAGATGGCACCTGGACAGTGTGGTGAGGGCTCAGAGCATGTGGCTGCTCAGCCCTCACTGTGTGTACAGGCCGGCACAAAGTGCCAGTCTGTACAGTTCTGAATTCTCCACTGCAGAGTCTGTTCATTTGCAAGCATCTGCCAAAGCTAGCGGGGGAAGTTGGAGCTGTTAGAGCACAACTCCCATTATTTCTCACCACTGGCTCTGCTGGTTGAGCCAATGGGAGCTACAGTAGGGCAACATCTAGAATGGCACATAGTCCCACCTCTCACCAAAGCCTACAAAGAAGTGTCCAACTTCAGGCAACCAAGTTTACATGGCTTGTTCATTTACTGCAATACAAAGACTGAAAAGATGAGAGCACTAATGTGCCCTCATTAGGATGAGCATCTTTTTCCATGGCAAAGTGTTCTGAGAGTATGGTAGTGGCCCATGTCTTGAAGCCAGTCTCATCTGCTCTTCAAAACATAGAACTCACTGCAGTCCTCTTTTCTTTCCTGGTTGGCAAAAGCAAAAGGCTCCTGTGTTTTGGCACAGCTTAAGTAATCAGAGCTAGTCACATATATATTCAAGGAAGCAACAAGAAGGATCAGAATTTTATTCTCTTGGAATACAAGCAACCATGCAACTTACCCATAATGAGAGAGGAAAGGGAATCTTTGGGCAGTGTGTTGGAAGCATTTGTTTCAGCCACACACGGTGGGGGTTTTCATTTCTTTAATGTGTTCTAACATTAAACAATACTGTTTTGCTTACTGTTTTGCTTCATTGGCTTTGCTTCATTTCCAGAACGAAACAATTACTCTGAGCACTGTAAATTATAGCCATATTATATAATGCACAGGTCTGCCAGCTTCCTCTTTGTGGTATAATTTGCACTGCACTTACTCAGCAACAATCCTTGGATTATTTTTTGGGAACAGACCAGGTAAAGAGTAAAGGAGGTCAAGATTCCTCCCCTCCAACACACATTAATTGTTCTATTATGAGTCATTGCTGTGACTTGCTTATACACAATCCTAATCACTGGTGCCCATTGTTGACCACTGTAACAAATGTTGCTTTAATTTTAAGTTTCTACTGATAAAGCTATCTATGTTTAACTGCAGGTTTCATATTCTCTAGCAATTAAAGGGCAGTGGGAAAAAGAGGAAGGGTTTCCTGCTTGCTATGAACCATCATTTGAGATACAGTGTCCTAAGCAGACGCCAAAGATTGCCCCATACATTAAATGATTGTCACACACTGATTATGATCTTGGCTATTTTGCTGCAATTGGTTATCTGCATTTTGTTTAGACACCAACCCCTTGCCAACCATACAGTGCCAACTAAAAGGAGTTAGCCATGTTGAGTTGCTGTTGTTGGGTGCCTTCAAGTTGTTTCCAATTTATGGTGACTCTAAGGTAAACCGAGTGTGGGGTTTTCTTGGCAAGATTTGTTCAGAAAGCTTGCCATTGCCTTTATCTGAAGCTGAGAGAATGTCACTTGTCCAAGGTCACCCAGTGGTTTTCATGGCCAAGCCAGGAATTGAATCCTGGTCTCCAGAGTCATAGTCCAACACCAGACTATGATGCCATGCTGAGTCTCTGCCATGTTGAGTAGGCATGGACAAGTATAGCCTCTGACAAAGAAGGTCCTTTCTACAAACTTTTTTAATGCCCCTACGCCCTTTTTTATCCTCTAAAAAGCTGGAAGCTTTTTAGCAGGATTGGCATTGCTAGGATGGTGAAGGGCTAGAGAAACAGACACCATCAGTGCCAGGTTGCTGTAGTGCGTCCGCAGCAAACCATGAAATAAAACTGGATCTGGGAAAGAACAGGAATCTAGTTTAGCTGAGCCTACTGTGGCCATGCTACAATGGGCAAGGTAAAGAACTGCTTTCTCCAGAACCCCTCAGAGTATGTGTAAACTGCAGAACAGAGAGGACAGAGGACAGCATATAAGCCTGACTCATTAAATAACCCCAGCATGGATTGATCTGTAAATTTGGCCTCCAAAATAGAAATAAGAAAAGTGGAGGCTGGTGAGAGAAAGAAAACATAAAACAAAACACTCCACAATGAATTTTGGAAGAAATGTTCATGAAGTTTCAAAACATTTTTGTTTCCCTATGCAAGGCTTACCTGGTTATTTTTATTTCACATATGCATATTTGTTAGTTATGGATAAAAAGTTTGCTTAAGTATGTCGAACTATTCTTTTTCTTTTTGATGAACCAAATCCTATTCTTTCCATGTTATGTCTGCTGAACAAGTAATTCCCAGGAATACATCTATGTTGTTAATCGAGGTGTGTTAATTGTACAATAATTCTTGTTTGTTGTGGGCCTCCCAGTCATTTCCAACTTATTGCAACCCTAAGGCAAATGTACATTGGGTCTTCTTGGCAAGATTCATTCAGAGGAAATTAGAATCTCTGACACATAAAAAAGAATACTACTACTAACTAGCTTAATATTGTGGTATTATTTATCAATAACAGCTGCCACCAAAAAGATACATTCCCCCAAAAGGTATACTTGATGCCTTGCTGAAACTCTAAGACTGGCCCATGTCAGCAAACCAGTCTATTGCACCCTACTCCAAATGTAAAGCTACCGATATTTACCATTTCAACTGCATTCTGCCAAGTATGGGGCTCAGGAAAATTCCACCCCTCAGAACCATTACTGAGGATGAATAAATGTCAAGTCCATTATCTAAGAAAGAAGCTGTCTCCTCTCAGTAGTTTAGGGATACCGTTTATAGGTTGAGTCCAGAGTATTCTAGATGGCTGCAAGCTTTGCTGGCCACATGACCACCAGCGCAGTCCTTGGGCAACGTTGGCTCTTCAGTTTAATGATGAGCACCATCCCCTACAGTCAGTTACGACTAGACATTCATGTCAAGGGACTACCTTTATCTTTACCTTGGTTCAAAACAATTTAACTAACTTCTCTATAAACATTCCAGTAAGGGAGCCTGAGCCTGAAGACAAAACAGGTATCTCTTCACCAACAGTTTTTCTGGGGAAGGGGAGGGATTTTTAAAATCACAAGTTGAACCTTGGTTCCCAAGATTTATTGTTCATTAGAACAAAATTTGCATTATAATCAGGAGTTTGGAAATGTGAAGCCACAAAAAGAATGAAGCAAGCAGCCAAAGAGATAAATGAAGTTCAAAACTTTATTCGTTTACTTGGTTTGAATACAACAGTGATGTAGATTATAGTGGCATTGGGGTGGTCGGGTGATGTTTGCATCGTGGAAGTAAAGATGAACAGCTGTGATGGCCAATGTTTGGTTTTGCAGAAAAGCATACTTAACTGTATAGACAGGCATTGGTGATCTTTTTAAAAACAACAGAGGCTCCCAATCGGAGATGTCCCACAACAAAAGGGGGGGGGACTAACAAAAGGGAAATAATCTGAAAAAGGCTACTTTTTCTTGCTTCTGGAACAGGGTTGGTCAGGGAACATGTAAACATCTTGTAGTTAAAAAAACTAATAAAAGTGAAGCAGAATCTAACTCACTAATGTGATCTTCCTACCATACAGCAGTAAGGCTCCCTCGCTATAAGGGTTGTCAGCAATGTGTACTACTTTGCATCAAATGGTGTCGTTAACAATGTTGATGTTGTTGTGTGCCTTCAAGTCATTTCTGACTTATGTTGATCCTAAAGCAACCCTATCATGCAGTTTTCTTGGCAAGATTTGTTCAGAGGAAGTCTTCCCCTGAGGCTGAGAGCATGTGACTTGCCCATGATCAGCCAGTGGGTTTCATGGCCAAACTGGAAATTGAACCCTGATCTCCAGAGTCACAGTCCAACACTCAAACCACTACGCCATACTGGCTCTCGTCATTAACAACAAAAAGAATAAACAGTAGTTGATAAAGCAGAGTGGAGAACTGTAGCCAGATGCATTTGGATGACCATTCCCATAATCCCTCACCTTTGGCTATGATTGCTAGGACTAGTGAGAAGTGTAAGCCAAGAGCAATATGAGGGCCACAGTTGCCCAGCCCTGTGATAAAGGCTCTTTTCTGGTCTTTCTGGTTGCAAAATAACATAAAA
Source organism: Sceloporus undulatus (assembly GCF_019175285.1). NCBI lineage: Eukaryota > Metazoa > Chordata > Lepidosauria > Squamata > Phrynosomatidae > Sceloporus > Sceloporus undulatus. The sequence goes on along the minus strand of NC_056524.1, from coordinate 201,060,518 downwards.
TTATAATATTCCATTAAAGTTCATGGAACTGACATCAAAATTTGACCGTTTTTATTTGATTCACCAAATGCCTTGAAAAGATTGTCCAAATTAATACACTGAATGTTACCCCTAAAGAAATAGACTTGAGTGCAAAATTGCCATTAAGAGCAACAGAAATTTGTCACGAATTCACATTGCTGTATCCCATGGTTTTAATTACCAAAAACTCCTGTTCATGTTAATGTATTTTGATGGATGCTACTGGTAAAATAATGAACAAACTCATGCAGTGTCATTTTCACACATGGATGAATGCGCTAAAAAGGAAACAATAAACTTATTGGTTCCTTCCTGTTAAAAAAATTGCACAATGAAGGAATTCACACTGCTACTTGGGGGGGGGGGGGGCAAATCAAAGTATCTCTATATTTTTGACTAGGATTTATACTATACTTATTTGGCCAGGTTTCAAAGTCAGGTCTTGATAGAAGGGCCTATGTAGAGTTGTCATCACTTTCCCAGGAAGAGATTTTGTACGTTCAATTGCTGTATTCCATCAGACAGAAATCCACTTTCCCTATTCATAGAATCCCTATACTAGCAAAAAGCAACACCAGTTAATTCTTTTTTTTCTGCTACAGAAGATGGCATATTTTGAAAGTGAAAAAAAGGTGAGGAAGATATTCAGCATGTTTTTCTAAGGCTACCTTTTGGAACAAGCAGTAGAGATGTTCAAGAGAAGAGTGGGCAGAAAAAACGACCCCATAGTTAAGCACCATTAGGAATTGAGCACCTACCTCACTGGAGGTGATGAAGTATTTTCATTTCAAATGGGTGGTCTCTGAGCATTGATTCCACCACAACAGAGTCCAGGAGTTATATATGGATAATGTCTGTAAGTGTTTACATTAGAATAGTCCTAGTTTGAACATTCACTTTTTATGGGACATCTACATAACTCAGCCATCAAATCATTACACCCATGTTTTCCCATGTGATTCTTCTATTTTGCTTTTGTCCACAGAAAACTCTTGTTTTTGGAAAGCATGAAACAATAGTGTTTGGCTCCATGACTGTAGATCACATTAGTGCTTCTCTTCTCTTCCTCTCTTTCCAAAAAGAATTGTGGTTTTGACATGTACAATGACTGATAGGGAGCGGAGGTAATTTGCCTACCATTACTATTCTGCTGTATTAGCTTTTCCATCAGGAAAAAAAAAATCATCAGTGTTTTTTTTTTTTAAAAAAAAAATCCATGTGCCTTCAAGTTGCCCATTAACTTATGGTGACACCATGCATTTCATAGCGGTTTCTTAGGCAAGGAATTCTCAAAGGTGGTTTGTGATGACCTAAAATACATATTTCAATTTGCATTAAAATGCCTTTACACACACACACATTTTAAAAACAAAGTATGGATACACACATACAAACTATGCTCTCCTCTCTGAATGTGTGGAAAGTCATTTACAACTCCACGTGTGGTTTATAACAGTCGCGATTGGGTAATTCTAGGAGTGGTCACCTCCAGAGCTTCCAGGCTTTCACCTGAGAACGGTACTATTTGCCAGAATTATATCTTTGTTGTTGAGTACCTTCAAGACATTTCTGATTTATGGCAACCCAAGGATAACCTATCTAAAGGTTTATTGGAAAGATTTGTTCAGAAGGGATGAGAGGGTGACTTACCCAAGGTCACTCAATGGGTTTTCATGGCTGATTCAAACCCTGTTCTCACAGAGTTCTAGTCTAACATTCAAATCACTATACCACATTGCTTCCTACATCATACTGGAAACTACTAGTTACTAAAGAATGATAAAATTCATTTGTCTTTGAAAAGGAAAACAGTCAATGGTTTCCATATTACATAATTTCTCCCCTACTGACAAAGTATATGAAAGACACCAAGGTACAATGAATTAGCCATTTCTATTAATGGAGAAGGTTCCAAATTCTGTATGCCTTACAATTGTGTTTCTTGTTACCTGAGGTGGGCAAAATTATTTTTTCCAGTGTACTAGGACTGGCAGCCGATGGCTCTTGGATTGGCACCAACCCAGGGACCACCACTTTGGGTAGCACTGCCTTACAAATTTCACAATGCCCAAGGACCATCCCACTTTTCTCAAAGTTAAAAAGAAGAATTAATTCTGGATTAGCCAATGTAGAAATTGTGGTAAAGTTAAATGGAGGAGAGAAACTGAGGAAGGATCCAAGAATGATGTGGAAGAATGAAAGGCTGTGGTAGGACTTGACATTCCATGTGGCTGGAGCCTACAAATGATCTGCTCCTTACATGGTCATAGCACTACATAGAATGTTTTCAAGCAGCGACCATGCAAAAAGTCATACACCTATACTTTAACATCTCAACTGCTCAGCTGAAAGAAGCATGGTCAAAGTAGGAGATGCAACAGGGAATGGATACCATGCCTTGGAAAAAAACAACCCTCCCAATTGCTGAGCACAGGATGCACAAACAGGGTTGACGTCAGCTGTTGATGTTGGAGCTTGGCTAATTTCTTTAATTACAAGCAGGACATGCTACCCTCATCCCTTTCTGTGGGTCAGACAGAAATGTCTACCAGAGCTCATAGCACAAGAGCGGTAACACTAAGGGAAGGCAAATCAGAAAGGGTGCCAAACCACAGAGACAATAGATGGGGTTGCAATGGAGCTGGCATGCACAGGAAGAAAGAAGTCAATATATTTCTTTGTGGGCTTCCAGTCCAATGTTTGTCCTAAAGAACTCCAAAGAGCATGGTCCATTATAAATATCAATCCAGAATAACCTTTTGAACATAATTGGCAGCTAATATGAATAGAAAGGCCAACCCAAGTCATTAATAATAAAGTATATTATTAGCAATGAAACACCGTTATGCATTTCAGTTTGGAGGTTTCTTTAAACCCCTTAATTCTGTTACAATTTGTTTTAAGTGACAGTGTAATTTGGGGCAAATGGCAGAATTAGAAAGGGCAAGAAGTGTGGCTTTCCACAGTACATGACTGTTCTGTTAATGAGATACCACTTCCCAGCCACAGAGTGAATACACATGACTATTTGCCAGGCAGTAATTGACCATGTAACCACTTAGTAAGCTGGCCAACAGTACTATTTTGCTAAGTGATTGGGAGAATGTTTATCTCTCTGCTCCTTCCTAGAGTTGCAGTATGCAAATATGAAAAGACTTTCACTGCCTCTTGCTAAGATATTATGGAAATTTTGTTGCAGCCAATAACTATGCTAGCTGGAAATGGTGGCAACTGTAATTGTAACTCATCAGGTAGACACCAGGGTGGGGAAGGCTCCTGTTTACAAACACTTTTATCATGCAATTTACTTGCACTGCCTTATACAGTGCGCCCGCGTCATATGCTGGAAGCTGCACACCAGAAGTGGCAATGGTGTGCATGCCTCTTTGTGTTTAATGGGTACAACCCTCTTTGTGTTTAATGGGGCTCCAGCATACACGGTACTTCCCTTATGCAGGGAGGAGTGGTCTGGATAGCCCGCGTAAGGGAAGGGTGCACTGTACACATCAGATACAGATGTATAAAATACTACTTTATCTCTTAGGAAGATAAACATACACAGTCAAGAGTAGAAGAAGTTACTGAAGTACAATTTGGTCATCTGTAATAAATTCAGCTTACCAAGTGCTTGCATGAACACTTACCATCATCAAATGGCTATGTTTATTCACCTGTGGTTATCTCTGGAATATAAGATCAGACAGTGTTAAAAATTCTCTTGTAAAACTTATGGTCACTAGGCCGCTATCTTGCCTTGACCTGAAGTAAGCCTCACAGAAATAAACCCCACAGTATTCAAAGTCAAGGTACAGGATTGCACTAAGCAAAGCATTATTAGAAAATCTGTATATTCAACTGAAAATCAGTAAAACTTTAAATGGTGGCAATCATCACTCAGAGTCACAGATATCAGGGTGTCTTATTTTTGGCAAGAAGCAGCTCCAGATTCTGTTAAAATAGGTTCTGTGTGTTCATATCTGAGTAGAACATGTACTATCCTTCAAGCAGTTCAGCTACAGGGAAGACATTTCTTCAAACAAGACACTCTGGGAAAAGACTATGTGTAGCAGAATGAGATTCAGAAACTGTCCTAGGTGCTCCTTCTTCTAGGCACTGAGGATAAATGAAGAAAATACCTAGGCTACAGCTTTGTAATATTAAAAGGAAATCAAATGCAAGTCTCTTTCTCCAAAGAATGAGGCTATCAATAAAAACAAACCAAAAGTTGCTTAAGTTGATATATTGTGCAGTGTCATCAGTGCATACACAAGACAGTGGTTGGGTCTGACCCTTTTTAGCAGCAGAGCCTGGCAGGAGGAGCTTTGTACCATCTCCTCTCTTAAATAGTTTAAACATCATTTCCTTGTCATCCAAGTTCACCAGTGGAGTGGGCCAGCAAATTATGCCAATACTATCTGTGTTTTTCAACAAATTTTGTTCTGATTCAAGTGCTTCCTTTGCCGGAATGGGATTTGTTTTGGCAAAATCTGGTCCAACCTCATACTATTCATATCTGGAAAATGCAGCCCTCACTGCAAGAGTGATGCCATGATGGCATGCTTACTTCTCATGCCACCAACACTAAACCCTATGACAATATGACAAGCAGTGGCATAAGTGCATCAACTTGCATTTTTCTTTGGAAACATTACTTGGGCTGCCTGTGGTCCAGATCATGCCATGGTGACTGTCACACATCAAAGACAGCCTCTAAATTAAACCCAAGTTTGCATTTTGTTCTGGCTTATTTCTGAAATAATTGTTGAAACACTTTTGTCACATCAGTACTAGAAAACTAGCTCCCTCTTTTTCCCACTTGCTTGCTGATCTTGTTAACTTTCAATGACCTGGCTTGAAGCAAGAGCTATATTAAGCAAAGCAGGGGTGAAAATGGAAGAGGGAAGATTAAACACAGCAATTCACTGGCAGATATGTGCAAGTGGAAACTAGGAGTTTGCTCTCAGAAATGCAGGTATGCAGCAGAGCAGAGCAAAGCCAGCTCAGCAACCTGCTTTGTTGATGGGTACTGGAATAATAATAATAATAATAATAATAATAATAATAATAATAATAATAATAGGTTTTATTTATATTGTCCCACCTCTCCTGACGGAGAGGCAGATTGGAAACAATGCCAATTAATTGTAATGGCTGCACCCAAAAGATAGATATACTTACACAAGAGTCTTTCCTTAGCTACAGAATACTTTCATTCATTCCTTAGGGAAACCATGACTAGATAATTTTGGGTTGGAGTCCTATGGGCACTTCCTGGCTCTATCAATAAAGTGTCCTTTGACCACAAAAGTGGAGAGAACATAGGGAAGGCAGAGCAGCTTCACATTATGTATATATGTCATGTTAAAATTTTGTAATGCAAAAAAACCACTGCTGAGGTTTTGAATACAGACACTTTTGTGCCACAGCATTGTGACAAGCTCAACAGGCCCTTTGCACAATCTCAAGGCATTGAAAAGTGCCTTTTTCAGATTTTCCCTTTTTTTCCTCCTTAAGCTTTTGCTCTGCAAAAATTGTCTGGACAGAAGTATAATACATTATCCTATATGTGATATTTTCTCCTTCAAAGGTATAGAGTGATTCAGAAGAGTTTGGCTTTCTTCTTCATATCGTTGCGTCGCCAGAGAGGTAACTTATCAAACTCCTGTATCGTCATGCCAAATATTTCTTGAAAAACCTCAGGTGCTAAGTGACGCTACAGAAAAAACAAGAAAAAGGACAGCAGTCAGTCTCAAGGTATAAAACAAGAACACTGTATCCTACAACAGATACCTTCAGCCATTGCAGATCACTTTTCTCATAAACATACATTTAAGGAGTAGGAGCCATTTTTAGTCATCTTTTTAAAACCAGATACTTATATTGGGGTGGTGCTGCTTTTGCAATCCCTATTAAATCAGGCTATGATCCAATGGTGGGGTCCTGACCCAACAGTTTAAGGCTAATGTCTGGAAGGAATTAAAAAAATATATGACTATAATAAGAAACTCAGGCCCTGTACAAACGGGCAGGAAGGGACGGCAAGACTCCGCCCCTTTCTGCCCTGGATTGGTGCTGCGGCAAATGCACACCACGGCATCGATCCAGCCTCCGCAGAGCACAAGAAGGAGGCAGTTTTTCTGGCTCCTTTTCTTGCCTGCGAAGCGGCACCATAGCCACTGACGGGCAGTTTGATCATGCCCCTTTGGCGCTGCGCTGTTTGGGCACTGCACCAAAGGGATGTTATCATCGGCGTGCATCAAGATGGCACCCGGGCAGTGCAGGGAGGCCTGTGAGCGTGGGGATGCTCAGCCCTCACCCTGCCTGCAGGACAGCGATTTTTGCTCATCTGTACCGGGCCTCAGTAAGCTATTTAGAATTAGAGTAAAGGACCATGGGATAGCTAAGCAATTATCAACTTTGGCATTCCAGATGGTTTGGATTTCAGCTCACACATCTACCTAGTGTTAAATCTCACAGAATTTGCTTCTGGGTAGACACATACAGGTTTAAAACAATAAACTTTTTTGTTTTTACTAAACGATTCCTTTTAAATGAACATAAGGCCAGTTTCTGTTAACTTACAAATCTCTCCATCCTAGAATAAGTAAGAAAGTAAGTAAAAGTTTACTGAATAAGTAAACTTATCAACCTATCAGAAACAAACAATAAAAATATTAAATACATACAATGGGTAGTACATTTTTTTAAAAAAAGGGAGAGAAGTTATTATATTACTGCTTTTCATTAATCTCTAGAATGGCTGCTTCCATTCTAGAGATCCTTTAAAAAAAGCAGAAGAATGCTATATATCTGCAAAGGCTTAAAAGAAAGAGCAATAAATAACATCCACTTATTTATCACAGTCACTTCACTACAGGTTGAGTATCCCTTATCCAAAATATTGCAAAATCCAAAATTGTTGAGATAGTGACACCTTTGTTTTCAGATGTTTTCAATATACACAAACTTTGTTTCATGCACAAAATTATTAAAAATATTATATATAAAATTACCTTTGGGCCATGTGTATTAGGTGCATATGAACAATAAATGAATTTCATGTTTAGACTTGGGTCCCATTTCCAAGATATTTCATTATGTATATGCAAATATTCAAAAATTCAAAATACAAACAAACAAAAAACAACCCGAAATCCAAAACACTTCAGGACCAAAGCATTTCAGATTAGGGAGACTCAAGCTGTACTTTGTTTTGTTAATAAAGATCTTCTTACTTCCAGCCTGGTTCTGTCCACTTCTCTTAGAATTTTACTTCGCCCTCTGTTGGTCACCATCAGCATTTCATATGGGAATATCTGTTAGTGATATAGAAGACACATTTATGTAGAATTTATAGTGCCACAGAAAGACATCATTAAGCTCACAAGCATAATGTGGTCATTGTTGGAAAGCAGCTGCAAGTTCACTAAAGGACTGCAATAATACAAAGTGCACATTTTTCCAGACTTGTTTTATTGTTATATATAAAAAATTAACTCCTCTGATTAGGATGTTGTCTTCACCAGTGTGCTTTTTAACAAAGTGATGCTGTGTTTAATATAAAGATGTGGCAGACAGTGCCCATCTTTCTGTTCCCTATCATAGACAGACACTCTGCTTTTAGCTTTGTTTTTATTTCCTTAATAGGTATAACATTCAGTCTGGGTAAATATTCACTATTTCTTTTTCCTTAGCATTCCGCTCTTCAGCTCTGTTTGAGTCTCTTTTAAGAAAATAAATACATCCACTTTTTGTGATATCCACTTATTCATCACAGCCACTTGGTTCAGTGTTGTTGTTTTACCTCTGAGTTACTCAGAATCCTATCTATTGTTTCTCAATTAGAAGATCAGGTAAGCATTAAAACAGCACAAGTAGTATAAAAGGGAGATGACCAGGGATGAATATGTGCAACTTAACTAATTGCATATATTTATCAGAATGATTTTATAGAGCAATTTTTCTGGGAGTATACCTTTTTCTTCCCCAATTTCCCCCATCTGATAATCTCCTATGTACTTAGAAGTAAATCTTACTGAATTGGATAGGACTTACCTCGGATGGAGTAAATATGCATAAAATTGCACTGTATCAGTAGATTATAAATACATGGTTGCATTTCTTTAACTGCTGATGCCTAAGTTCCACTGCCAATCTCAAATAAAGTAGACCCATTAAATAAACTGGATCGACATAATTGCTGATTTACCATTAGGATTCAGTGAGTCTACTTTAGGTGAGACTAGAGTGGGCCTAAGAATCTAATGGATAACGACTATATCCTATAAAGTGTACATGCAGTCTTATATTGGTGGCTTACCCTTTTAACTGTTATAAGACACCTTGATTTCATCTGTTGTAATGACTTTACACTAAATTCCAGATGCTGCCTCTTTATAAGATGCGTTATAGCCCAGCAAGGGCTACGTGGTTAACCTGCCATCAGGCAGAGGGGATATTTTAATCTGCCCAAGTCACATTTTGTTGCAGAATCCAAGCAAAACTAGATCTACAAAGCAGACATTTCATAAACAATATATATGCATTTCAGACACAGTTATGGAATTATTTTTGTTTTAAAAAACAAAAATGGTATTGTAAGGATCAAAAATTTTAGAAACTATTTTTGAAAGAGGGTTAAGGTATGCAAAGAAAATATTCCAGCTCATGCGAACAAGCGATCTCTGGCTCTAGTTGTTGGAAATACCTTGGATTCTGTACACACAAACACCTGTGTTGACATCCACATTTTATACTCAGCGATACTTTGGAATTATCACTGGGTTCCGGAAAATACTCTAGACCGTCACAAAATGCCAACTTTTCTTGTTTCTTTTTAGTCTCCTTGGATGAGTATTAAAACCATAATTCTATATGCTTTTACTAGGGGATAAGGCTCATTGGACACAATTGCCTTCTGAATAAACATACTTAAGATTATTTAAGGAGGTTATGTAAAATGGATTGTATATGTATTTGGTTTCACCACATTTAATGTGCTACAGTCCCTACGAGTCTTGAATATATGATAAATTACTTGGATCATATAAGTTGGATTCACCAGATGCTCAGAAATGTGCCACAGTAACCATATGAATCAACTGATGCTAGGGATATTCAAAAGTACATTGGGCTATGTGTGGCTTTTGATTTGCCCCTCTGTTCAGTCTTCTGCCCCTTTCAGAAGTTTGTTGACTGCACAGCTGACTAGTTGAAGCCCTAGAGACCTGAACAAGCACAGTAACCTACATATGTGTACAAAAGGCATTTTCTGTTTTGACCTCTCTGCACGTGAATCCACATGCAAAGTTCTTGCTTTGTTTTGTTTTTAATGTATCTACTACACTTTACAATCCTGCAAATGTTAAGATATATCATGTTGCTTTGTTTTGTTTTATGTGACCCAACTAACAGATCTACTACACTAAAATCCTGCAAATGTTGAGATGCATCAGAGCCTCTGAAACTGTGCTCTTCCAGAATCATATTTTAATTGGTTGAGGACATCCTGCCCCATTCCTTTAAACTGAAAAAACCTTGTAAAATGTTTATCAATGCTTAAATCAAAATTACTTCCTTTAGAAAAACTACCTGATGAACAAAACTTATTTTTATCACATTCAACAATTAGGAAAAAAACCATTAAATTCATTATTCTGCATATTTTAAGGCTATAATCTTAGTTGAATTCCAAGATTCTAACAGTGTAAGCCCCAAATTTCTTGAAGTTGTTCATGTAGTATATAACACAGCTTCTTTGCTCGAGTAGTCTAGGGTTATTTACTTTATAGACCTCTTTCTTACTATTTGCTCCTGATGCATCACATTCTGTGGAGGTTACTGAGAGGGGACATGGTTGATAATTGAAGGATCTTCCATGGAAGGAAGAGTTTTGTGAACTTCAGTGGACCAAGCTAGAGGTTTTGCATTTTACTATGCATATGGTGAGGTGCTCCCACCGACTGTGTCCATGAGCCACTACTGACCTAACAAACACTGTAAATAGTAGGAAATGGATATTCTACTTTAAGATACGTTGGTCTGTGTTTAAAATGTCAGTGATTAGGTGATCGCTTAAGCATCGTTAAAGAGGAGAAAATACATCACCAAAAGAGTGTATAGATTTACATTAAATGTGTGTATATTTATTTTTATGTAGAGACAAATCTGGAAATAATTTAATTATCTCACCACAGATGGTCCTGTTTGTCTGTTCACTCTTCAGTCCAAATACTAAAAAAAATAAGGAACCAATTGAAAGGGAGAACAAGGCCCTTAAAATACCGATAAAGGCTTCTGCTCTTCCTTCCAATTGGTTCTTTATGTTTAAACTGGACAGGATCGGATTGCCTTTCAATAGAGGATGCCTGGAAACTGAGGACTGCTTCTGATATCCTTTGAAATAATTGACTTCTGTGAATAGAATCACAGCCATTCTAGACCAGTGTTCATACCCCTGAAGACACCTCAGATTGTTTTTGAACTATCCATGAAATTATGGGAACTGACTGAATCGTTGGCATACATCTAATTGTTAGTTCCAACTTGAGCAGACCTATTGAATCAATGTAAATGCAGTTACATCAATATTTATATAAATTTCATTGATTCAGGCTCTACTCTAGTTGGGTCTAACAACTGGATGTAGGCCTGTATTAGTTGTTTCATTATCTACTATAAGAAATAACCATTTCAGAAGTGCAATAAAGAAGATTCGGTCAACAATAAACATATATCACTTAATTTATTATAACCAATTATGTAAGGTATAAATATATACATAAGAGGATTGGTAGTAGAATCCGGCAGGTTTACAGTTCATTCCACTATATGACTTTAATTACATTACTCTTATGTTTTACAGTGAAGCATGAAACAAAAATACAGTTTTATAACAAAACAGCCAAAATCAACAGAACATTGTGGACATTTTTGAAGCCTTGAACCCATTCTATATATCTAACAAAGCCATGCATGATACATTGAGTGATTTTCAAAATGTTTAGTTTGAGTCAAAAATTGGTCAGGGTTCTCACATCTAATTTTGATTTAATTTTTTTAAAAAATCAGGCATATAGTTTTAAGTGAATGCTTCTATATATCACAGTAAGAAAATATATCAGCTGATTTTTTTTAACCGATCATTACATTTCCCCAGAGAAATCCAAAAAGCTTTGCCTCGGGATATAAAATTGTATTTTGCCTTGATTATGCTATACTTTCTGCCAGAAAGTTTGAAAGTTGTTTATAAGATGAATGTTAATAACATGCCAAGCAGTGCTAGGATAGTGCTCTCAACTCCAGAGCATTATCCTACCACTGCTCAGTTATAGATAGTCTCAGCACATCATTATATTTATTCTTCTTAAAAGTATTTCTGAAACTTTTTTGCTTGGCTTCTCAATGGCAATTACAGGTCTTTGGAGTTATAGCGTATCTATGAAGATTTCCATACCTGACTCCATCGCTGGTCAAATGTGGCTCAAACGTCCTTAAAAGGTGGAGGAAGCACATGTGTCTGGAAGCCAGGTGCATTTCCTCAATCATCAGGGAATTGTTGCTCCCTCCTTAGTGTTCCTGAATTGTTCCTGGGGAGTGGATTTCCTATGCACACAAACTTTGCTTTCATAGGAAATCCGCTCCCCTTGCGATGATTCAGGGATGCTAGCAGGAGTGACAATTCCCTGGCGATTGAGGCACGCGTGTTTCCTCCACCTTTTAAGCACGTTTGAACCACGTTTGCCCAGGGATGGAGCCAGGCATGAAAATCTTCTGTGAGGAACACTTGTGACAGCCACAACAGACTATGGAACTTATCGCTTTGCACTCTTAAAAGGGGGCTAGATCGCTTTAAATGCGGTCCCTGCCTCCTGTTGTAGTTTAGGAAGGGACATTTAGAATATTCAACCTCACTGAACTACAAACCCCAAAATGCAATAGGAGGCAGAGACCACATTTAAAACAACCTAGTTTTAAGACTGTAAAGTGATAAGCTCCTATGTGAGTCCAGTTCTGCTTTTTTCTTCATCAGTGGACAATGTGAACTTAAAATTAGTAAACCTCAAGCAGCTCTGTGTCCTTCAAACTGAGCCCTCTCCTAAGCATCTGACAGAAAATAGAAATCCATTCCTGCTATCGTTGGAGTTGACTGTGTTTATCACTTTTTTTAGCAAATGGATAAGATGGACCTCAAGTACAGCCTTGTACTGCAGTACTACTCAAACACCAAAGGATCCTGGCCAACAGAGTATTTTCTTCCCATTTTTTTTGTGCTGTGTTGACTTCCACATACACACTACAAAGAGTAATACATTTTCTCATTTACTACTTTCGATGCACTATATCTGATGTTGTGACCTTCTTGGTCACCAGTGTTGTCATCACCAGTGGCCACAAGCCACTTGTGGCTGCTGCCATCTTGCCATTGTATCCACCTGGTTGCACATTACACAATGGCCAAATTATTCCAAATGGATTTCTATTTTTTGTCAGATACTTGCAGGGAGGGGGGAATCTGAGTTTGAAGGACACAGAGCTAATTAGTTTACTAATTTTAAGTTCACATTGTCCACTGATGTCTAGCCTACCTATTATGTTATCTGCTCTAGTCCTGTGGCTAGTGACAAACAAGGAAGCACATCTTGGGTTCCATACCAACAGAAGGCAGGTATATAAGGCATTCCTCCAAAAAAAGGTCAAAAATGAAAATACAATTTTAATCATATATTATTACCATTCTATAAAGGAGAACTATTATTGTCTTAAAGCAAAGTGAATAATATCTGCACTTGCCTTTGGTTCCAACATGTTAGGCATAGACACTCCTCGGTCCATTCGCATTCCAGGGACATGACCATCTGGGAGGGACTGTATCAGATATAGGTAGACATCAAACACACAGGTTACATGCACACAGACATACATAAATAGGGTAAAGTCATTCATGGTGAATATGGACATGAATTCATACTTGAGATTTTGACCTCTTAATCAGCCAACTGAATACTATTATTATTTACTGCTTTAACATCTCGCAAGTTTATGATATGGCACCAGAGGCTACCTATTTCCTTATCATTTATCTCTCCTTACTGATGCCACACAGTTGTTTTTTTTTAAGTTAAGATGTCTTCAGTGGATCCCAACAAAAGCATTACAAGTTAGGATTCAGTAGAAATTTCTGATCCCTAGTATGTAAGAAAAGATCTACTGGATCAAACAAAATCTCTGTCTAATCCAGCTTTCTTTCTCCATAATTGGTTATAAGACAGTCTTCCCTCAGTTTGTCTTCAGTATCCAGTATTCATCCCCCAATGGTGGCAACGTTGATCCAATATGACACACATCTAGCCTGTCAAGAGGGTCTATCCCTCCTTCTCACTTAGTTATGCTCCACCTACAATTTTGCCCTTCTCCCCATTTTTTAAAAAACCTTTGGCCCATTTGACAAGTAATATAATAAATTTTTGTCTGGCCAACCAGGGATGGTTTTTTTTGTTTTGGGTTATGATCTCCTTTTTCTGGAGAAAATACGGGATCTGCCCCAGGTCATAGAGCACCCTCCACTGTTTAAAATAAAACAGCACCAATGTTGTTCTGTGGTTCTGGGGGCTTTTAGGGCAGTCTGTTTGGCCCCAGAGGGTCTTTTTGCAGTTTAAATGGAATCAGGATTTGTCATAATAACCTGTTTATGAAAATGTTACATAGATGGACTTGCAAGCATTTAATCT